>NC_072801.1:61477219-61780249 GCF_028583425.1 Eublepharis macularius | reverse complement strand
AACAGTGTGCAGGTTGGTAGGGGTGGAAGTGATAAGAATCAACCCCCCTTGCTATTTACTAATAGAAAACCCTAAAGAGATATCTCTGGGACCTGACTAGTTTGGCCCTTGGTAGGTAAAAAGGTAAAGGTAGTGCCCTGTGCAAGTCACCAAGTCAAGGGTAGTGCCCTGTGCAAGCACCCATGTGGGGACGTCACATCACGACGTTTTCTTGGCAGACTTTTTACGGGGTGGCTTGCCATTGCCTTCCCCAGTCATCTTCACCTTACCCCCAGGAAACTGGGTACTCATTTTACCAACATTACCTTGGAAGGATGGAAGGGTGAGTCAACCTTGAGCTGGGTACTTGAACCTGGCTTCTGCCAGGATTGAACTCAGGTCATGAACAGAGCTTGAGCTGCAGTACTGCAGCTTACCACTCTGCCATGGGGCTCTGGAACCTGACTAGTTTGGCCCTTGGTACTAAAAGTATAAGACTCTAGACCTTCACCTGATGATCTTAAGGTGTGCAGCTGGGAGAGACACATATGGGAGAAGGGACTTCCACCAGTATGCAGTGCCTAGGTTGTGATGGTTAGAACTGCCATTTTGAGGTTGCATCTGGAAACGAATCAAAAGCCAGCATAGACAAGTTAACACTGGTGTGATAACAGGTGGGCTGCTTTTTGAATTGTTTGCAAGGACAGTCCAACGTAATGTGCATGATTGTATTCCAAGTTAGAAGTTAGTGTTGCATTCTGGTACATCTTCTGAAGCTGATGCAAGGCTGTTCTGTCCACCATATCCCAGAGCAAAGTGGGAGCAAGGAAAAAAACACCCCCCATTGCAGATTACCTGCTTCATCTTGGTTATGTAAGCACAATTGCTATTCTTGCCTTGGCCATTTTTCTATGGGATGTAAAGCTAGGAGCTAGCCTAGTCCACAAGCAATCCCGTATCCTAGGCAGTCTCATGTATATGCTGGGATTCTGCCACAGCACTGGGAACATTCCATATTGTGTGCAGAATTTAGCATCCTGGGAATCTCAGATTTCATTACAAACAGCAAGGTTCTGTTCAGGGCTTTTTTCTGGGAAAAGAGGTGGTGGAACTCAGTGGTGGAACTCAGGACCGCACAATGATGTCACTTTGGGTCAGCTGGAACAAGGGGGGAGGTTTTTTAAAGTTTAAATCTCCCTTGGCGAAAACGGTCACATGGCTGGTTGCCCCGCCCCCGATCTCCAGAGAGAGGGGAGTTTAGATTGCCCTCTGTGCCGCTCCAGCAGTGCGGAGGGCAATCTAAACTCCCCTCTGTCTGGAGATCAGGGGGCGGGGCCACCGGCCATGTGACCATTTTCAAGAGGTGCTGGAACTCTGTTCCACTGCGTTCCCACTGAAAAAAAGCCCTGGTTCTGTTCCTGAAGGCTGAGAAAACATACTTGGAAAAGTGTGTGTGTGTGTGGGGGGGTCGTCTCAGAAGCAAAAGAGAGGTAGTTAGGCAAACACTGGATAACTGTCGCTGCCATTGTGTATTTCTTTGTTCAACTTTGTAAGAGATTATCTTTAACAATTTGTTTCTTGCCTCAATTGAGTGTGAATTTATGTGGCAGTAAATTCCAGTGAAATCAACTGAGATTGCAACTATTAAATAAGTTAAAGACAGTGGTTGACAGCTAATTATATACCTTGCCAATTCAGCAAATTTGTGCAGAGACCTCTTTTCAGCTTTGTTTTTGTTTTCCCTGGGGTTTTCCTCATATGCCTATGGTTCCCAACTGACCAGAACACAAACTTGGCCTTGTCTAGTACTGTGGTTTTAACAGTGCTGGACCATCAGAGATCAGCCAGTAAAGCTTTTGGGAGGCATGGAGATAGACATTACCACCTGCTACTGTCTGCTGATTTTTTTTAAACATAGGAACAGGGGTGTGATGTTGGCAACGTTACACGTGCCTGTTTATTTTGGTATTCCTTAGTGACACTTTTTAAAAAAGATTATGCACGCCTCAGCAACATTAGAAGTGTCTATGTGGGGTGAACATCTGGCAATGTACAAATTTGGAATGATAAGAAAACTACACTGGCACACACACGCATGCACCTGCCCCCATACAAAGGACAGCCCAGTAACCATGGGAGAAGGAAATGTGTATATAAATCCAAATTCTCTCCATCAAGCTACCCTGACTGTAAGTTTGTCAAGTCATTTATTGTTTGCCAAGGCATAATTACTAAGAGATTGAAGCTAGTTCTCTGACAGAAAGCAGATTAATCACTACAAAGAGTGACTGTAAAATACTGCCCAGTTCAAAAATCCTTTCAATTTGTGATTTTAACCTGAGAGATTGGAGGTCTGCATAAACAGACTTTTTGAATAGCTAGAACTTTAAATTCAGATCGAAGGGAAATGTTGCCTGATTGGTCTGATTTGGGGTAGTTTAATCATCACTATGGCAGAGTGCAGCAAAGCACTCCAATTCCTTATGTGCTATTGTGTTTTTAATATGAGAGGCAGGATCAACCTACTTGTCAGTGTGTGGACCGCAAATGGATTTTTGGACTGATTGGATCTTACGGAAGTTAGGCAGAGACAATCTCCTTTTTGTGTGGACCTTGCAGAGTCCCATTTTCTATTTCAACTTATCCTGGGTTTGCACCTTTATATCAAACAGAGAATTAAGAACTACGAATCAGAAACATCAGAAGGGAATGGCCTGAGGCCTTGTAAACTAATGTATACTAAGCATACCAGCAGCATTTCACAAACGAAAACAGAAGTGACCACTCCATTCTTAACAACAAAGATTGGAATCTCAAGCCCCCTTCTCATTGCACACTGCTGAAGGCTGAATGGTGTGTTAATTTAGCTCATCCTGCACTGTTTTAAAAGCCAGGAAGGTCTTTGTTCTTTAGGCTGAAGATAAGTGCGATAAAGATAAAGGGGGGGGGGCGGATACGTGATTGTTCTGCCATCTGATATCAGCAGTTCATAACTAAACCTCGCCAGTGTGTAAACAGCAGGCTGTGTACAACATGGCACTTTCATGTTCACTTGCATACATTTAAAATGCATGGACATTACATACAAGAAAATTAACTATAAAAGAAGGAATCACAGGGTAAGATAACCAAAACAAAAAATGCCAAAGCACGCAATGTAACTGAAAGAAGATAATAATTCTCTGTATATCGTATTGCGAAGCCAAAAACTACATACAGAAATCCAGAAAATCCTTCATGTAGACCAGAAATTCAATTCTAAATCTTGCATACAGAGCAAATTACAGCAAATCTTGCATGGAGAGGAGATTCAGGAATCCGGATGTGGTCCCCGCTTCATATTATACTTCTTCAGTAAATCATTAAATGCAACTCCCATCCTGTATGGAGACCAAACACTTCTTTAGCTAAAGTGAATTGTGAATTCTGGAACCCTCAGGGTTCCTGTACGCTTGTACAATCAGCATGAAGGTTTTCAACAGCAGCAGGCAGGTTAAGGCTCTCTCTGCCGGTTGCTGTTGAAAACCATGCTGATTGAACAAGCATAGAGAAACCCTGAGGATTCCAGAATTCACAACTCACTAGATGTTCTATGAAGCTTTTCAGCCGAAGAAGTATTTTGTCTTCATACAGAGTGGTGCTTGCATTTGATGGTATACTGAAGAAGTGTAATACAAAGTTGGAGCATATTCAGATTCCTGCATCTGCTCTCCATGCAAGATTTACTGTTGAATGTCTGTTCTATGTGTATGATTTCCTGAATTTCTGTATGTCGTTTTTGGCTTTGTGATATAGTACACAATGAATTGTTACATTTTTCAGTTACAGTGTACTTTGGTATTTTTCTGTTTTGGTGATTACAGACCAGGTACATCCACCTGCCTGTCCATTCAAACTAGACAAGGCATTAGAGCTCAGGGATGGAGTCTCCTGCTTAGTTAAATGTCTATAACAAGAGTATACAATTCTCTAGTATGTTACGTCAAAGAGTGGCACAGTGGACCATTTGATGCAGCGTGCAGGGCTGGTTCTCCTTCTGAGCTGCCAGCAGTGCCACTGGTGCTTAGCTTGCTTCCAGTATGCCTGCCCCCCCCCGGCCTTTGTTAGCATACCAGCATCTTCACAGGTAAACACAGCAGAGTTTTTTTCCCCTGACACTTTTGCCCCAAAAGTTGCCCATCTCACTCTGTAACTACCAGCCATGGGGTGGAGATGGCATTGGACTGGGACTGCAGCACTAGGCAAGTGGGAGAGAACCATTTCCACCTGCCTTTTTCCCCAGAGGGAATCAGGCTCTTGGAGATGCTATTTATACTCTACAGAGACAGGAGATCTGATCATAGGTCTCCAACATGTCTAGTCTGTTCCTCTAAAAGAGTGATTCTCTCCAAACGTGGCACTCAAGAGTCATGTAACCTGCAGATGTGCTTCTACCCAAAGCAAAGAACCAGTCCTAGCTTTCAGGAGTTTAAGACGCTTCAGAACAGCCCAGGAGAATCTCCTTTGTATCTACAGGGAGTCACTGTTCAGAAACAGCTGCCTCCATCATAGAACAATGTTTGACTTGGAACCTACCAACATTTTGTGATTGGCCGCTGCCACCATGGCAGCCATTTTGTGGTTGGTGTCCACTACCTCTTCTCAAAATTCCAAACAAGTCCTCAGGCTCAACATGGTTGGGAATACCTTTTATAAGATTTCACTTCTAAAAACTCTGGAGAGAAAGAGTTGAACCCTGAACAATGACAGCTTAAGTAAAATATGCTGACAGAATTTTAAGAAGATGCTTCCCAGTCATTGAGATAGGGCTGCCAACTCTGAGCTGGGAAATTCCTGGATATTTGAGAGTAGAACCTGGTGAGAGACCTCAGCATGCTATAATGCCATAGAATCCACCCTCAAAGGAGCCATCAGTTGAAATCAGTTGAAATTGCAGGAAATCTCCTGCCCCCATCCCCACCAGAAGCAACCCTGCATCAGAACAATGATTCACTAGGAACAGGTACCAGAAATTAGGGGCTGCCCCTGAAAAATAGGGAAAATTGGAGTCTGTGTGTGATCCTGAGATTTTCCTCTTGTTACTCCTCTGTGGCGGGAAAAGTGGCAGCTGTCAAATGTCACCATGCAGCTGTGAAGGGCAGAGAGGCGCTGACAGGACAGGGTAGGGGAGCTGGCAGCAGTAACTGATGGGCAATATCTACTCTTCTTTCTGCTTTGCACAGAAGGATGTATTCAAAGCCTACAATTCTAGGTTATATCTCAGCATCCATTCTGGCCACCTCCTGCTCTGTCTTTGTCTGCACATTTTAAAAGCTGTAAAACCATAGTGTGGCTTTGATCCATCCTTGGAGCACCACGGGATGTGGAAATGCAAAGGCATAGGCCAGAATCGCTGGGGGAGGGGGGAACTGGAGATAAATACTAGTCAGAAATAATCACACCAAAAAATAAAACCTTTCCTCCTCCAAGCGAGGGTGCGATTGACTCCTTCAGGATCTTCCTCCCTCTGCTCCTCCCCAAACATCTGTCAGACCCAGAGAATTGAGCTCTTCCACCTCCATTTTCTTAAAATATCTCTAGAGAATCTCTGGGCTGTTTTTTTTTTGTCATTGTTGAATTCCCTGTGGTAAAATTCACCCACTTGGGTCTGAGAGAAAGCCCCTGAGGCATTCTTACTAAAGGCCAAGCTACAAGTGACAGACGACACAGGTTGGACCCTTGTCAGCTTCCCTCAAGTTTTGATGGGAAATGTAGGCGTCCTGGTCTTGCAGCTTGGCTCTCCAACTGCTGTCCAATGGACTTTTCAACCGTCTCTTGTCCAGCATTCCGCCCAGCTGCCTACATTTCCCATCAAAACTTGAGGGAAGCTGACAAGTGTCCAACCTGTGTCATTCATCACTTGTAGTTTGGCCCTAAGAATCCTTGATTGTGGGTTAGTTGCAGCCAAACCTATTTCAGCTAAACTTTTTTTACCATCAATCAGGGCACGTGTGCGTTGTTAACAGGAGTTATTCCTTCATATTAAAAAAAATTATTTAAGTACAACATCTTCCACCAACCTTCCACTTGAACCACAGCACCCCCCTTCCCCCATACTGATGGAACATGATTCCACACTATTACACCAGAAAAGGGTTATGTTATGGTGTGTGTAGGGGCAAATTAGATGTTATGGTGACCCAATCTGTATGAGTAATGCTGTACTCTTACAAAGCAAGAGTGCGGGGAGATTTACAACCTAGCATTGGGAGGGGGTGGTAAACCTTTCCTTTCTTTCCCCCCACCCCTGCAATCGCTTCCCCACAGCTGTTTTGCTCCTGACAAGGATTGCTTAGAATCTTGGAAGGAGAAACACAGCTGAGGTACAAAGCAGGGGCTTCTTTGGCAAGGGGGAGGGAGAATTAAGCGCCTTTTCCTGTCCACCCATGTTGTGCTTTAAATTTATTTGCTATTTTTTTTATCCCACTTTTCCTCAAAGCAACACAGGGCAGTGAAAATTATTCCACTTTCTTTTATTATATTCTCGGAACATTTTTAGAGAGCATGAATGGCCCAAGGTCACCCATCAAGCTGCTTGGCTGAGTGGGGATTTCAACCTGGGTTGCCTAGATGATAATCTGATACTTTAACCACTACACTGCACTGCACTGGTCATCACTTCAGTGCTGGAGCTAGAATTCCTTACTTGTTGGGGGAGGGTCACAATTTGTGTGTTGGGGAGAGATCCTTCCCAGCCAATTTACACAGGTGAGGGAGCATTAATACCATGGCTTGGGAGATATGCCTCTCCCAGGTTGAAAAAGTTGGACATTCCTGTTTTAAGGTACCCCCTTGTTCCTTTTACATACCGTGCCGTGCTTACAGAATTAATAAAGGGAGATACCTTTACCAGAAATGTCTGCTCTGAAACAGGTGCTTATTTTTAAAATGGGAACTGCCATATTCCAAATTAAAAGGCTGAGGGTTTTTTTTGCAGGAGCAAGGTTGTCTTATGGAGAGCGCACTGATCCAGACAGGGTGGTGCACCAACTGGTCCCTCCTCTGGTTATAGCCTGTTTTTTCCTACCTCTGCTTTGATTTTAATACACAGCCACATTGAGTTTGCCCATACCAGTAAAAGAACTATCTGCCCTCAGAAGAACCTCTTCCCATGTCTCTGCATGAGTTTCTATTCTGGGTGGCTTTCTCTGAGAGCAGGTAAATGTCAGCCGCATCTCTGTGTCAGGAGTGATTGGACAATCACAGTGACTGGACACAATTAGGGCATCAGTCAGAGATGCAGCTGCCAGCCTCTAACGCTCAGCCCCTCTAACATTTAAGTCCATATTTTATAAAAGTTCTAGGATTCAGTACTCATTTAATGCCACTCAGCCATAATTATCGTCAGGGTAATAAAATGATGGATTTTATCCCCTCCCACCCCCTGCAGAACCATCCAATGTCTGCTATTGGGAGTAGTGGGGATTTTAATCCATGTTAGTAATTGTGAGAACAGAACAACAGGATGATGGTTATTCCAGATGCATTAATTCAGGCTGTGTGGACCTTATCAAAATGCAATTGACCTCACTTCCTTCCCAGAGAAATAATCATTACTTTACTTCTTTCCGTTCTAACCCCTAGGCATTATTGCTTTCCAAGCAGCTCTGGTTCAACCCCCCCCCACCAAGTCTTGTGAAAGTGTTTGTTAAGGTCACATAAAAGAAATTTGCTAGCTCAGTGCTCTTTAAGCTGGCATCCCACGCTTCATGTGAGCTAACAACCTGTTTCTTTTCTTTTTTTTCCCATGCAGGGGGATTGGAAAACAGGGCCTTCAGTGTTTAGGTAAGAGCTTTCTTCAGATTTTCCTCTTTGAGCAGGTTCTCTTTTCGCTATTAAAGAACCCCATGTTGTGAAAGAATAATAATTATATGTAACAGTTAGCATTTACATTGCACTCCAGGATGTTGTTCACATGCATATTGTTGTGGAAAGCCTTCTGACAACCCTGTAAGGCTGGTCAGTATTGTTGTTCCTACCAGGTTGTAGATTGTGGGGAGGGGCTGAGAGAGAAGCAGTTTACTTAATGCTGTGGTTAAGGCAAGATTCAAACTGGGGGCTTCCCGCTCCATAACTTGTACTGTGACAGTATCTTTGCCACCTCACTACATCATCTAAAAATGAATTTGAAGCAGTGTTGGGGCAGTGACGGGAAGAACTTACAATTTTATAGAAATGAGGGGCTGAAGGTTTCCTGAAAACCACTCCATCTGTCCTACAGAAGTCCATATTGCATGGGGATTGTCCCTAGCAACTCAGTGTTCACGTAAAAGAGCACACAATATGCTCAGAGGTACTCTCTCCAACCAGCTGACAAAGAAGGAGGGGTGAAGTCTGTTGAGTCTGAGAAGAATTCTGGATCAAAAGTCCCATAAGTGCTTGTAATTTATGTACAACAGCATCACAACTGACGGGTATTCCTCAAGTGTAGCTTTTTCCCTGGCAGGAAATGGGGAAACTGCACCAGTGGGATTTCTGCTTGTCACATGGCTTTTAAAGTTACAGAGCCTCTGTTGAGAGATGGAGGAGAAGAGAATGATATTGTAAGCTGCTTTAAGTCCTCATTGGGGGGTAGACTGGGGTATAAATATTGTAAAATTAATAACAAGAGGGCAACTGAGTGGGAATAAGAACACCCTTGGTCCCCCCCCCCCCCTTCACAAGGGATACTACATGCCAGGACTCCTGGATTGTTTGCGAGAAGACCAGGGCTGCCAACTGCCTAGAAAACAAACAGTTTGGCCTGCTACACAGAAAGCACTACATGAAGCTTTCCATGGCAAATAAATAAACGCAGTCAACTATTAACTGCTGTCAAAAGGGCTATTTACAAGGACTGGCTCACAAGTTGGCCACCTTAAAGAAGAATTACTATTGGTGAGTTACAGCAGGGGTGCCTGGGGGTAGAGCTGGAGTTCAGGAGGACTCTTGGGTTCTTAGGAGGAAAGCGGGATTGTATGGGGGCTGGGAAAAATTGCTTCTAATTTCCCTAATTCCCTTCTTAATCAGGCAGTTCACACAATTGGCCCCTCAGCCAAGTTTATTGTTTCGCTGAACTAGATTTTTCCATCTATTTTAGGGCTGTGAAATCTCTCTCTCATTTTCCTTGCATTTTATATACACTTCACCCTCTTCTGCTACCCTTGTCCCTTTCACATAGTTCCAAATTTACCGACTCTTTTGCACCTGCTCCCGGCTCACCTGACCTCCCTCCTATCTAGCTTACTTGCACAGACCATCAGATAATATACTTAGAATGGTTGTTATGCACGTGCCTTGGGGTTATGCTTGCTAATGCAGAAGCATTCAAGTGCATGTGTGGAAAGTCGTACCCTACTTCTGTCAGTTTCAAGTGTGGGGGTGGTGGAAGGGGGAAAACATAGTTGCTTGGCCATGGCTCCTAGTATGTGTCCTATGCCTGTCTGGAGGTGCATATTTTCCTTTTTACAGTTTGTATCCCTAGTAGCAAACAGGAATTGAATATTAACTTATTTGGTCCACTGCAAACAGAGTTTTATTCCACCATGATGACACAAACTGAGCATCTGATACGTGCAACAGATTCCTGGACTGCTTGTTCTTGCCCAACCGCCCCACCCCATGCTACACTTTATTCTTCCATGAACACATGAAGTTACCTTATACTGAATCAGTCTATTGATCCATCAGTATTGTCTACTCAGACTGGCTGTGGCTGTTCAAGGTCTCAGGCAGGGGTCTTTCATATCACCTGCTATCTGACCTTTCTAACCGGGAACGCTGAGGATTGAACCTACAGCCTTCCACATGCCAAGCAGATTTTCATACTCTGAGTCACAGACTCTTCCATGGAAATTGATGTCTGTGTTATGGTAGAATTGTGTGAAGTTTTCCCCTGGTGCTCTTTTTTTCTTCAACAAGATGTTAACCGTGGAGGCTGCAAGCTTCTGTGAAATACTGGCGGAGGGGGGGGGGGGGCGTGTCTTCTTAGCCCTTGAATATTTTTCTGCTTAAATTGCCCATCGTAAGCTGCTTTTTGCTTTACAGGGGGAGAGAGCAAGGTCTTGTATTTCTCTCCTTCCTCGGGTTTCCAGGTCCCTCAAGTTTCCTGGCGGGAGACTGGGCTGCCGGCTCTTACTCTGCGGCTGCCTGCGAGGAGTGATGTCATCACGCAGGGTCAAAGGGCGCCCTGCGTGATGACATCACACATGCCAGGAAGGGGCAGAGAGAGCAGGCAGCTTGCTCTCTCGCTGCCACCGCTGCCACTACACCCCTTGTCCCTGCTGGTGCGGGCTGCACAGGGGCAGCGGCGGCTGCAGCGAGAGAACGGGCCACGGACACTGCAGCTTGCCGCTGCTGCTGCTCCCCTTGTCCCTGCTGACGCGGGCTGCACAGGGACGGTGGCGGTGGTGGTAGTCGTGGCGAGAGAGCGGGTTGTAGCGGCCGCAGCAACGGCAGTGAAAGAGCAGCCCGTGGTGACCGCAGCAGTGAGAGTGGCCTGCTCTTGCTACTGCCACCTGCTCTCTCTCTGCCGCCGCCACCCGCTCTCATGGCATGGGAGCGCGCCCCCCACTCGGGGGCATGCCGCACCACCCGGGGAGGGGGCGCCTCAGGGAGCACGGGGTGTGTGGGCATGGGGGGGAAAGAGTGGGATCGGGGGATCCCCCACCCCGGGCAGGGGGATGGTAACCCTACTCCTCACCACGGGAGAAAAGTAGCTTGGTGTATATGTGTTAGCAGAAAAGCTGTTGGCAGGAAAGTGATTAAGAAGCACCTCCCTCCCATTGGTCCTTGCAGAAGATTGTAGAAGATTCAGCATTGCATGTAATTTGGCTCTTATTTACACATAGGCCCAGGGCTTTTTTTCTGGGAAAAGAGATGGTGGAACTCAGTGGGTTGCCAGTACAGGCAACTCCTGGCGGGAGGTGGTGCCCCTGGTACCACATGCGCATGCACAAAGTGTGCACGCGCTCCCAGGACCGCACAATGATGTCACTTTGGGTCAGCTGGAACAAGGGGGGAGTTTTAAAAAGTTTATATCACCCTTGGCAAAAATGGCTGGTGGCCACGCCCCCTGATCTCCAGACAGAAGGGAGTTTATATTACCTTCTGCGCCGCAGCTCAGAGGGCAATCTAAACTCCCATCTGTCTGGAGATCAGGGGGCGGGGCCACCAGTCATGTGACCATTTTCAAGAGGTGCCAGAACTCTGTTCCACCATGTTCCAGCTGAAAAAAAGCCCTTCATAGGCCCAATTGCCCTGAATAGCTCTCATTGACATGTGATTGCATAGACCGATAAAAATTCCAAATGCCCATGCTCTTCCGTGGACAGAACCTCTCACAATGATCACATGCACACATAGACATGAATATGCCCTCTCTCTAACATGTATCCTCCTTTCATGTATGCGTACTGCTTTCTTTCACGCATGCTCAGGCTGAAAAGCAGACGTTCTCTCACAAGTATACATTTTGTCATGTATGTATGTATGCATGCTTTGTCAGGGCAGGCACATATGCTCCCTTGTGGAATTTCTTCCCTCACAAGTTGTAATTGAGAAGATTCTTGTCTGCAAGTCAGCACTTGCACATTTATATACCTGGACAGGTATTTGCAAGACCCTTGCCTTTTGCAATCATATTCTAAGGTGCATGCAGTTTAGTACTGTGCTTTCTCTACTCCATTGCTTTCCAAAATGCTATAAGACTCCATTACCCATCAATGGGCAGCTTGTAAGGCCAGGGTCTCCCCTCCCTCTCCAACTTTATTACAATCTTGGAAACACATCCTCAGCGATCTGTGTCCAGACCTGCTGGTTGCTAAGAAACCACACTCTTGGCTGCCATAGAGATCGCTAAGCAACCCCCCGTCTTGCCAGTTCTATCAACACCTGCCAATCAACTGCTGTCCCAGTTCATATTCACCTGTTCCCACTGTGCATCTTTCACCCTGAGAATTCTTGTTCCCACACCTATTGAGTGTTCTAACTTCTCAAGCTTCTCTTCTCTTCTATGGAACCCAGGAGTCCTGTTTCCCAACATGCTCTGATCTGATGTAGTCAAATGGGCTACACTCCCCTCCAGGTGTTGTAAATGTCCTCTCCCCCTATTCCCTTCACATGATATTTCGCTTGTGCATGATGGACAATGGCTCCCCCAGGGGTAAAGGCTCAGTTGGCAGATCTGTTGCCATAGGAACCCAGAGACATTTACAGAAGTGACTGAGCACGGGAGAGAGATTGAGGAGTAAGGTTGCCAACTGGCCAGGAAAAAAACACAGAAACAAAAACCCTTGCTTGGCTTGCTGTTGTGTCTGGCAAATGCAACCAACGGAAGCTTTTGGTGACATGGAGAGAAAGAAGATTGCCAACCTGGCACCTGTACTTGTGCCCTTAACAACCGCTTTCAAGGCAGCAGCTAGCAGGCAGTAATGTTTCTTTCCTGAAGAATGTCACCCGATAATTTCTGCAGCTAAAGCTTCTACTAAAGACACAGCTACATGGGGTGGTCGAGAAGCTGGCAACCACAGAGGAGAAACGTGATCGCCAGCTAACGGTGATGAATCAAGGGGCCAGTTCAGGAACTGGTAACTGTACTTGGGTGGGAGTGGGTAGGAAGCAGGACTCCTCCTGGGTTCTTTGAATCAGGACTTTAACAGAAAGATACACGGGAGAGAAGACTTGAGCTCTTGGGACTGTGAGAAGGGAACAGGTCTGGGGGGGGGGTCTATTAAAGCAGGGTGATACTCAGAGCCAGGACTCCTGAGTTCTTTCTGCCGATGCCTGAGCCAAGCCATCCCTGCCCCCTCCAACTCAGTCCAATCCCCTCCCCTACTGTGCTGGGTACTTGTGGATTTGTCCCCTGCCTGTTGCCATGGAGACCCATCTTCCAAATCTCAGGCCTGGAGATGCTGAAGGCAGGAGGAGAGAGGGGAAGGGAGAGCAAAGTCGCCCCTCTCAACCTGCCCTCATGGATTGATGCCCTGCATTTCTCTCCGTCCTGAGAAATCCCATTCTATGGGATCCAGCTGGTTGGGGGCGGTGATGGAATTGAGAAGACATAAATTGGTAGCCCAAGTTTATGCCCAAGATCAACAGTCACTTAGGCATGCCCACATGGTGGCTAAAAGAGTAGCCGTTCCTTCACTATTTCATGGCAGATTTATGGGGGATCTCCTACAGCAATTATGACTCGACAGAGTGGGTGATAGTAGTTACTCCAGATTATTTAACATGGAGTATCAGGGTATGAATTTCTATCTTAGGCTGCCAGACATCTGGGGCAAACATGTTCCCAGCCACCTGCTTCTGTCCAATAAACAATGTCTAACATTTATTTTCTTCTCTGTTTTTCCTTTCTTCCCCGCTTTTTCATTCTTCTCCATTCCCCATTGCCTATTATATTTAAATATACTTCCTATATTTGGTTCCTCCTTAATCTCTGTCATGCTCCTTTTCTAATATGCTCCCTCTCCACCCCTTCTCTGTTCTAACTCAGTATGCAGCTTTGTCTTACACAAGAGATGCCATGAATTTGTTACCTTTGAGTGTCCAGGAGCTGGGAAAGGACCCCAGACAGATGTAAGTGACCTTCCCCCACTGCCTCAGGGTCCCACCTAACTTCTCAAAGGGGCATGTGTGGTTCTAATGGATAGATTACTGTTTGTGTGTGGGGGGGGGAACAGTTTAGGAGCCAGGACTTTGGGTTTTGCCACCACTGCAGGTGTGTGTCCCGGTTTCCTTACTATTTATACAGCTGATAGAGGGACCGCTGTCCCATTTCTGTTGTCCTTGGCCTGGAATCCCGTGGAAGGAGCGAGAGAAGAAAAGAGGATTTGTCTTGTCTGCTCCCTCTGCTCCTTCTACCACACATACACAGTTAATTGTGCATTGCACAAATTTACACAACCTTCAGATGCATAAGCTGCGCAAGCAGTAACTTGGTGTTGTATATAAACAAGATTGGAATCGGCTTGTATCCAAACTAGCCTTTACAACAAGTCCTTTTAAATTTAATTTGCTTTACATTCAGCTATTTATTTTTATGTTGCTGCAGCCCTAGTTTTGCTCCTGATATTGAGCATAAGAAGAAGAACTTAAGAAGAGCCCTACTTTATCCAACCAGTTGTCCATCTAGTCCAACATCCTGTCTCATACAGAGGCCAACCAGTCACTCTGGAGGGCCAACAGCGGGGCATAGTGGCCAAGGCCTTCCCTTGAAGTTGCCTCCTGGCACTGGGATTCAAAGGAATACGGCCTATGAATGTGGGGGTTCCCTTTAGTCACCATGGCTAGTAGCCACTGAGAGACCTATGCTTCATATTTTTGCCCTGTGGTATTCACAGAATTACTATTTCCTTAAGCTGCTCTGGTCTCACAATGCTAAATAGTTATAAAGATTGGTACATCAAAGTATAAAGTATCTTGTAACAGACTAACCTGATAATTATACATAATGTTGTAGCAATACTTTGTATATGTGTTTAATTGTATATTGTTTAATTTCAATAAAAATTGGTGGTGGGGGGGAAGAATTACTATTTCCTGTGGGCAGATCCACCTACATGTTCATAGAGATTCATACTCTTAGGACCAAATTAGATGTGACAGCACTCTGTCATTTAAAATGCTGCAAGGGACCGATCATGATTGGGCCCTTAGTGTGCCATTCTTGTTTCCTTCCTGTGTCTTTTCAGGTGCTGAAACAGCTGCAGTGTGGGGATGGTCAATATTTGATAAGGTGTTGTGGGGGGGGGACACACTACCATCTCAGCTCTCCATGCAATGGGCCTGATCAAATCGGGCCCCTCGCAGCATTTTAAAATGGTACTATTGTCCTCATGGTAGCCATCATATATACACACTGTCATCTCATAAGCATGGCTGGCAGCGTGCACCCTGATTTGACACACACATTCCCACATGGTTCTCTGACAATTCAGGAATGTATATTGTTTACCCTTTTGCATTTGTGTATCATTTGTGAACACTGACAATTGAACTCTAGAATGTGCATTAATTGGAAATCCAAATGTGCAACCTGCTATGCTTTTGCCTTTCATGTGCTTCTTAATTTTTATATGTTCTCACATTCAACTACTAAAATATAGAGAGAGGGTGCTAAGAACCCCCTAGAAAACTAAAATGCAGAAGTTTCTGGAGGATAAAGATGGGAGGGAGATGGGGCATGAGCCATGTGATTTTGTGCGTTAGAGAACAATGTCTACAGTCCTAGTGTCTACAGCAACTGACTGTGCGTTGCTATGGATTTTCCATTTTACAGGATCCCCGGAGCAAGCATAAGTTCAAGATCCATAGTTACAGCAGCCCAACATTCTGCGATCACTGTGGCTCACTCCTCTATGGGCTAGTGCACCAGGGCATGAAATGTACCTGTAAGTACTCCCTCCCCGCTTGAAGTTGTGTGGTTTCTCATGGCATACCTAAAAGATCAAGACTTCAGTTCTACACACACTTACCTAAGCCCAGTTGAATGGATTACCCTGGGCTGTAATTATGGTAGCATTTCTCCAGGGCAAGCACCTATTTTGTCCCAGAGTTGTTATAGACAGTAAGGGTACATACTCTGAACTGTTCACATCTCAGCTGTCATGAAAGAACTGGATAGGCTTAGGTAAGTCCAGGGCTTTTTTTCAGCAGGAGCATGGTGGAACGGAGTTCCAGAACCTCTTGAAAATGGTCACATGGCTGGTGGCCCTGCCCCCTGATCTCCAGACAGAGGGGAGTTGAGATTGCCCTCTGCGCCGCCGAGTGGCGCAGAGGGCAATCTAAACTCCCCTCTGTCTGGAGATCAGGGGGCGAGGCCACCAGCCATGTGACCATTTTCTCCGAGGGCAACCCACTGAGTTCCACCACCTCTTTTCCCAGAAAAAAAGCCCTGGGTGAGTCACTAAACACCACCAGCCTCAGTAATACTTTTTGGCTTGGATTCTATGGCATCGTTCCTTTTGCTTTTCTCTCTGGCTGCTATGAAAGCTTTTGTCTGCCGTGGAGAGTTCTTCCTCTGCCACTAACACTTCCATGTACTGAAGGGCTCTTTGGAAAACACTGATTTTCCACATGCAAGAGTGCTAGTGGCAGAGGAAGTGATTGCCACTGTGGAGGCTTTCAGGAGAGACCCACGAGGGGAATGATGTCATAGGATCAAAGCCTTTAGGCCCTGAGTTGCCATGAAAAAGGCAGGCTTATAAATATTTTAAATATCTGCTGTGTGTATTGGACTACCTTAGCAGATGGTTGTACAGATTACAAATTATGACTGTGATTTTTTTTAACACTTTAGGAGAATGTTATAAAAATATTATTACAAACTGGATATATCACTTCTAGTCTAAATAAAATTAGTTGTAACTTAGGATGGATCTACATATGCAATAACAAAATCCCTTTATTAAGACTGGCTAAAGTGACAGAATGGTTACATCAGTGCTTAGTTCTTGTGGCCCCTTCTTACATGCCCAGGGTAATGCCAATTGCCACCTTGGGGTCAGGTAGCAATTTCCCCCAGGCTAGTTCAGCTAGGGATCCTGACAGTGTTTTGTCATCTTCTGGGCATGGAGCAAGGGTCACTGGGTGTGTGCGGAGGAAGGGGAAGTAGTTGTGAATTTCCTGCATTGTGCGGGGGGTGGATTAGATGACCCTGGAGGTCCCTTCCAACTTTATGATTCTATGAAAACAATGGGCAAGTTTACAAGTTTCCCAGAAACATATGCAGCAGAATGAGATGGTAGAGTCTTGGGTGAGAGAGAGGACTGTACAACTTCCAAGTGGGCAATACCATTTTTAAATGCTGTTTCACATGAAAGTATCTTTCCAAGAAGAAAATCAGCATATCAGGGAGAAAGAAGAGGGGGTATGTTACAACCTACCTGCACTAGTTTTCTTATTGCAAGGAGTTTGTTTTTAATTTGGAGAAGCATTTAAAAAATGCGACCCCCGACCCCCGCACTGCAGTCTAAATTAGTACAATCTGTTGTACAGCCTCTGGAATCTATCACTTTATTCTGCTGAAACCAATTAATCAAATTTAGTTGCAATTAACTTAAATCTTATTGATTTCAATAGGATTTAGTCATGGTTATAAAGTTAGTCATAACTCACTTCCATTACAATCAATGAATCGTTTTCCGTGTGCATATGGAGAGAGCCTGATGCAATGTTACACACCTCACTATAGCAAGATAGCATCTGACCAGATTTTTCCTGGGCACGTAATGGCAGGATCTTGTAAAATTTTACCGTTCAGACCCACAGCCATTTGCAAATTCTGAATCCAGAAAATAGAAAATGCCAGATTTGATGTCACTCAAGTGTGCTGTATACAGTAAGAGAATGGGCCACATGTTCTTGGCTTCTGCATGGGCGCAATATGTGAGGAAGTAGTGGGGACACTAGAGGCTTTGGAGGACAAAAGTAGAGAGATTTGGGCAGGGGAACCCATTGCACCTTGTGGTACCAAATGGATCTGGGTGCTTGACTTAGTATATGCCAGTGAGCAAGGATGCCATTTCTTTATTGCATGGAGTTCCTCTCTTGGAAAAGTCCTTGTCAAATCCTTGTCAAATTGTTTTGCCTTTTCATTAAGGCGAATGACTGTAGCTTTCATTCATAAGATGGAATCTCTGACCTCAGTGGGTTTTCTAAACTTCATGAATATGGAAGGGGGGTGGGGTGGGCAAAGTAGCGGTGGTGAAAATGAGATTCTCCAAAAGTGGAGAGCACTGTCACATGCAAACATGGCCGTTTCCACATGTCCTTAAAAGGACAGCCCACTCACCAAATGCTAGCGGCTTTTCTCCTTCGCTCCACACGTCTCCAATGTCAAAGCGGTAGCAGGCTGTTTGTCTTCCATTTTTTCGGCACCTTTTATGAGAACGCAATTTCCTGCAGTTTTCTGTGTCCTCAAAAAGGCGCTGAAGAGATGGAAGCCAAACAGCCTGCTACTGCCTTGAAATCTGAGACATGTGGAGTGAAGGAGAAAAACCACCAGCGTTCTGTGAGTGGGCCATTCCTTTAAGGATGTGTGGAAACGGCCATTATGCTTATCTGTGATATGAAGTTATAGGATGGGAGTGGGGTGGAGGTTAGAGAACACAGTGACTGACTACTCTAGGGATACTTGATCCTCGCTGACTTACCCACCTTGGTCACCCCTTGCAGGCTGTGAGATGAATGTGCACAAGCGCTGCGTCCATTGTGTGCCCAGTCTGTGTGGTGTGGATCATACAGAACGCCGAGGGCGCATGAAACTCCACATTGAGACATTTGGGAGTGATGAGATCCATGTGACTGGTAAGGAGTAGAGCCAGGGGGGAAAGGGAATGGTTTAAGCCCAGCTGGGCCTCCTTTTTTTGCCTTTGATGAGCTTGGGTAGTATAGAATGGCAGAATCAGACCTGAGGAAGATCACTGATCTCCATCTGTCTGTAAAAGGCAATTTGTATGTTTACGTAGCCCCAGTTTGCAGGGACGAGAGAGCCAGAATACCTACTTGGTTTTGCTAATTGAAACCAAGCTATCTGAGCTGTTTGGGGTATTTTAAAGGGGGAAAAGATGGGTTGCTAATAGGGCACATCTTTTTTCCCTATAAAATAGTAATCACAGCATGGGAAGCATGGTTTCAGCTGGCAAAATGGAATGAGGGTTGAAGGGTTAAATCTCACATCTCCTCCCCACATGGCTCCAATTCAAACGGGGGCTGCGTGTGAGCACAGTTTGCTTTTGCAGATGGTTGGAGATCTGTGATCTTCGTTCTGTTAGTGTGTGCTCAAAGAGACTGAATTACGAATCAAGAAGACCTTCATTCAGATTTCCACCCTGCTGTGGCCTGAGACAAGCTGCTCTCTCTCTCTCTCTCTCTCTCTCTCTCTCTCTCTCAGCCTTAGTCCCAAATCTGCAATATTGGCATACTAATATTGACCTACTTGTAATCCTTACAAAAAGATCATGTATGTGAAGCACTCTGAACACTCGAAAGAGTTAGATAAATGTGAAAAATCATCATTGAAAACCTTCTTTATACCCTGCTGTATCCTAGGGTTATACATACCCTCTGTATTTAAAAAGTAAATCCAAATTATTTTCTAGGAAAAGCCAAGATTAGTAACCTGAATTAACTGTGCATGATGAGCAATTTCGCAAATACTTGCTTGTCTTTTGTATAATTTATTCTGTTCTACTTAGTCATGGGGCCAGTTTAGTGAATTACAGACAGAAAATCCTCTTGTGATTGAAGTTCTGCTAGCTGAAGCTTGCCTTTATGAGGACTAGAATATTGTTTGTTTTTTAAAAATGAAAGCTAAAGGAGTCAAGATGCTACATTCTACACCCAGGGAGCTAACTATACATGAGGGAAGGAGTAGTCAGTGGCACGGGAAAGAAGATTTGTGTATGGTATTCTCACCTGTTCCCATGTCCTTTGCTGCTGTTGTCTTGGCGGAGGTGTGCTTTCATGTTTCTGGAAGCAACCACGCTGTCATAAGAATGCCAGAAGAGCCTGGCAGGGTTGGCTAAGGGAGGGTTCATCTAGGCCAGATTTTGGCTTCCCACTGTGGCCAGCTAGAGTCTTCGCAGTTTATTATTCCTGTTGTGGTTATTAAAAAAACAAGTGATGCTTGACAATCAGTGGAACGCAGAAAGAGGCAGGGGTGCTCTAGGACTTCTGGCAATCTGGAGGTGGAATTTCATGCTCTTTATAGCTTCTTGTCCTTCGGCAACGCAGGCAGGGGTAGACTAGATAATGCAAATATATGCTTCATTGCTTCATTTGCATAATTCAATCACATTCAGTTGATGTATACAGGTCACAAGATTCCAGCTGAATTTAGCTCAGGTATGGAGCTATCTTGGTGCAGTTTTTTTTAGTATACATGTACATACCATTTATTCTAGCATTTCATACAACTTCTTCCTTCCTTCCTTCCTTCCTTCCTTCCTTCCTTCCTTCCTCTCTCTCTCTCTCTCTCTCTCTCTCTCTCTCTCTCTGTATCTTTGTCTCTGTCTCTTTAAGGCAAACAGACCAGATGCTGGGTCAGACTGAGACCCAGAATGCCTGGGCTGTTTACAAGGGAACAAAGTCTGGTGAAACCAAGCACAGTACCAGGAACAGGGTGCCTGATTTTGCCCGGGTGGAGTGTGGGACTCAGTGAGTTAGCAGAGGCTGGGAGCCAGGATGCCTGGGTTCTATTCCTAGCAATAGAACTTGACATCCCCGCCTCTTCTTTTCACACCTTCCTCTGCACTCTTTCTCGTTCTCTTTTTCTCCCTCCTGGAACCAGCATGTAGGCGGTGAGAAGAAAGCCATCACTGGTATCTTTACATAAAGGGATTTCCTCAGCCACCCCTCTCTACTATCTCCTTCATCCCATGCCCCCCCCCCCATGTGATGGGGGGTAGCAATTTGCTGTCGCTGCAATTTTTGTGCACAGCAGCAGGTGGTGTGAACTTGGGAGAACCTTCCTCCAACCAAATCTAGAGTTCAGGAGACCTTCCTTGCACCACCAACCCTCCTCTCCTTCAATGTTTACACAGAATAGCCATGTTAGTCTGTTACAGAAGAAACAAAAAAGGAATCTCGTAGTTATTTAAAGTTTCCAGTTTTATAGTGGTATAAGTTTTTGTGATATAGATCCCACTTTATCAGATGCATGAAGTGTATTCTCAGCTGGCAGGTACATAATGCACACCTACAGTCACGAATATAGAGAAACAAAATTGTAAACAGTGAGCCTCAAAACCCCACAAAATGCAAGAAGCGCAGTCTGTGACATCTCAGTGCAAAGCACATATCTGTACCTGTCCTTTCTTTGTCAGTGGTTGAAGCACTGAACTTGATTCCGATGGATCCCAATGGTCTCTCTGATCCCTACGTGAAACTCAAGCTTATTCCTGATCCAAAGAATTTAACAAAGCAGAAGACCCGGACTGTTCGATCTACCCTCAATCCAGTGTGGAATGAAACCTTTGTTTTGTAAGTGCGCCAGTTGCACAAGTGAAGAGCTTAGCTGGCAAAGGGACTGTTTTCTGTTTTTGTTTTGACTTTTTAATTGAAATCTCTCTTTTGCTCCACACAGCAACCTGCAGCCGGGTGACATGGAGCGGCGTCTCTCCATCGAGGTGTGGGACTGGGACCGAACAACCCGCAATGATTTCATGGGGGCCATGTCCTTCGGTGTCTCTGAGCTTTTCAAGGCTCCCCTGGAAGGCTGGTAAGCAAGAATGGGGGGCAGAAACGAAGGTGGAAGAGAATCAGGGGGCAGCTTAGGGAACCACGGGGAGCTCATTTTCTCTTTCTTTTCCCGTGCGTCTTTGCGTCTCTTTGGGTCTTTATCTGTTTGCCTCTCTATCTATCTATCTATCTATCTATCTATCTATCTATCTATCTATCTATCTATCTATCTATCTATCTATCTATCTATCTATCTATCTATCTATCTATCTATCTATCTATCATATGCTCCACCCACTGCCATATAAAACTGTCTAAACCATCGAATCTGTTATTTCTACTCCTGTCCACTCTTCTTTTCTCTTTTCCTTCTGCTGTCCTCTCCTGCATTCATCTCCCCACCTATTCCCTCCTCTTGTTCATCTCCCTTCTTTCCCCCTGCCCGATGTCCCTGTCTGCGTTGCTGTCCCAGGTACAAATTGCTCAATCAGGAGGAGGGCGAATATTATAGTGTCCCCGTGGCTGATGCAGAAAACTGTGGGCTGCTGCAGAAATTCGAGGTAACCTCGTGGCTCTCCCTGACACTGTTCGGATTGGTGCTTCCCCTACCATGTGCCATGCCCAGCCCAACCGCAGAGCATACACAACTCCACAGCTAGGGGGCACTACTGTGATTGAAGGCATACCTAAGGACCACTTTCGATCTGAAGGGAGGGAGGCGTAGTGGTTGTACTTCAGCACACAAAGAGAGAATTTCTGACCAAGTGGTGGGTCAAAGTGTGTGTGGGCATTACGTAATTGATGACCTTTTTGTTTTGGCAGGCTTGCAACTTCCCTTTGGAGCTATATGAGGTATTTGGGATTACTTTGATTTCTTCTGTTGTTTCTCCTGGTAAAATGAGAAGAGGTAGAGGTTTCTCCATGTTGCCAATAAGAACATCAGCCTGTCTTGTTGCTGATCTCTAGTACATAAAAGGCAGGAAGGAAAAAAACAGAAATTGTAACAATAGGTTGGGGGAGGGGTAAGCTACCTGGCTACAGCAGAGTCCCCAACCATTTTGTGCCTGCAGGCCCCTTTGGAATTCTGACACAGGGTGGTGGATGCAAAATGGCTGCCAGAGGAGGCAGACCTAACCACAGAAGATCAGAGAGTGAGGTTATGCATTACTGTAATGGTATCTCTTCAACATTTCAGGCAGCATCTCTGCTTAACAGGATGCCTTTTAAAATGAATATATTGTTTAAAAATATTTCCTTGCTTACACATGTGGTGAGAACTTTTTGTTTTGGATCTGAAACCAGGCCAGTAATAAAACTCAATTCAGGCTTATGGGAAGCAGCTCCCTAATACTTTTGCAGAGGCCTCTCTGACCAACTGGAGCCTGCTAACAAGTGGCATGCAAGGTCTTTTAACTTTAGCCCCCTAAATTTTAGCCAGTCATTCTGTTTTAAGGTCTCTCTTGTTTTTGAGCAAATGAAGCTAAGTGCCAAATTCCTTTTTCCAATTAGTGAAGGCTAAGTGGGATCATGCCCAGTATGCACTTTCCCAGGTTGCCTGCCAGTGGTAGGTGATCTCCGTGGGGGTAGGGCAAACCTTCAGGAGATTGCCCACCATTGGCAGGCAACTGGGAAGCCTATGGGGACCCCGGAGCTAGAAGTTCCTGGGAAGCTCACCGTTAATAGATGCAGCCACTCCTTGTTGTTTTAACCCCAGCATTTATTATTTAAAGGTATACTGCCTCTGAACATGGAGGTTCCATCCTTAGTCATCATGGCAACTTACCATGGTTACACATATCCTCTATGAATATCCCTAATCCTCTTTTTAAATCCTTCTTAGCTAGTGGGCCTCTCTGTCTTTTCTGCAGCATGAATTCCACTGACTAATTATGCAGTGCATGAAGAACTATTTCTTTTTGACTGTCCTAAAACCTACTTCTGAGTCCTACAGAAGCAGCTGAGCTGAGACCAGCGAGTACGTGGTGTGGGGAGGGAAGGGGTAGAGGAGGAGAGAGAAACGTCTGGAGATCTCTGAGACAAGGCTGCTTATACACAGGACTGTCACACTGAGAAATGCCTTGGCCCTCCACAAACTGCCAACACCCCCTGTTGTAAAGAATGGACCTAAATGTGGCAAAACTGGTTTACTGCTCATGTACAAGTTTTCCAAACTTCCCTGCCCCTCTGGGAATTTTGGCACATGTGCAGGGTTTTAAGGTTTGCCTGTACTAGTTAGAAGATTTCTGCTGCTTGCTGTTTCAACAATACCAGTAAGGGGGTGCACCTCTGGGGATATGGTATGTCAAGGCCAGTGTGCAACTGTGGTATCAGTATACCAGAAACTGCAGCATCAGTTCTTGCAGTCTTTACTCTGAGCCAGTAGGGGGCACTCTCAACTGTCTTTCTCTGTGTTTCTTTCCCTCTTCCCCACTTCTTGTGTCTTGCAGAAAGTTCGTCATGGCCCCATCTCATCGCCGTCCCCAAGCCCGACAGACTCCAAGCGCGGCGCATTCTTTGGCACCAACCGCTTCCACATCTCAGACTTCAACTTTCTCATGGTGTTGGGCAAAGGCAGTTTTGGCAAGGTGTGTGTAGCGGGGAGGGTGCTGTCACTAGGCAGTGTTATGGTCTGACGAAGAGAATTCTGATTCTCAAAAGCTTATGCTACAGTAAAGTTGGTTAGTCTTAAAGGTGCTACTGGACTCTTTTCTATTAGACCTCTGCAACACTCACTGAAGCATGGATGATGCCGGGACAATATACAAGCGCTCATCATAGGAAACAGTGTTTTTATCATACCAGCTTTAACTCACTGAAAAACATACTGGCTAGGAAGGGAATTTTGTCAATTGGATTGTATTGGGTTATGGGAGTCTGGCATTAGAAAGTACATGTAGTGGACACTGACTTCTGTTAGGACTTTGGGTCAGATGTGTATCCAGAGTCTCATGCTGAGAACTCAGCTCCCGGGAGCACAAGGGCTTGATTTGGATTGGATCGCCATGTGCCAGGAGAAAGGGTTTGAACAACTATCTTCTTGACCTGAAACGGTCTGGGGAGCTTCTGTTCCCCTCAACAGGGAAACTTAAATGCCCGGATGGCAACACGTAAGTTTTCCTAACAAGCCAAACAGTGGCTCCCAGGGCCATTTCAGATCAGGAAAATGGTGTGTGTGTGTGTGTGTGTGTGTGTGTGTGTGTGTGTATGTAGTAACGTGACCTGGATTCCAATCTACATGGAGCTCGGTCTTTCTCAGTCTAAAGGATTGTGCCAAGGCTAAAAAGGGTATGATAAGAGTACATGCGCCACCCTACGTTCTTTGGAGGAAGGATGAGGAAATGGTACAAATGGCACATTTGGTGGCTCCTTCCCTCCAGGTGATGCTGGCGGAGCGACGTGGAACAGAGGAGTTGTTCGCTATCAAGATCCTCAAGAAAGATGTGATCATCCAAGACGACGATGTGGAATGTACCATGGTGGAGAAACGGGTCTTAGCCATGGGGGACCGTCCCCATTTCCTAACCCAGTTGCATTCCACTTTCCAGACAGCGGTAAACCCTGTGGCTTCTTACCTGGGATAGCGAGGAGAGGGACGGGGACAGACTCTATTAAGAGGAGGTGTGTCCTTCTCTTTGTCAGCTTGAAGCAGTAACTGATGCACCCCGTGGTCTTTTCCCCCAAGGACCGGCTCTATTTTGTGATGGAGTACGTCAATGGAGGAGACCTCATGTACCACATCCAGCAGGTTGGGAAATTCAAAGAACCTCATGCCATGTACGTGAGTCTCTGCAATCTTGATGAGGAATGTGTTTTGTGTATTCCTGGGTAATCACTAAACGGTATCACTGAATGGGTGATCACACCAAGGGATGCTTAAGAGCAGAGCCAGTGCACAGGGTGGCGAGGTCAAGAATCAGCTAGGGCCTCCAAGCCAGCAAGGGGCCAGCTGCTCCAACTGTATCCCCATTCACACTCTGCATAGCTCAAGAGGATCAGAGGCAGGAGAGTTTGCCTGTTCTGCTTCTTCCAAGTTAAGGGGACCCTTTCATGGGGGTCCTCCAGAATCCTGGAGCTGACTCTGCTTTAGAGCATATGTGAAGATCTATTTCAATATCTCTTTCAGAAAAGTCAGAGAGGTGAGTGTGGCCTGGTCTGCAGCGGAATGGGGTGATACAGTCCCCAAGTGGAAGAAGTGACTGTACCACTTTAGGTTGCTGGTGGGAGATCACATTTATGTGCGCTCCTCTGTGTAAAAACAAAGAAAATTGCTTCAAGTGGAAACTAGCACAGCAAAGCTAGGATCGTTATCCTCAATTGCTTGTTTTTTTAAAAATTGTGACCCGACCCCCACACACCTACCCCTAATGTGCAGTAGTGCAGTATGTTCTGCCGCCTTATTCTACTGCATGTGTCTTTAACCAGGCTTCGATTTCATGGAAAATTAGTACACTCCAACAAAGTTATGTAACTGAGCGGCTTCTGGAGTTGAAAGCCAGCATCCAGCCATCCTAAAAAAGCAAAAGGCATGGGCTTTGTAGGTCTGTACAAATGAACAACAGGAAGTAACCTTTTGCTACACTTTGAAGCCACAGGGATGCCGCTTGCACTTCTTTTTGCAAGGGACTCCTGTCTCTGAAACTACCAGCAGATGCAGTTTGAGAATGAGAAGGCAGGCAAGTCACCTTGGAAAGGAGAACTCTTTGTTTAAGAGCCAAAAGCCAAACTGAAGGAAAGATCTGATGAGAATTTTCCTTGGTTTTTAAAAAGTTCTTTAGCAGCCACAGGCTTTGAGTTGCTAGTGGAGGGGGGCAGGGAGAGAATTTGTTTAACCCTTTCTTCCAGGACCTGTTCTGTGATGTAAGTACCTCCCCTCAGCAAAACTGCTTGAGAGTGCAACTCATTTTATGGATTTGGAGAGGCTATTTAAATTGTGGGGAAAGCATTTCCTCCAACCAAGGAAAGGGGAAAATACCCCTTTCTTAGTCTTCAAACCAGCCACCTGGGGAAAGGGGAATGCTAATATGTATTTACAAAAATGTGGACGAGCCTATTCACTAATCTTTTCTGCCTTATCTACTATGGCTTTAAAAATGCCATCATCTCTCTGTTCCTGACCTACGGTCATTTCCACATTACATCTGAATGTATTTTCATAACTTCATAACTGCTAAGGCTCAAGTGTTATTCATCCTTAATCCTTATCCCTGACTGAAAATAAAGGTTAAGTATGTATAACTGAGCTAAATGTGTATTATTCCGCTATTTCCATCTTCCTCTTCTGTGTCAAATTTTAAATTTTACGCTCCTTGGAATTGTTTCCTTTAAATGCTTGCTGCATTGATGGTGCTATGTAAGTTATGATAAATCCTTATATTTTAAAAATAACTACTTGTGCTATTGCATATTAAAGGACTGAGTTAAGTGCTGGTGCATGAATATTTATGTCAGAAAGCTTGTACCCACAATAACATGTGAATGGTGATATAAATGTGGATATTTTTAATCCAAGCAGGAAGCCAAAATATACTGCAGCTTCTTGATGTTTGTACCAGAAATAAAAACTGCTCTTACTGCCATTGAAATGTTACAACAAAGCAAGCCCGCAGGAAAAAGTAATGTGTGGAAAAACTCCCAGATACAGGCTTCTCTTGAGAGGATGTGATATGCCAGCCTGTATTTTTCAATCGTTACATGAACATTCCTTTGGATGATGTGACTAATTTAGTATAATTGCTATTCTCTCATTCCCCCCTCCACGTCTTTCCTGTTACAGGTTTTATGCTGCTGAAATTGCAATTGGCCTGTTCTTTTTGCATAACAAGGGAATTATTTATAGGTAAGTACATCCCTTCCTTCACCTGCATGGGAGTCGCAGGAATCCTGGCTCAAGCATCACTACAAATCCCATCTCTCCAAGAATCCCAGGATTCTGGCTTCTACTTCTTCCTTCCTTCCCCTCTCCCTTGAATAATGCTCTAACCCATACGGTAGCCCATTCCCCTCTCAAAATCAAGATCACCATTTAAGAGCCCACATCCTGTTCCCAGATGGTCCGCTTGAGCCACATTATCTTAGTGATAATCTAGCACCCTCTAGTGGAAACAGTGTTCCAGTTGTATGCACGCTCTCTTTCCTATCCAGAGATTTGAAACTGGATAATGTCATGTTGGATGTTGACGGTCACATAAAGATCACCGATTTTGGGATGTGCAAAGAAAACATCTTTCCTGGTATTACCACCCGGACCTTTTGCGGAACACCTGACTACATTGCTCCAGAGGTACAGAATGCTCTTAGCTCTTTATCTCCCTCCCCATCTGACTGCTAGTTTCTTCTAAAGAAATCTTAAAGGAGCCAGTTTGGTGTAGTGGTTAAGAGTGGCAGGACTCTAATCTGGAGAGCCGAGTCCAATTCCCCACTCCTCCTCTTGAAGCCAGCTGGGTGACCTTGGGTCAGTCACAGCTCTTCCAGAGCGCTCTCAGCCTCACTCACCTCACAGGGTGATTGTTGTGGGGATAATAATGACATACTTTGTGAACCATTCTAAGTGGGTGTTAAGTTGTCCTGAAGGGCAATAAATAAATCAAATGTTGCTGTTAAGTTCTTTCTACTCTAACCCAAACTGCTGGTCAAGAAAACTCTGGAATCCTAGGTCGAATCCACATTCACCCATTACCCGCATGTTTATCGGATATCTTCCGTTTGCCTCCAATCCGCGATTTTTTCCTCTTCGTTCACATTCCTGTTTCCAATCCGTCTTTCTCGCGCGTCCCTCCGGTCACACAGCCGCTCAAAAACCGCTTTTTTGGGCGGGACCTTTTTTTCCCGCCCATTTTTAAAAATTTTTTTGAGCGCACTTTTCCGTTATTTCGATCTTGCCTTATAAAGAAACATCATTGAAGATAATGATGCCTCTCTTTCCCCCACTGACAGCACTGATGGCTCTCTCCCGTTTCTTTTTTGGAAATTTGGAAGCATGTGGGAAGCTTTCGTGGGCATTTCCTATGCAGGACAGTTCAGTGCCTGAATTTTACTGAAGTTTCACTTCCTTGGAGTGTCATTATTTCGATATTTCGTAATTTCGATATTACAGTAATATAAAATAAAAAAAATAAAAAACAGTTAAAAAGGAAGTTTCGCGAGTCCGTTCTGAGGATGGATTCACCCCAAAATGATTTTTTAAACTACCAGATTTGATTCAGAAACAGCATAATCAATAAATCCAATGCTATGAAGTCAAAAACAGTCTTTTGCAGACTATGGAGCACTTGCAAGTTGAATCAGCCAATAGGAACTCTCGGAACGGCCTGAGAGACAGGAAGGGGGGTGGTTTTTTTAAAAAAAACGCGTAAATTGCACATTGGCCCGTTCACGGTCACCATGAAACTCCCGTTGAAAACCTGTGACCACATATTTGGGAGAAATGCGAATGAAATGCATCTGTTTAATGAGGTAATGTGACCGGCACTCGGGATTGCGTGGGGAATGCAGGGAACATGCGACTTAGAATGAGTAATGTGGATTCGACCCTAATTTCCAGGCCCATTTTGAGGATATTTAGATTTCTGAAAACTGAAGGGTCAAACTTGATGTGACCAGGGTAGCCAAATAACTGTTTGCTCTCATATGTATCTGCTTGGGACTTGAAATCAGCTAGTGAAGCCCTGTTATGACAGCCTGCTGTGTCAGTGGTGAGGTTGGTGTGTTCTGACAGCAGAGAATTTTCAGGGGTGGTACCCAAACTGTGGCATTTCCTGCCTTTTGGGCCTTTCTCTTTTGGCCTTCTGGAGCAACATTCCTTGGCGAAGGGGGGAAATCTTTGAAACTATTTTTGATGTTTTAGGTACATGGAGGTCTTTTAAAAAAATTTTTGGAATGCTGCTGAGATGTTTCTTGGTGAATGTATATTGCTTTATTTTAATTTTTTTTGCTGCTTTTACGATGACTTAGTTTTTATTCAATATTGTGTTGCTTCTAGCTATTTTAGCATAGGTTTGAAGTATTGGAAGAGCATCCTTTGCATTCAGCTTGGACTTTAAAGCCTTTGGAATGAATGAATGAATGAATGAATGAATGAATGAATTTTTGTACTTCATTTACAGTCTGCCTTTCCTGCTGGAACTCGAGGCAAATTACACAATTAAAAACAATGCAAATATAGCGGTGTAATCCAACCAATTCACTCTGGGCCCCAGTTGACCCCATTTCTTTTACAAAGGATCCGGGGCTAGTAGCTCTCAGCTCTTTCACCTCCCATTTCTCCCTGTCTTAGATTATCGCCTACCAGCCTTACGGGAAATCTGTGGATTGGTGGTCATTTGGTGTCCTCCTTTATGAGATGCTGGCTGGGCAGGTGAGTGGATTCCAGACAGGATTTTTTCACTATCATTAGGGGATCGGGGGAACTTGCTGCTAGATCTGCAGATGAGGCTTTGAGATAAGCAAGAATGATAGCGAACAATGGATATTGATGTAATCAGGGCTTTTTTTCTGGGAAAAGTGGTGGCGGAACTCAGTGAGTTGCCCTCGGAGAAAATGGTCACATGGCCGGTGGCCCCGCCCCCTGATCTCCAGACAGAGGGGAGTTTAGATTGCCCTACACGCCGCTGGAGCGGCGCGTAGGGCAATCTAAACTCCCCTCTGTCTGGAGATCAGGGGGCGGGGCCACCGGCCATGTGACCATTTTCAAGAGGTTCCGGAACTCTGTTCCACTGCGTTCCAGCTGAAAAAAACCCCTGGATGTAATTGATTTTCCAGGATGGCTAGAATCTGCAAGAGACTTGTATTTAAGTGTCTAATTAGAACGCTGTTCGAATAAGAATGTTTATAAGGTGCTTCTTCTACCAACTCAGCTAAGGGGTTGCTTCACTTTATGCTTCTCTGTTTCTCCCAGAAATTCAGTGCTGTGCTTTCATTTTCCTCCTCTTCCCTTGAGCTGGGGTTGGGGGGGTTCCTCTCTTCCATACCTTTATGGACACTTGAACAAAACCGTTAAGAGGATATCTGCAGCCATTAAAGTACATTACTATTCCCTTTGTCACGCAGGAACACTCTGATGTACTGTGATCAGGATCCAAGCTTGTTACAAATATGCTGGTGACCAGATTCCAAGGTGCATAGATCTAGTAAAAGGGAGTTGGAGTGACTTCTAAGGAAAACTGATCTTATTAGATCTTTCAGAACATAGAAAGTCCTGTATTCCAAGTGGATCCTAGAATTAAATGAGAAAGGGAATAAATTAAGGCATCAGTTTAGGAGTAAATTCCATTGAGTTCAGTGGACCTTACTTCTGGGTAAGCTTGTTTAGGATGACACTTCATATTAAATAGAGAGGCTTCACATACGCACGTGCAGAATTTACAGTCCTGGTGAGCAGTGTTGCCTTTGTCCACACTTGCAGGACTTTGTGTCTTTGAGATCCTAGAGGCAAGGTATCCAATTCCTCATTGGCATGAAAGCCTGGAATTATGGAAAGAAGAAACACAACTTGTGCATTCCCTGTGCATCCTTGTACCCCCCTTGTGAGAAAGGCATATCTTTCTTCCTTTGTGCTTGCAACCTCTTTAACATCCTACACAAAGCAGATAATAGCATCTAGCCTGGGTTTGAATCAGAATTCCACAGTAGGAAAAGGTGTTTCATAGACTAAACTCTACCTACAAGCTGCCTCCTGAAGACCTGGAAGGGAATTATGTTGATCTTGTTTTCCCTTTTCTCTCCACCTGCAGCCACCATTTGATGGAGAAGATGAGGATGAACTGTTCCAATCCATCATGGAACATACGGTGTCCTATCCCAAATCTCTTTCACGAGAAGCCGTCTCCATCTGCAAGGGGGTAAGTCCTTGATCTGAATTCATGCCCTGGAGGAGCAAGGCTCCCTTCATTGATGCTATGCTAAGGGTGAGACTACATCTTATGAGGGAAAATAAGGAGTTTGTTCCGTGTGTTAGTGTTACTGTGTTAATGTTAATGCGGAAGTAGGATTTGATGTAGAAAATTGATGAATGAACAGGAAATACCTCTCCGCTGCTGCTTTTCCCCATGCTATTTTTCACTGATTGGTTCTCCCTCGAAATGGGCAGAAACAGCACAGACAGATGGAATCAAGTATTCCTGTCTCTTGCCTGCCCACCTGCCCCTATAAACACTTAGTACCTCTGCATGCTTCTGAAAAAATGTGACTTGAAGGGCAGGCATTTGCTGAGATAACATCTAGTTCCGTGACCCACCCGGAAGTCTTTGATTGGAGCCCGAGCTCCTTAGAAACAGAAGTCTGCACTAGCAAACTCTCTCTGTGTCTCTCTGCTCAGTTCTTGACCAAGCATCCGCTGAAGCGCCTAGGATCAGGGCCTGATGGAGAGCGGGACATTCGCGAGCATGGCTTTTTCCGCTGGATGGACTGGGAGAGACTGGAACAGCTGGAAATTGCCCCTCCCTTCATTCCCAGGCCAGTGAGTAGCTTTAAAGCTTTCCTCATTCAGGCACATTCAGGGAAACAGACTCGCATTGTCTGCGGTCTACATGTATGCATGCACAAGTGAAGTGTATGCTCATATTGTCCCGCACATCAGAACAAACGCAGACTGTATGCATGTGATGCATGGCTACAGATACATTAATTAATGTACATACTCACACATTTGTTTACATATGCATTACCACACATACAATTTGCTCTAACAGTACTTCTCTCTTGGTGCATGTGATTCTGCATTTAGACACAACTGGTTTCATATCTAATCATCCTCTCTAAGATGTACAACTGTTCATACATTTATTATGCACAAAGGAAAAAAACCAACAGCAGTCTAGATGCATTTTTTTTTGTTCTGCTTCCCCATCCCCTTTCTTGTCACTTCTCCTCCAAATCTTTAAAATGGAAAAAATGATCTCATAATTGCGACACCCGGAAGATCAAGTATGAAGCTTCTGAAATGCCAATTTTTTTTCCATTTTAAAATGTTGCTTTTCTTCATTACTGATCTCACTTGGCATAGAGTTTCATAGCAGCTTCCTGCACTGTGACATTGAAATGTCATTGGAATTGAAACCTCATAAAAACATTTCTCCTTGATACCCTCTTTTCTTGTCCCAAAATGTAAATATAGGAATCTTTCAAAAGTGATTTATTTTTGCTTTCGAAGGCTTTAATTGTTACATTGAAAGTTTATCTTTCCATTTCTTTCTCTTGAGAATAAAAAGATTTAGTAAACAAGACTTGGGAGGTAACAGAATTGGGAAAAACATCTTGGCTAAAAACTCAGTATTTGCATGTGATATTTTAATTTTAAAAATGTCATTAAATAGCCTAACTCTCCTTGGAACATTAGCAAGTTAAAAGTTTGTGTGTGTGAGATAGAGGATGGGCCAGTTTGGTGTGGTGGTTAAGAGCATGGGACGAGTTTCATTCCTCAGTCCTCCACTTGAAGCCAGCTGGGTGACCTTGGGTCAGACACAGCTTCTAGGAGCTCTCTCAGCCCCACCCACCTCACAGGGTGTTTGTTGTGAGGATAATAATAACATACTTTGTAAACTGCTCTGAGTGGGCATTAAGTTGGCCTGAAGGGTGGTATATAAATAGAATGTTGTTGTTGTTATTAAACAAAAAGACTGAGCAAATGAAAAAGGTAGTGGGGTGGGGTGATTAAAGAAAACAGCTACAAGGTAATTTTTCCGTTTCTCTTTTCCACCCACCTTTCCCCCTTTCTTCCCTCCCCTTTCTCCAGTGTGGCCGGAGTGGTGAAAATTTTGACAAGTTTTTCACGCGAGCGCCGCCAGCTCTGACGCCTCCAGACCAACTGGTACTTGCAAGCATTGACCAGAGTGAATTCCAGGGGTTCACCTACATAAACCCTGAATTTGTACACCCGTCCTCGCTGCGGAGGGGAAGTCTCTCCCCAACTAGCCTGCCTCTCTCTCCCACGGGAATGCTCCCATCCCCTACTTCCCTAGTGTGACTACCTTCACCCTATAACAACCTTTGACCCTAACAGCCCTAAACCAAACCTTGCCCGTAGATCTCTGCTCTCAAGAGAATGACCACCTGGAAACCCAACCTTAACCAACATCCCCTTAAAATATTTTATTACCATCTCCTCCAGTGTGTTGCTTCCATCCTCCTTTCTTCTATGAGGTGAAAGTAAATCCACAAGGATAAGAAAGAATCATACTAGATATATCATGTATATATATTTGAGAGAGAGAGAGAAGCTGGTCGATTAGAAGGCCCCCTCCATCCAAGTTCACCTGTTCCCACCTCCCTAAGTTTTAACTGAGAGTTGTGTTCTCGAAAACAAAGCAAATTGTGCTAGCATTAATACAGGGTAATGGCAACTTGCCTAGCCATGGAATTGCTTCTGCCTAATTTCATATTTTGCTTATGTGGCAGGGGGCCAAGGAAAGGTGTTGGGTGCTTAATTTAGGGCAAGGGACTGGATGGCGGGTGGGCTGTGGCCTAGGTTTGCCAAGAAGCCACTCATGTCCTCTTCTGCCATACCAGTTCCTAGATTACATGATCATAAAACGTTGGAAAGCAGACCGAATAACAGCATGATGAAACAGGGCTGTGTGATGAAGCATGGAGATCAAAAGGTATTGGCAGAACCAGACCAACCTGGTGTCTCCTCCCCTGCAAATAGTCATATGACTTTTTACCTTTGGCTTTCTTCTTCAACAGGGTTTAGTTTCTTTAGTAAATAAGGGGAATACATTAGGCATAATTTAACCAGAGGGATGGGGAGGTAAGAAACTACTGTAAGGCAGGTATGTGACCTATTAAGAAAACAAGAGTCTGTAATGTGTCAGCCCACCAGAGAAGGGGCAGGACTTAGGACCAGAATGTCTGCATTCTGCCACCTGTACCCAAAGTGCCATGGCTCCCAGCTGCTGTGGCACTTGGGGAGGTAGGGTGAGGGGAGGCAGCTGGGCTGGTGGTTGACAGAAGTTCTCAGCCTATTTGCAAGCCTTTCCCTGCTCTTTCTGGTTGGACCCTGAAAGTTGGAAAAACTCCCTGGCTGTCCCAGGTCTCCAGCTGGTGATGCTGCCCCTTCCTCTTGCTCCACAGGAGTGTTAAAAACAAACCAAGTAACTCCTAATGCCACCAATGACTCTGAAAGTATCTCCTGCTAAACAGAGTTGTACATCTAGCACTCTGTACCTGCGCTGCTATTTAGAGGCTCCACCTAACTGCCTTCATGCTTGCTTGTAGGAGCATACTGAGAGGCGCCGCAATCTCTCACAGCATTGCAAACTCTAGCTATCCTTGCTCCAGGGATGGTGAGCTTGCCTGCTGTCTCTCCCTGTTACCACACTTCAGGGAGCAAGACTGAATAGGTGTGGAGCCTTTCCAGAGATTGGGCTTAGAATGTTCAAAATATAAGAAAGTTTAATACATGAATAAAAAGAGTATAGATATTCTGTTCAACTATTTGGGCTGAGCAAGGGAACAAAGAAAAGGTGAGAATGTTCAGTCTCTTTTCCCTACACTTGGAACTTATGCTAAGCACTGCTAAATTAGGACAGGCTAGCTGTACTTGAAGTTGCAATAGTTTAAAGTTCAGCATTACCTTAGGGTCAAACTACACGTGCAGGTTTTTAAAGAGTTGGTCTGGGTTCCTCAGAACGACATCGCTGAGGGAGGAAGAGCTTCTGCTTTCTCTCAAGCTGTTCCCCCATGTCAAAATAGCATGGGGGGGGGTATGTCCCTGTTTTTACTTCTCCTTGTGCACATACTTCATGTGGAGGAGCAAAAACAAAGTCACACCCTGCTCATTATTTTGGAAAATGGCTGGAGCAGGGGAGGCAGGAGGTCTTCCTTCCTTCACAATGACATTCTGAGACCGTTTGGGCTCTCCTTTATTTTTTAACAGCCATAACAGCCATTCCCCACAACTGCTGTGTGGCTGTGGAGAACCAAAGTCTGGATTCTCCAGACCCATCTCTTTACAAATTTGGATGTCTAGTTTGACCCTTTGTGCTCATGTTATTTCTCCCTATTGTCCCTAGCCGTGTGGACAAGGTGGAATCTCTAGGTAAGAGCTTAGTCCATCACAGCTTGTGCCCGTCTGAGGAGCTGGAAGCTAAGACAGCTTCTTCCTCATGTTCTGAGCATAACTAACATCTGTCTCTCTCATCCCTTAGGGATGTCCTGACTGTCTCTTCCTTTCTCAAAGGTAGAGTTTTCATTCTAGCAATTTAGCTGCCCCTCTCCTTTCTTGGGGGTGACATACTTAGCAGGGTATAGGGTGGTAAACCATTGTCCTGCCTCCACCAGAGTCATTAGCACAACCAAGCGCTTGATCGCTCTGTGCTTGGGGCTTCATTGCCCCTTCTTTCAACCCCCTTCCCTTACTGACAGCTACTAGTTTCCAGCGAGGTTCCTGAGAATACTCGGGGCCAAGCTAGACGTGACAAATTACACTTGAATGGCAATTGAAAAGACTCACATGTATTCCTCCCTGTTCACTTGCACTCCACTCGATCACTATGTGGAGTGCAAGTGAACAAGGGAGGAATACATGCGAGTCTGTTCACTTGCCATTCAAGTGTAATTTGTTACTTCTAGTTTGGCCCACAGGCAGTCACAATAACTGAAGTATTGGGACGAGTTCTTGCATGGAGGGCGTTTCTCCATGCAAACCATGAAGAACAAACCTAAAGGTGTGGCAACCCCCTCTGGAGCTTAGGCTCTGGGGACACAACAGAAGAAAGGAAGGGGAGCAGCCCTCCAGGGAAGGGGAAAGACTAAGAACCAACCAAGCACCCTCTTACATAACTCCAGGTGTTAATCTGCACTGAAGGAGTTGTCGGTATGTGTGTGCGTGTGGAAATCTATTCTTTCATTATTATCTGTCTTGAATGTGTGAGCAAAAAGATGTTTTTGTGGGGTTAAATGTTAAAGAGTAGCTAATGTGCATTAGGTAATCTTAAGCAGGTGCTCTTTGGCCATTTTTTTCATAAGAGAAAATATCAAAAAATATCCCACTCAAGTCCCCATCAACTGACCATTCCAATAATTTCCTGTGACCCTTTCAATCCCAGTTCCTCCTCCCGCATCCAGATCCTAAACTTAAAATACAGTTCTGCTCTGTGGTGGTTTTTCTTGCCCCACCTGCTACAGTCTAAGAACATAACCCTAAACATGATATATCTACCCATAACTCCTTTTCCTAATTATGCATGAGGTAAGCCCGTCCCCACAAAACTCCTGCATAAAGCTAACCAGCCTCACTCCCCTTGGTTCCATCTCTTTCATGGACACCCTGGATTGTTTTCTCTAAGATGGCCTCCCCTCTCACCATCTCAGAGGTTGGGAACAAAACTTTGACAGGAAGCAATGACGGTGATGGAGGTGGCACCAGATGCTGAGGAGAAAATATTTCCCTTCTGTAACGAAGCATGTCCGAATGCAACCTTCCTCCCTATTTTTGGTGCATGGACTATTATATGAATACTATACAATTATTTATTTATTTATTTACTACTGATATATGTATCTTCCAGTTCTCTGTTATTCTAAATGGACACCTACCAGCCTGCATTTGTTCTCCCAAGCTGTACCTGGCAATCTCTTTCCAGCTTTAAAACTGAGGTGTGGTAAACTGAAGATGGCACATTCAACCTCCAACCCCACCCTCCTCATTCACCAGAGCTGTTCTTAAGCAAACAGAGTCTATATAAGCTCAGTCATGATTTTTCACCTTACCTTTTTGACATGAGAGTTTTCATGAGGTATAAAGGTTGGTTAGGCACTGCCTGGGGCGGGGAGCGGGGGTGGACATCCGACTCAAGGTCCTCTGGGGCTGCTTCCACATGGTGAAGATTCTCCAGTTGCTTGCAGCAGTTCTGAAAACGCATTTGTACTGGCGACAGGATCTCCCACATGGGAATTTTCTGCACTTTTTCCTGCTGTTAGCCCGTTGGGATTATTATCCCTCTGCTGCGCCATCAGGTTTTCAAAATTTGTAAATTTTTTTTGAGTGAAGTTTTATTTAAAAAGATATGAATAGCAATAAAAAGTGCACAAAAACTTATATGAACGCTACATTTGAATTAGATTTAAACTAACAGGAAAATATATTAAAATATATAACAGCACAACTAAATTATGTGATAGCTCTCTTCCTCTCTCCTTAGTTGCTTCTACATAGATTTTAATGTCAATGATTTTAATCAGTCATATCATTTGTATTTTATCTCTATAATATAATTACCTTAATTTATCTTAGTTTTAACCTAAATAATCAAAGAAATCTTTCCATTTTCTCTAGAATTCTGATATTGGTCTGTTGTGCACATAGGAAGTTAATTTAGCCATCGATGCATATTCATACAACTTGTCTGACCACTTAGGCAATTTGTAATTTTTATAACGTTATAGCTTTACACCTATTGTCAATTTTTAAAAAATCCATCCAACCAGGGAAAATGTGAGGGACTGACAGCAGGAAAATGGTTCCACCTGCTATAGTAGCAAGGGAGGGGGGACTTTGCATATATGTGTACCGTCCCATCCAGATAGTGCTATAATGCACTTGGACAGCATTGTAGCAAAACAGGAGGGAGGGGAAAACCTGGAAAGAGGACAGTTAGAGGACAAATTTGTGTAGGTTCTCCAAATAAAAAGAGCTCCTGTTTGGAAGCATGTGGGGAGAAAAAAAACTGCAGTGTGGAAGCAGCATGGATGTGATGATAAATAACAGCTTTTGCCGTAAGAGGACACGTTGAAATGAAATGTTTGCTCTGCTTAATCTGACATGGTTAAAATTGCCCTTCTGGCTACTTATGTTCTGCCAAAAAGTAATATGAAAGCAGTGCCTGCGTTGGCAGTGGAGGGGAGAAAAATAATGATCCTGACAGAAGGATGTCCATGCACTTAGTGAAATATTGAAAAGTCATTCTCTTTGCCTCATGGAACAAGACTCCCAGTCTTGGAGCTGCTGGCTCAGCAGCCCTCATTGGATTATTCCATCACGCTGAAGTTTTCTGAAGCTAGACAAAGCCTCCGTCAGTCCACATATTCATGTAACTATGCTAGCCAGCCATACCTTGTTCAGGTGTTGTGACTTCCTCTCTGGAAGGCTACAAATATAGAGAATTTATCAAGCACCTAATAGGCCACGAGGCAGGCCTGGCCTGGTATACTGCATGTGGGGAGGAGACCCATCAGCTTGTCAGACCGTCTATGAAGCATGGGAGGGAGGGAGGCTCTGGGATACGTGTGACGCTCCGGGTGATTGTATTTTTTCAGCTACTTAAGATAATCCAGGGCTAGTGCAAAGGATGATGGGAAGCAGAATGTCTGAGTTCATTGGGAGGCAAGCATGATTCTTAGCACAACAAAAAGCTGTGTGCGTGCCTGGAGTCAGGACGTTCTTGTTAGACTCTCTTCTGTAGCTCTTTTTCTTCCAGCTATCCTGATCTTTCCAGCCTGTCAGTCTTCCATCAGTTTCCTGCCTCAACCTTTTCACATTGCTGTTTGCGTCCCTGGCTTGGGAATAATCTGACATCCTTCACATTTTCTTTTCCTTTGGCTTGTGGTTCCCTGTTGTCAGTACCATAGATAAATCGACTCTCCTATGCATTTCAGTATAAAAAATATTTATTCAACCCACAGCGTGTCTTGTTTTTCTGTTCGTTCTGTGCTGCAGCTGACAGGGGATTTGAAATCTCAGCTCTGAGGCTGGGGTGTGTGGAGAGGACAATAGTATTGAAGTCACCAGTTATCTGGCACGTCCAGTGGCATAAAATGGGGCAGGGGATTGCTGAGAATAGGCGGTTTCCTAGGACCAAAATAAAAGGCTGAAACAACCCCATTCCCAAAGTTTGGCAAAAAGGGTACAGGAAATACATTCTGGTTTCTAATCCCTGTAAACCTCTTTCCTCCCCGAGGACTCTTGAAGAAAAGTTACTTAGAGCGCACATTAAAAATGATCATCTGGTATCCTTTCCATCTTTTTTAAACCCCAATTTCTTCCAATCCATGTTCCAGAAGTAATTAAAGGTAATGGACACCAGAGGGTGCTGCAGGATAGATTTAAAATTCTTTAAAACAAGACTTGGGTCATTCTTTACATATCTGATGAAGGGAGCTCTGAGTCTTGAAAGCTCATACCCTGGACGTCTAGTTGGTCTTTAAGGTGCTATTGGACCAGAATCTTGCTGTTTAAAACAAAACACTGTACATATCTGTCCAGCTCTTCACCTATTTATCACCTTTTGGCTGAACTCTTGTGGCTTTAACAACTGCTACATAGGCAGGCATCATTCCACAATTACATGTCTTTCTGTGGAGATTTCCCGATGAATTTCTGCCTGTCCAAAACACCGGAGCCACTGCACTCAGAGACCTAAACCTCTTATTTCATCCAATATGAGACAATTCCTTCAATGGAGTGATGTGTGTGTGATTATTATGACCTAGGGCTTGTCACTGAGGCATTAGGATGGGAAATGGGCTTTTCTTTGGGGTGGCATAGCTACAACATTCTCACACAGAGGAATAATCTAGGCTAGAATGTCAAGAAAAGAGACAAAGGGCTGTCATGCAGTTTTGACTGACATATGTCTAGCGCAGTTTGCTGCTGTTCACTTTGGGTTTCCTATGACATGGGGTGCCCTTGAGCTGGTGGTTGAGTATGGCAAGGATCCTGCCAGTACAGAGGTGATTGGAAATAGTGGGAGTGAAGTCTCAAAAGGGCTGAATTTGAGAGGGATGGGGAGGAGATTGATATAGATATAGAGAGGGATAGCTAGTGATAGGTTGAGATAGCAATATTGATAGAGATTGATAGAAATACATATACATAGAAATACATATAGAAAGAGATAGATGCATACAGATAAACAGATTGCAATATAGAAATAGAGATAAAATCAGATAGTGTTAGAGATAGAGATAGCGTTATTGATAGAGACAGCAATATAAATAGAGATATAGATAGACATAGGTATAACAAGAGATAGATAAATCATGATATAGATTGAGATAGATATTGATAGAGATAGAGACAGATAGAAAGAACGATATATGTAGAGACCGAGATACCTATCACCTGGTAGGTTCTGGCCTCTGCCTATAACTTCATCAGGTTTCACCCCTGATCTGGCTTTACTTCCCCCAAACTTGACTCTCATATCCCCTGCCCCTTACCTTCCATCTTCCCACAGATGCTGTCCTTGACCCGCTGGGTTCTATTCTGACTCTTGCCCTCATGCCCAAATACTTATTAATTAAAAGTTGGCATCCTTCCGGGAGAGAATGCTGCAGCAATGGAGAATGAGTTGAGCTGTTTAAGAGAGCAGGAGAAGTTTGAGTCAGTATGAATGAGAATGTGATTGTATTCAAACTAATGATGAGCATATTGCTGTAATCCAATGCTCAGTTTACCCAGCAAGAATCTCCACTGAACACTGTAGGGCTTACTTCTGTTTCATTATGTCTGTGTGTATTTCTTTATTGTCTGGCTGATTATTGATGCTGTTTTGGATTTATTCAGGTGACTGGCTTGAAATCTGCTTGATGTAGTATTCCCTCCTCCTCTCAAGGTTTGGCTTTGTAGCAAGTTTGGTTTAAATTTACCAGAGGTTCAGGCAATTAGATTGTGAAAGTGTTTTCTTTTATATGACTCTGTAATGACAACATTAAGTGGGAGTCAATCCTGTTTATTGCAGGTGGAATTCCCGTTATGCAAATATGGGCAGCATTATTGTCGTTCTTGAATTGCCTTCTGTATGGGCATTTGTGTGCTGGCCTGTGGAGAAAACAACTTCTTAAATTATTCTGTGTGTGCATTTAGGTCTGTCCTCACAGCCAGTCTGATTCTCTCTCCGGTTTGGTAAATACATACTGTGTGTTTGTTTTCACATGGAATCTATTATCTGCTTGGGGGACTGTTTGCATGTGTTGTGTTTCACCAGGTGTTCAGGCTGACACCGTGCTTGTGAATGGTGTATGTGTGACGTCGCTAGCTGCAGTGCCTGTGCATTCACATTCTAGTCACCCATCTCCTAGACTCACACAGAGACAGCTGGGCATCCCTTGTCCTTCCTCATTCTCCTTGCAAAAGAAGTAAGAGGAGAGAGAGAGCTGGAGGAAAGCCATTTCATATTTCAGTAAGCTTGGTATGTGTGTATTTTGTTTTAAGGCCTCTTCTTAGATGCATTCAAGGTAAAGCTTTTAAAAAAAAGAACAGTGCAAATTTTACATTTGTTGCTGTTGATTTTTTTTTTAAAAACCCTCTCATAATATCAATATGAATGTTGTTAGCACTGGTGACTGGACAAAGAGGCATAACACACCCCACCCACCCCAGCCAAGGAGTTCAAGACTTAAAACTACCAATTGGAGTAGAGAATGAAAGATGGATATTCTTAAGGAGTAATCATGCGCTCTGTAATGTGGCTGCCAACCCTCCCTAGATAGTGCCTCTGGAGGGCTGGCAGACTGGAAGAAGAAGCCTTGACTACTCTACTGCGGACGATGACTAGGGAGTAGAGATGGGCATGAACCAAAATACGAACCAAAATTTGTGACGAACCAGGCTGGTTAGTGGTTTGTGAACCAGCGGTTCATCAGATCCCATTTCTGATGAACCGCCATGAACTTTAGGCTGGTTCGTTTGGTTTGTTTTTCAGTTCATCACTGCAGACAGCCTAGTGCCGATCAATCAGTTTCCTAGGTAACGGGATGGACTTCCTGCACACCTTCTGCTGACCCGGAAGTTAACTTCTGCTGACCCGGAAGTGGTGATTTGCTGGCCCGAAAGTGGCATTTTCACTAACCAAAATAAACCAATTCGTGAACCGGGGCAGGTTCGTGAAAGTTCGTGGTTCGTGAAACGTGACGAACCACAAGGTTCGTTTTTTTTCTGGTTCATGTCCATTTCTACTAGGGAGTGTAATTAGTTGCCGTGTTTGAGGGAGTACAACTGAACAGTCTTTTGCCAAGTTACCAAGCCTGGTACTGCTCCTGTACCTTTAACAAAGGCCCAATCTACAGGTATTTGCAGATGCTAATGCTTCTCCCTCTGCTTTGAAAAGACGCAGCTGCTGATATCGACACAGCAAGTGGTTCTTAAAGGCACAAGAGCTGTGGCTTTCCCCATCATATGGCAACCCTTTTTTTTTTAAGGATAGAGTTTAGTGACATATGGTGGCTGGTAGGAGCACAGACTCATGGGATTTTAGAACATGTATGCCAGAACTGGACCAGGGTTGACAACTTCCAGGTGAGGCCTGGAGATCTTCTCATCTCCAGACTACAAGAGATCAGTTCTGGAGAAAATGCTAGTTTCTGAGGGTGGACTGTATGGCGTTATACCCCACTGAGGTCCCTTCTCTCCCCAAGATCTGCTGTCCCCAGTCTCCACTCTCAAAATCTCCAAGATTTTTAAAAAAAACCTCTGCCAGACTTACTTTGCCTTTTAACAATTGACACATATCATAGAATCTCTATGCTGGTAAAGCAGCTCCTGTTAAATGTGTGCAGATGTTAAAGGTTGAAGTGCTTCCAGGAAAATAGTGATGGTGGGATGGGGGAGAAAAGTGGGGAGATAAATTAGAACCCAGACTTCTAAATTCTCTCAAAATGGTGTGCAGTTGAGGGGATTTCTACAGACCAGGACTCCTGGGTTCTGTTCCTGTCCTCTTTCTCCCTTGCAGCAACAGACTTTGCTGAGCCTGAAAAAAGCTTCTTTGCCCTGTTTACGTCTCAGGGTGTAACTGGAGAGGCTGAGAGTAGGACCAGAATAACCAAGCGGAGAGCCGTGTGCCTTGCTGGAGAACCCCCTTCTGCCTCCTGTGGGGACGCCCTGTCCCTGGGCTGAGATGCTGACAGGGAGGAATGGAACCTGGCCCTCTGTGTTGCACCGGCCTGAGAAAATCCACACACAGTTCCAAGGCATACTCCCCAAAATTCACCTCTCTCCTTGCTCCCTCACAACTGTTCCCCTCAGAAACTTTTTTAAAAAAACTTCAGCAATAGGCCTCGGCATGAAGAAGGCCTCTATGAAGTCTCTTGGGGTGTTCCTGTCCTGTCAATCAAGCTTAAATTCCTTTTTGTGTATCCCAGGTTCATGATGAAAATATAACCACCTATGTTTGGCTAAAAGGGTGCATCTGATTTTTAGAGTGCCTACTTTCCACCTAGCATTAACTGCCATTCAGAATAGTACACTTCAAGAAGCTCTTAGACCAGATTTAAACACGAAGATAGCTGAGGCAAAACAATTTGTCTCCAGAACTGTGGTTTTAGGTTGGTAGCCCTGTCGATCTGCAGTAGAACAGCAGAGTTTGTTTGAAGAAAGGAGCTCTGATTCTCAAAATCTTACGACCTGAAAATCTTGGTCTCTATGGAGCCACTGGAATCAAATCCTGCTGTCTGTGGGACTGTGTGCCTGCAAAGCATTTCCTTTAAATGGGGCTGCTCCCTGTGCAAATCACACCCCCTGAAAGTACTCCGTTTTCAAACTTCTTGCCCTCGGGCCTTACTGTTTGCATTAATTTATAAACTAAGGAACTTCCGTGTATATGAAGAAATCTTTGTGTGTGTGTGGCAGAGCATTTTGGGAGGGCAGGGATACTGTAAGTACCAGTCAACCAGGGCCGTTTCCACACGGCTTACCTTGTTCCAGAAAACAGCGAAATCTCACGTGAAATCTCACAAGAAGACGCTGTTATCACGTCTTCTCGCGCGATAACAGCATCTTCTCGCATGATTTCATGCGAGATTTCACTGTTTTCCAGAACAAGGTGAACAAGCGGACCTTGTTCCAGAAAACAGTGAAGACGCTGTTATTGCGCGAGAAGACGTGATAACAGGGTGTTCTCATGAGATTTCACTGTTTTCCGGAACAAGGTAAGCCGTGTGGAAACGGCCCAGATTTGAAGGGAAGGTCGTAAAAAGCAGAAAAGCTGGTTTTCATTACTGACCTTCTCCTCAAGAGGTCCCAGGTGAGCTTTGAGGAAATCCAGAGTTTCTAAAGAGCGCTCACACCGTGTAAGCCTACAGAAATCCTCTTCCATTTTAGTCCAAATTTGTCTGGTGATATTGAGTTGAGTGGTACTAATCAAAAGCCATAATGAGCTCAGGGTAAAGGCACACCAACTGTGTCATTAGAAAAATACAGATTTAATGATTTATAGACAGGACTTCAGGATGGCGTGCTGGGATTATTTTTAGCGTCAGGGCAAGTCAAATATGAACAGGATGCTTCCCTCCCCCCTCAGCTAATTTCAGAACCCATCTGAATCAGGTACCTCAGCTTCCAATAAAGTAACTTTGAGGCAGGTTTAGGCCCCATTGTTTCTCTGGTTAAAAATTAAAGACTTGATGATATTCACCATTCCTACCCTAGTTGTACCCCAAAAATCTTCCTTATTAAATTGGCTGTTGTCCCTTATATATTCTGTGCTTCAGAACTTTGTCAAACCTCTAGTTAAATATTGCAATAAAACTGAGCTTGTCTCTCAGTATCACAAGTCAAGTAAAGTGAGGGTGACCATCTTGATTTTTAAAATAGTCCTTAAAAAGCGGGCCTTGAACATTAATTTGGATGAGGTATAAAGGAAACTGTAAGTCCACACCTCAGGAATGGCAAGGAAGCAAGAACGCAGGGCAGGTGGAAGCAGAAAGAGAGACAAGTTGGGCAGTCATGGACAAAGACGGCAAGACTACAGGTCAGGCTACCAAGAGAATTAAGAGCCATGAGAGGAAGGCTTTGTGTTTGCAGCTATCTTGCCCTAACCTCAGTAATTTTCCTCAGTTTTGAGGACATTTGTACAACACTGTCATTAGTTTCAAGCTATCTAGGCCTGTGTTTTTTTGCAATGACCATGAGAAGTGAAACTGTATTCTTGTTTGTTTGAACTGAAAATAGAGATTTAGTGATTCCAGATTAGGTTTGCCAGTCCCCTGCCAGGGAGGGAATTCCCCGCCCCCCACCCCTGCTTACCTGGCCGGCAGGGTGAGAAGGCTGGATTTGGGCCAAATCAGGCCGCTGCGGAGCGCGGGAGTGCTCCCATCCACTTCGGCCCCCTGCAAAGCGTGGGAGTGCTCCCAGGGTAACACGTGGCCTGTGTGATGATGTCACTTCTTGTGCAAAGAGGATCAGCCAAGGTAACAGTCAGGCCTCCAACCTCCTGCTGGGAACTTGAGGGTACCTGGCAACTAAGGTTGCCAGGCCCCCTCAATCTCCCAGTGGGGGATTGGGGCCTGGCTCTTACCTTTGAGCAGGGGGGGAGCACGCGCACAAACGCGCGCTCCTGCAAGCATGATGACATCACTTCCAGGAAGTAATGTCATCACACAGCCCTGGAGCATGCCTACACTCCGCAGGGGCATGGGTTGGGGGCCGCTGCGGAGCGCAGGAACGCTCCTGCCCTCCACAGCACCTGAAACAGGCCCATTTTGGCACGGATCGGGCCTGTTTTGAGCTGCTGTGGAGTGCGGGAGTGCTCCTGCGCTCCACAGTGGCCCAAAACGGGCCCGATCCGCACCTGTCTTGGCACGGATCGGGCCTGTTTTGGGTTGCTGCGGAGCGCAGGAGCACTCCCGTGCTCCACAGCAGCCCCAATCCGGGCCAAAATGGGCCCTATCCTGGTGGCTGCTGTGTGCAAGAGCACGCAGCACCGCAGGGGAGCATGCACAGAAGGTGCGCACCCCCCTGCTGGCCAGGTAAGTGGGGGTGGGGGTGGGGGATCCCCCGCCCCCGCCAGGGGTCTGGCATCCCTACTGGCAACCCTAGTATAGATGCACACTGCTGATCCATACTTTTGATCTCCAGCCATGGGGCCTTCTCATGATGGCTCCCCCCGTCATTGATTCCTCTTTCCATTGCAGAAACTTTCCTTTTCTCCACAAGGTTTGCTCATGTGCCCTTAGATGTCTGGGGGGAGGGGTGTGTGTGTGCTGATCACCTGACTCAGTGAAGTTAACAGTTGTCTCTTCCCATAAACCCCAAAGACAGGAGAATTTTCAGAGCACAGAATACACTGAGGAGAAGAAGAAAAAAGCCCTTGCCCCCCCCCCATCACCTTTTGAGAAATTCACAGGATGTAAAGTATAAGAGACAGCTCGAATGCTTCCTCGGTGGCTCTTTGAACACAACCCTGTCCTGTGTCCTCTGCCTATTCGTGGGCCTCTCTTAAGTAGGCAGCTGCATCAAGCTCTCAGGATTTAATAATTTCCAACTGATTATTTCTCTAAAATTTCACTTACAGCAGTATCACTAATTGGGAATATTGCTTAAAAAAGATTTAGATAAGGAAAATTTTAATTTCAGCTTTGTAAGCAAATTAAAGTTTTTTTTAAGAATTTTGCCCCTAACAGGAACAGATCTTTAAACTGCACTGGGGCCACCTTATCTTTCCCAGGTTCCTGGAACAACTGGTTTGGAATTACTCTGCGCTTCAAGGCACCCTGCTGCAGTGCCCTGCAGCCTTCAGGCTAATAAGCCACATGTATTCCTTACACCTTGTAAAAGTCACAGGGCCCAGTAGGGGAGGGATGCTTGAACGTTTGCATGTGGGTTTTGAACATTTACGTTGCTGTTCACGTACACTCAGCAACTCAATTTTCTGATTATGGGGCTGTCAGTTTTTTGCATGTTACAGAATTTCACCACGTCAAGGGACTGACCACAAAGCAGTTTTAACAGACTCCAAGGCACAGCCCCTCTATTGAGCTAAATATAGCCATTTATAAAAACCAGGTTTTTAATACAGCCCTTTATCCTCCCTCCCATCAGAACTGCTCAGTTCATTAATACAGCTGTCCCTGCATTCACAAAGAGAGCCCTTTCCTTTCAATTCCTCCCTCCCCTCACCGCCCCCCATCCCAAATCCAAAACAAAACAAGCACTTGTGGTTCTATTTACATGTCACAAAATTGGAGGGGGAAACTGAGTCCAGACGAAGAAATGGGGCAGATGTGCAGAAGGGGAGGGGTCAAGATTGGTTCTTTCCATCCCCTCGATGTGGGTGGAGGAATCAGTGTGTGTGTGTGTTGCACAGTGAAACAAAGAGACTTTGGGGGGGTTCCCTCCAAAATGGGTTTTAGGAAGTGCTGCTGCTGCTTCTGCCTTTGATACAGTATTCCCAGGGCTTTTTAGGTAAGTCTGGGATGGACAGAAGGATAAAACAGCCTCCGCCAAAGATCAGGATGGCTCCAGCGGCCACAGCACAAGCCACAGACCAGGAATACTCGTACTCCAATGGGACGGTCTCATCAGAGGTGATAAGCCACCGGACTGAGTGCCGGAAAACCTCCAGGCACACCAATACCATGATACCTGAAGAAGAGAGAGAAAAGGTGGGGCTGAGCATTATACACAGAGGCCTTGCCTGCTAAGTTGTGAGCTGAAGGGTGAAGACGGTCAGATGTATCTGTTGGGATGTGCTGTGGATCTACATTCTCCTCTGCTTAGACAGCATACAAACTCCTAAAATGACTGGTTCTTTCTGTTTCCAGGAGAAACTGGCTGTCCCATGGTCAGGCAAGGGCCAGTCAATAACCACCTCCTTCTCACCTCCTCATGTGATAGTGCAGCATAAGGTTGCCAACCTCCAGATGGGGCCTGGTGATCTCCCAGAATTACAACTGATTTTCAGACTACAGAGATTCATTCCTCAGGAGAAAATGGCTGCTTTGGAGTGTGAATTCTATGGCGTTATACCCTTCTAAGCCCCCTCCCCAAACCCTGCTCTCCCTAGGCTCCATCCTCTCCCAGTCTCCAGGAATTTCCCAACCTGGATTTAGCAACCCTACAGTCTGCTGATTTCCACAACAGCTGGTCAGTCATAAAGCAACTTCCACCTCTCCTTTTATTTATATAAATACTTATATGCTACTTTCTCCCCCATGGGGATGCAAAGTGGCTTACAACATAGTTCTGCCCTCCTCTGTTTTATGTTCACTGCAACAACCCCATTAGATAGGTTAGGCTGAAAGAGAGACAGTGACTGGTTCAAGATCACCCAGTGAGCCTCCATGGCAGAGTGGGCAGGTTTGAAGCTGTCTCTCCTAGTCTGACACTAGGTACCACCGCTGCACGAGAGAGGCTTAAAGGAAAACATGCTGATTGAAGACTTAAATCAATGTATGTAAAGCATCTGAAAAGACAGGTTTAAAAAAGAAAGCCAGAAGCCGGCTTTTGAACCATTATATATAGAAATGCATGCTAGTTGTGTTGGGGGCAGGGGGAGTGCTTGCTCTACAACCAAAGAAGGGAGGGCTGTTGGGGGGGGGTTCTCTTACCTGATATGATAAAGAAAATGGATGCTGGTTTCAGGAGGAATTCGACTCCTTTGCTCAGCGCCATAGTGATGCAGAGTGAGCCCATGGCCATGAGCGTGATGCTGAGAAGAGACACGACAGCAGCCGTAATGTTCAACTCTACACAGGGTTGCCAGGTTGGAGGGTAAGAGAAACAGCAGTGGTTTTATTTATTTATTTATTTAGAAAAGAATTTCTGCTGCCTCTTCAGGATGAAGCTGTCAGAGGCGGCATATAAAATAAAAACAATAAAAACAAAACATTTACATGATACGAATGAAACCTCAGAATTAAAAACCCAGCCCAGCATAAAAACATAGACCCTAAAAACAGACTATTGTGAGCTTAAATTAACAGTTTCCAAACTAAACGAATGTTAAAAAAAATAATTGAAAGCATTTTGGCTTGGGGTTTAAAAAAAAAGAAGCAGCAACATAGGCACCAGGTAAGCCTCAAGTGAGATGCCACTACTGGAAAGGCCCTGTTTCTGGTTGCCACCTGCCTCACATCTGAAGGCAGAGGCACAGAGAGCAGGACTTGTAAGGCAGATCTTAACTGATGGGCTAGACAGTATGGGAGGAAGCAGTCCTTCAGGTACCCTAGCCCGTTTCGGACTTGAAAGGCAATAATCAGTGCTCTGAACTGTGTCCAGGGAGAAATGGGCAGCCAGTGCAGATCTTTCAGCATTGTGATGATACAGTCCCTATATCCCACCCCCACAATAGTCTGGCTGCTGCATTTTGATGAGCTGAGGTTTCTGGATCGTTTTTGAAGGAAGACCCAAGTAAAGCGCATTGCAGTAATCTAATCTGGATGTGATCGGAGCATGAATCATCGTGACTGGATCACACTTTTGGAGGGATGGTTGTTTACATGGCTAGTACTGATACCTTTTTCCAGACTCTGTCTGTCTGTCTGTCTCTGCTCCACAATGGATGTATGATGTGTTGGGTGAGGAGAGCAGTTTTCTTTGTCATAAGATAGATAGTCTTGGTATTGGGAGGCTGGGGAATAATTACACTTCTGTTCAGGAGAAAAGTTCACTCCAGCCCTGGAGAGAACGAGTATACAGTAAGGGAGGTGTCTGGGCTAAATGTGAGCCCTGGAAGGGTATTGCCTGGTCCCCCTGTTGCCAGTCTAGGGACACTCCAGAGGAATGTGGAGAAAGTGGCAGATGTAGAAAAGAGGCATGGCAATGGGCCGTGGTGGGGGTGGGCTACGAGTCAAGCCCTGGCCCCTCCATGCATTACTGTATTCTTAAAATAGCCCTCCAGGAAATCTAGTTGCTGCTGACCATGGGCATACTGCCTTCAAAGAAACAGAATTTCAAATAAGCCAGGTTCAAATGGTAATGTTTTCCTAAGGAAGCAGGGCATTGCTCCTTTTTACCTCCAAAAACCAGTAAATTTGCAAACCATCTCAACTAGTACAGTAGAGAACACTTAAGCTGTACAGAGCTGCACAGCTACATACATAGGAGAAAAGTCATATCCAAAACCCTACAGTAGGTGCTGGCAGCCACTGTGTGGAGCAGAGAAAGGTGTAAGGTTTAATCATGCTAAGAACAGAAAGGTGTAAACTATGGCAGGCCAGCTAGGGAGGCTTGGTAGGTGTGGCGGAGTTCATACCTTCCAAGATTTTGCTGATGAAAATAAGGACACTGCTTGCAGTGCCCTATATCAAAGATCACTGCCTGAGGCCACCTCCACAATGACACACATAGCTGCAGTCTTTTTCATGCAGGCTGCTATTTATTTACTCTGCAAATAGGCTGCTCTCACTTGATTTAAAAGCCAAGCCTGAGTTTGTCCTTTCGGGTTAAAGAAATAGCAGACAAATATCACCATCCTTCAATTTACCCCAGGAACAATGAAAAATATATCTCAGCAGCAGAAGTGTGTCAAACAGCAAGCAGCACACTGTGTGATGCTGAGTTTACCATGCATGTGGGTTTCGATGTGCATCTGCTCGAGACGAGGCATTCATATATACACCCACTCAGACGTCATGACAAACAGAGGTTTGTCTGTGACAGGCTTGAGTCATGTTCCTGCATCTCTCCCCCTTCCCCTTGCATACAGAGCACAATTAAAAAGTTCTTAGTCTGGGTACCTTCAATTAAACTCCAGTTTACTGTGATGTCTGAATGCAAGAGCCTAGATAGACTATGATTGGTTTCCTCTCCATAAACCTCAGTTTAATCCCAGTTTAGAATCCTGGTTTATAGAGAGGAAACAAATCTCAGTTTATCTAGGCATCTGTATTCAGATATCACTGCAAACCAGAGTTTGATTCAAAGTTTCCCAAGCCAGGAAGTCTTTAATCATGCTCTCTGCCTAAGGAAAGGGGGAGGAGAGGGGTATAAGAGCATGACAACAAAATTGTGCTTGTGCCTGTCACAGACGAAGTTCTGTTTTTCTGAATGCAGAGATGAAGTAGTTAAGTACCAAAGGCTCGAGGGAAATGGTAATATCCTGAAATAACTAACTCTAACAAAATGTTAATAAAGCATTTCCCCAAAGACAATATGGGGATGGGGACTGATCTTGGAAAAAAGTACCAGAAACAGGGACTACTTTTAAAAGGTGACCAATAGGTCACACAACACTCCTTTAAACACATGTTTCTCCATGTTGTTGTTGTTGTTGTGGTTGAGTAATGTTTTGCGCACAGAGAAGAGTACTGTGATACTTGACATTTTGTGACGCTCAGCTAAACTGGATGGCATCTTCGTGTCTGCCTTGGGGACACCACCACCATTTTAAAGTGATTTTTTAAAGATGCTGCAAAGGCCTGATCTTGACTGGGCCCATGGCAGGCTGAGGCACTCATATCCCCCTTTCTGCCACAACTTTTCAAGTGCCCTACACACAGCAAGCAGCGGACCCCCTTCTTTAAATGCAGGTCTTCCATATTCATATGTAAAGTGGGATAGGGAGTATGATTTTAAAAGCACAAGGGCTAAATAGGGCAGGGTGTGTATGTGATGGTGTTGACCAAGCTTAACCTGCAGCTCATCTCTCCACTTGGTTTCCCTCCAACATTAGAAATCGGCCTGGCTGAGAAGACAAAGAAGCTCTGAGCAGTGAGGAAACTACAAGTGGAGAGAGAGAATTCAGCACCACCCACAGCCCACATGCCCCCTTGGCTTTATAAATTGTACCCTGACCCCACTTTACAAGGGGGCTGGAGGACTAACACAGTGGCCTGTGCTTGATTAGTGAGGAATGATGCTGGTTTCACCTTTTTTAGTTGTCCTCTGGAAGATATGGGCATTCTCCCCAGTGGTGAAGAACTTGAAATAAGAACAGTTGGCTTCTGAAATGAAGAAATAAAAGTGAATTAGAACAGACAGGAGCAGATGCAAGGGGCGGGAGAATGGAGGCTGCGGTGTTTGAGGACATAGCTGATAAAAGAGGCATAACGGACAAAATTAGGCAGGTTATACAAATATACATGAATTTACTTCAGGGCTCTGGCATGGAGGAGGGCTAAATCCTCCGCCCTCCCTCTGTTCCACTTTCTTGACTTCAGTGGCCCAATGGAGTTGCTATTTTCCATGTTGGGGAAACAGACCGGCGTGTTTCCCCCAGCGAAGCAATCATTGGAGGCCATTTGAGGTCAGGTCAGGAAAGTGGTGTATGTTGGGAGAAGAGTTATTCCCTACCTCCTGCTGTGGCTGCTCTCTAGCCATTAAAAACAGTCCATTGATCCAGAGAGCTAGGATGAAATTTAGAATGTGTGCAAAAATAACAAAACATTTATTTCTAGCTTTATCTTTGAGCATAGCTCTCACTGAGTTCTTGACAGGAAACTGGCTACTGATGAAAAAGCTAGGTGTGTTTAACAAATCACAGTGCTGCCAAGATTGTTTGGAAGTTGTCATAAGTCACTGCTGGAAAATGCAGCAAAATGCATCATACTGCCTGTGGTCCGAGAGACTCCGTTTATTTATCATAGGAATAACTGTTGATCGGCCTATCCTCCGCAAATCTAACCGATACCCTTTGAAAGATAGTCAAGTCACATTTGCTAATGGCATGGAGAGCCTGTTTCCCCTCTTATCATTTGCAGAGACTACCTATGTCTTTTCAGGGCATTCTTGTTTTCGCCATTCAGCACTGAAGACAACTTCCTATATTGCCGATTATTATTATGAACTTCCAGAACTGTGGAATGGAAACTCGTGTCAGGGTGGCCCCTGCCATACTTTGAGGAACTGGGGGTTCACTGTTCACTGATCTCTGGTGCCATGCTTTAAGAGTGCTATTGGAGCCTGTGTATCAAACCTGCCTGAGAAAACATCACATGTTGCTGCGGGAAGCTGTGAAAAGGAATGCAGTTATCAGCATTGCTACAAAGATGCAGCCAGTTAGTTGGAGAAGGACACAATGACTCTAGTTTACTTTTACTTGTCCTGCTCTCACTGTGTAGATGGGAAATTAGAGCTTAGATACGGGGGGGGGGGAAGTAGGGTGGGTTGTGGGTTGTGCTTGAACGGTTTAAAGCTTAGCAGGGGGAGGGGACAGGCAGTCCCATCGAGAGATGTCTTCTGTACTGTAGTCTTAGGTTATCATTAAAACTTTAACTCATGCATCCGTGGTTCATGCAGTGAAGTCCTCTGAGATCTAAGTTGGCAGTCTCTGACAGTTTGACTAATTTCAAGATTTCTATTTTGATTGCCCCTGCTTGGGGCTTCTTTCTTTCTTTCTTTCTTTCTTTCTTTCTTTCTTTCTTTCTTTCTTTCTTTCTTTCTTTCTTTCTTTCTTTCTTTCTTTCTTTCTTTCTTTCTTTCTTTCTTTCTTTCTTTCTTTCTTTCTTTCTTTCTTTCTAGTCTGGCCACTACACCACAATAGCTACATACATTTTGTGCATAATGTACATGCAAATTTTGCAACATGTGAAGCAGTCCTGAGGACTAGAAACTTGTGCTTTTTTGGGAAAAGGAAAGTTGAGAGCATGAGAGATGATTCTGTAGTAAATATTCGGCAACTTGGGAACAGGCAAAAATACCTAGACTTTACAAATGCTTATTCTATTTGCTGGTTTGTTTAAAATCTGAACTTAATACCAGAGATGTTTTTTAGAACTCCAGAAGATGATGCAAAGATTCTGCAGTGAGCTCAAGTCTCTGCACTAGTTTGAGTCACACAAACTTTAAAAAAAAATTGGAGGCAGGTGGGGATTTCTAGAACTTGGCAAAAAGAAAAAAGAATATTCTTTGCATATCAGGCCTCAGGGCTTGTCCTTTTTAAGGTCGTCTCGTATTGCCCAGTGGAGTGTATTTAATTGTGTCCCTGGAGAAAGAAACACTAGCAATTACTATACTCTGTACAGCTGGACACATTCCAGCTAGCCCCAGGGTATGGGGAGCAAGTGTGTGCTTTCTCTCCCTCTGTATGCACATATGTGTGTATGCAAGGCATTTGCATGGAAGATTATTGTGCCAAAATTTGCTGTTGCAGACTGTAGGATCACTCCCACCGTGGGCTTCGTTTGTGAGCAATGCTTCAGCCCTGCAGTCTTCAACCATCAGATTTTTGCTTAAAAGAACTAGACATGGGAGGAGGTGGAAGATGGGAACGGGTTGTGGGCTGACAAAGTATGAAAGCCATTCTGAAGCTACTGCCTGCATACACAATGTACTAGGGTGGCCAAATGTCACAGAGGCAGAGTTCTTGTGTCTTTTAATAATCCTGTAGAAGAGAGATTTATGACAGGTACAGCTTGTCATGTCAAGATGCTAAACGGTGAGAAAAAGGGTACCTACAAAAGTGTGTTTGTAGAGGGTATTTAGAGGGTATTCTCCGTTTACAGGCAACATTGACTGGATTTCTTTGGCCTCACCTAGTTAGTTACATGACTACAGATACGCAAATGCCAATTCAGAAGTCAAGTGCACATAGATGTATTATTTACAGCTTTTTCTTTTAAAACGTATGAAAGCAATGACCAGGAAAGGATCATTCCAAGAATAATTCAAAAGCAAACACTGAGAATGTTCAGACTTCAAAACTTTAAATGCAGATTCTGATTTTTTTCGAATTTTTAGTGTGTTCAGTGCTGGCTAGCATTCCTATACTGCAAGCAGGTGGACGCTGGCAAAAGGATCCAGACATGCTGTCTCCTTTAGGATTGCTCACTTAGGGCCTAACTACAAAATACACAGTTTCCAGGTCCAACCTTGTACCCCGCTTGGGTCCTGTTGAGCAGAAACTTGTGGGGAGTTCCTCACTGAAATTTAAATTCTCATTTGCATGGGGCCTAAATTCAGACTGGAACTGCAGTGTGCAGGGATAGGGGGAATTAAGCCTCCCTCCAGGGCCATTAAGCCTCCCTCTAGTGGAACTTGCGTGATAGTGACGTCAGCATGCTGGCAACAGGCATGCTCCCATGCTTCGTACGAGGCAAATTCAGCCCGTTTGGGGCCAATATTGGCCCTGACGAAATGTGGGAGCATGCTGGTGGCTGGAGCAATGACGTCACTTTGAGAAGTCATGTAGTTGCATCTTGCCGGGAGTGTGGCCAGTGTGCGCTTTCTGGGTTGCCTGCCAGTGATGGGCAATCGCCAGGGGGTTTGCAACATCCCACCAATTGTGATCAGCGGGCAACTGGGCAAAACCCCATGAGTAAGCCCAACAAGGCAAACCCCTGGGAGATTGCCCACCACCAACGGGCAACTGGAAAACCTAGTTATAATGCCAGAAATTCTCCAGGCCCTACCTGGTGGTTGGCAACTCTAGATTACATGAATGAACGAAGACTATGTACTAGTAGGGAAAGTTTACATAAACTGGTGGTGGAGAGTGCCCTCAAGTCAGAGTTGACGTATGGCCACCCCTGGTGGGGTTTTCATGGCAAGAGACTAACAGAGGTGGTTTGCCATTGCCTGCCTCTGCAGCTCTGATCTTTAGACATTTATATTGGTGATAAAAATAGCCTATTTGTGATGTTGAATAGCTTGGAAAAGGCTACTTTTTCATTCATTAAAGAGGTGACACTTTCAATGAGCTGTACCACTTAAGGCTGCATGTTAGTTTTCTGGGATTTGTTTCAAGGGGGAGTATTCAAACATGCAACCCCCGCCCTAGGGCTGCCAGACCCCCGGTGGGGGTGGGGGATCCCCGCCCCCACCGCCCCTCCCTACCTGGCCAGCGGGGGGGGCGCGCACCTTCCATGCGCGCCCCCTGCGGTGCTGTGCGCTCCCACGCACAGCAACCTCCAGGATCAGGCCTGTTTTGGCCTGGATCAGGGCCCCTGTGGAGCGCGGGAGCGTTCCTGCGCTCCGCAGGGGCCCACAACAGGCCCAATCCATCGAGCCCGTTTTGGCGCGGATTGGGTCCGTTGTGGGCCCCTGCGGAGCGCAGGAACGCTCCCGCGCTCCACAGGGGCCTAAAACGGGCCCAATCCGTGCCAAAACGGACCCGATCTGTGCCAAAATGGGCGCAGATCAGGCCCATTTGGGCACGGATTGGGCCCATTGTGGGACCCTGCGGAGCGCAGGAACGCTCCTGTGCTCCACAGGAGCCCACAACGCGCCCGATCCGTGCCCAAACAGGCTGCGTGGTGACGTCACTTCCCAGCAGTGATGTCATCACGCTTGCAGGAGCGCGTGCGCGCGCACCCCCCCCCCCCATCCAGGTAAGAGCCAGGTCTCAATCTCCCGCTGGAAGATCGAGGGGGCCTGGCAACCCTACCCCGCCCTCACTTGTTGCCTGAGTCCAAGAAAATTATCCTCCATTTCTGTGAATACACAAACTGGCTCTCTAGAGACTGAAGTGGAGTTTAAGCACATAGACAGAGGGGGAAAGTGTGATCCGCTTGTTCCTCCCTTAGCCCCCAATTTTGTTTAAGCCTGAGTCCCATCCTTTCTTCCAGAAGCACCATTTTAGCCTCAGAGCAAGATATGCTACAGTGAAAGAAGGTGTCTTGCCCAAGATCCCCCTCTCTCACCATCTTGTGCTGCTTCACACATTTTCGTGGCAGCAAACCATGAGGTTGCCAGTTTCCAGGCACGTCTTCCTTGGAGGCATGCAAAAGGAGTGGTTAGTTAGTTACTCGAAGTTGGGCCTAGCTCAGCAAAAGGCAGCAGTGGCTCCAGTTACGGGGAGATAAGCCAGGAGTATTAGCCAAGTAATTGGCTCCAATCCCTTTTTTCCGGGCTGTTCTCCAGGCTGCTGCGCACAGGCCCAAGCTGCCGATTAAGTTACAGCTCAGTCACCAACCCTGTCAGGCTAAGAAGAAACCAGTAGATCCTGGACACAGCCGTGGGAGACAGCTGGATTTAGGGGCCCTGGCTCCAGGCCCTCCCATTATGTCATACCCAGCCCCATTTCCTTCCCAGACAGAATCTAAAAGGCCTTGTGGCCTGCAGGTGTAACCTCTACTCCAGATCCTCCTTCCAGTTACCTGAGGAGTTCCCCACTCAGCTCCATTGACATCAAGGCACAGGCTATTCCTGTGAGCCCGCATGAACCATTCTTCTGTTCTGACCCATTCGCTGCCAATACAATCCAGACTAAGATCCTCTTTCACACATTCCTGGCAATGCAGCTCTGTCCTTGAACACCTCGTTCACCACATAGATATCCTCCTAGGCCTTCGGTGTGGCCTGGAGTTCTCCCAGAATCACAATCGATCTCCAGACTGAAGAGATCAGTTCCCCAGGAAGAAATGGCAGTTTTTGGAGGGCAGACCCTGTAGCATCACATCTCCACGGACTTCTCTCCCCTCCCTAAATTCCACCTTTCCCAGGCACTGCCCCAAATCTCCAGAAATTTCCCAAACTGGAACTGGCATCCCTAATAAGTCTTACTAATATTTGAAAATTAAAAATAGAAGTAGTAGTAGAGAATAGTGTGTGTGTGTGTTGAATTCAGTCTTTGCAGGTCGCATAGTGACAACAGGCTACAACTAGTTTCCGAGCCCAACCCACCCCCATCTGGCCCAGTTTGTTTTGTTTAGTTGTTTAATATCGTGGACAGAAAATGCCAGTCCTGTCACTTTCCCCCCTACTGAGGCCTAACTTGATGAGGGTGGAAGGTTTGTGATCAGATCTTCAGAGATAAGTTGTGGCTCTGGGACCCCTCTGTTGAATCGACCTTAGTGCAAGGGGAAGAAAATGTTTAACCCTTCCATCACATTTTACCAGTTGAAGGAGACTCCCCTACACCCCCCACTGTTAGCTCTGTAAGGGAAAATATGTACTTTCTCTTTGTCTGTTTATTCCCTTTTCTAAAGCTAATTACACTCTGTGTATGTTTGTGCTGTGCTAGTTTCAGTAAGTAAAACCCTAGAAGATTGGGAGGGTTGAAACCTCCCCCACCCGTGCACCATGGCCCCATCTAAATCGGGGCCCTGTGTACTTGCCTTTTAAAAATAGCACCAAGAAGATCCAATTCTGGATCCTCCCCAGTGACTCATCTACATTTTTATTTGTCTATTAAAAATTTTATCCTGCCTTTCCTCCAAGGAACTCAGGGCAGTGTACCTTGTTCTGTGTCCCCCCATTTTTATCCTCACAACAACCCTGTGTGAGGTAGGTGAAGTTGAGAGAGGATGACTGACCTTCAGCACTGAGGCGCCATTTGTACTTTCCGGCATGGGCATGGCACTAAAATACCTTAGGCTATATCAGGGATGGGTTTATTTATCTATTTAGAGTATTTATATTCTGCCTTTCCAGAGTCCTGCCCTTAGTTCCTGTAAGAACATATAATAAAGCAAATAAGTGACAATTTGATGGCCTTCCTTGATGTCTGGAGTCTGAGGCAGGCAACCTCCTCCTGCCCAATAGCACCTTTTCTCTCTTTTGTAAGTGGCTCCTTATCCTTGTTAGGGTGACCAACCTCCAGGTGAGGCATGCAGATCTCCCAGAATTACAACTGATCTCTAGACAACACAGATCAGTTCCCCTGGAGGAAATGGCTGCTTTGGAGGGCAGACCCTATGGCAACGCATCCCTGCTGAGCTGCCTCCCCAAACTCCAACCTCCTCAGGTCCTGCCCCCAAATCTTCAGGAATTTCTCAGAATTGGTAGCCCTACTTGGTGTAGATAGTCAAGCAGCTCAGCCATCCAGCCAACCGATCACAAAAATCAAACGATTTGATGGGGCAGCTGAAAGGAATAGGCCAGTGGCCAAAAACTGAAGACTTGTTAAACATTTGTCCTAATGGCTGATAACTGTTGCTGGTGCTGAAGTACAGGCCAGGAAGGTTAGTACCCACTTAATGAAGCATTAAGTGCCTTTTGACCTATCTCAGTTGTGTGCATGTGTGAATGCCTGTGAGCTGACTCACACATCACTGGATTTCTAATCACTCGGCACTTGAGGATTCACAGCTGAGTGTGTGATCCGACTGACTCTTTTCTTAAGTATTTGGTTGGAGATACCAGGGGGAAAACAGAATGCTTGTAGCAATGTGGTGTCTATAGTAAGAGAATTTAAATCTGAGGTGGATCATACAAGCCGACTTGGTTACTTATTTTTGCAGCAAGCAAGGAATAAACATTGCACGTGTGAACTGGCAGTCCAAAATCTAAATCTGAGTGAGCAAGGGTCTGGAAGGGGGATTTAAACTCATTCTTTTGGTGTGGGTAAATGTATTCTATTTATAGGATGGTAACATTCCTCCATACACCATTATTTCAATAAATGCACATTTTGCACTGGATGACATGGGTTCTGGCCAATGTAAACACATGCTTCAGTAAATTTCTCACTGCTACCACCAGATTTCTTTATGTTTTTGCTGCAGCAGATTCATATGGCTGTCCCACTTGGATTTGTTACCATAGAGCTTTAGGCTTTCCAGAGGTAAAACATTCTTCTCACTTGTCACAGAGGGATTTAGCAGGCTTTCTTGGAGCAGAAATCTCACTTATGAACAGTTAGGTCTTTTGAATCCTTTAGAGCATCAGTGATATTGTTAAAAAAATTGAAGGGGGACAATTTAAAATGGTTTTCTAGACTCGCGTGAAAATTCCCTTTAGGATAGTTCTCACACATGTGAATGTATCACTTGCTTTTTTGTCTGCATGTAATTATTGCTCGTTCAATGACTGGCAGCCGAATGTGCAAGCCAACTTCATTGCAGCGATTGCGTTTGAGATATATATGCAAGGTCCAGCAGCTCATCTGGTTAGCACATACTTGGCTGCTTATTTTTGCAGCAAGCAAGGAATAAACTTTGCACGTGTGAACTGGCAGTCCAAAATCTAAATCTGAGTGAGCAAGGGTCTGGAAGAGGGATTTAAACTCAATCTTTTGGTGGTGCGGCCTATTCTGAAAAAGCCATCTTTGGACCCTGCTAACCTGTCCAGTTACCACCACCCAGTCTCGAACCTCCCATTTCTGGGTAAGATGATTGAGCGGGTGGTGGTGGAACATTCTGCAGGTGTTCCTGAAGGATTCTTCTGTCCTGGACCCATTCCAGTCCAGCTTCCGCCCTGGTTGCCCTCACAGATGACATCCACAGACAACTGGATAGAGGCAGGTCGGCACTACTAGTGTTGTTAGATCTCATGGCATTGTTTGATACAGTTGACTATGATCTGTTGACTCGTCGCCTTGTCGATGTAGGGATTTGTGGGGCTGCCTTGCAGTGGCTTGTCTCTTTTCTCCATGGTCAGGGACAGAGGGTTGCGCTGGGGGAGCAATTATTGCTTTGCCACTCCTTAGTGTGTGGGGACCCTTGGGGGGCAATACTCTCCCCAATGTTATTTATCATCTACATGCGTCCCCTTGCCCTGTTCATGTGGGGCCTCACGAACAGCTTGTTCGAGAACAGCAGATTAGGCTGTTCGTTGGTTTTTTCTGTTCGTAATGCTGTTCGTGCCAATGTCTAGTATCTCATGATGAACCTGCTTGTGTGGAACCAGACTTAGTTCATCACAGGATTGTAATAAATGCCTAAGGTTGCAAGTAAAATCATTAAAGAATCCAGTGGTCTCTTAAAGAGAACTGACTTGGTTGTGTTGTAAGCTTTTGTGGGGCAGAGCCCATTACATCAAGCCACAATAAATGTGTCATCTGGGAGTCATTAGACTCCTTGTTGTCTTTGCGGCCACAGATTAAGATGGTTTACTCCTTTGGAATTTATCACTGGGATGAGTAAGGATTGCCTCCCAACAAGCAGAAAATGGGAATGGGTTCTTGCCTGTATATATAGGAAGTCAGTGTGCCACAAATATTGGTATTAGTGGGTAGATGAGCTAGTAATTTGGGGGGGATTGGTAATTTTTGTTCAGGGATATGAATTTGTTTGATCTAGATAGATGTCGTTTCAGTTCTTCTCTGGCTTGGAATGTTGAATGAGATTCTGAGCATGCCAGCGCAGAGATCAGCAAAGTAGGCACCCTAAGCCAGCTGCTTACCCCTTACTCTCCAATAAAGCTCTCTGGTGAAGTTATGTAAACAAGAAAACAAACCTCTTTGTAGGCAGATGCACAATTCATTGCTGTTAACTCTTTAGATATTGTTGATTGCTGGGATCTAGGTGACTAGAACAGCCTGCCTAAGTACGCTAGTATTTGGTGTATCTCTTTTCTGCTTGGGTCTGTTCTCTTAATTGTTTTATAAACATACCTGTCATTGCCACCCCTGCCCAGTCCAAAGCCTCTCTTGCTCCCAAGTGTGTTCGTTTGGGTTGGCTACATTCCTAAGTGGCTGTAAGTGACGGTGGGTGTGAGATAGGAGAACCCAAACTGCAGTTCCCAGCCGGAGGACAATACAGTTATGCTGTGCAAGTGTATTGTGGCAACATTACAAGCGTGGAAGAGCACTCTGGGAAAACAGCCTTTTCTGAACATTTGCCAAGAAAGCTGCCTATCACTATTTTTTATTATATTGTATTCACTGGCAGTATGTGATGCATCAGTGAGAAAGTCAGGCTATAAATAAACAACAACAATAATAATAATGGATCAGGATCAAGACATGGAATAGGGGGCAGAGAATTGGTCGATCTGTTTGCAGCCTTTACTAATTATTAATATTATGTCAATTAGCTCTTCTGACAGTAACATCCAAAACAAATATTTGTCTTTTGATCCTGAAGTGTACTTTAAGTCCTAAACAGTGCAATCCTAAGAAGAGTCTCTGAAGTAACTCTTCTTAGGGTTGTACTGTAAATGGTGTTATTCCTGGCCTCGTCCTCCTCTAGATTTTTTTCATACTAAATGTTTTAGGCTGTTTTTATTCGCTGGCTGTTTTTTAATGGCTGTATTTTTAAAAGTGGGCTATTAATAGTTTATTTTAATGATTCGCATGCTGTTCTTATGGTTTTACCATATTTTACTTTGTGAGCTTCCTCAAGCAGGTCTCTGGGGAGGCAGCTTACGAAATTTCTAACTAAATAAATGTATAAAGAAGAAGAGAACTGGACAATTATCACAAAATCAAAGTGGTTAAATGCCATCCATGCATATCTAAAGTGCCATGCACAAGTGTTTTTTTAAAAGTTTTAAAATTAATAACTCTTTTAGAAATGCCCCACAGTTGCTTATCCAAACAGTCTCCATTTTAAAAATTCTCTGTTGATTATAGGTAGTAGGGTTGCCAGGTCCAGGTTGGAACGTACCTGGATATTTTGGGGGTGGTGCCTGGAGAGGGTGGGGTATGGGGAGGGGAGGGGCCACAGAATGGTATAATGCCATAGAGTCCATCCTCCAAAGCCACCATTTTCATCAGGGGAACTGGAGATAAGTTTTCATTTCGGGAGAGCTCCAGCCACCACCTGGAGGCTGGCAACCCTAATAGGTAACTGTCCAACTACAGCCATGGTAGTCTTTATTGAAACTGATTTTTAAAGAAAATTAAGTTGCACATCTTGGACCAGAGGGCTTGAACCCGTAGATCAGAATTCCAGTAGTATCTGATGAAGACGGTAATAACCTCTCTAAGTGAAAAATTATGGTTAGTCTAAAACAGGAGTCTGCAAAGAGGCAGCCACCAACACCTTTCCTGATACCTGCCAAGTGTTTTTAAAAACTGGAAGAGGTCAGGAAGGGCTTTTTGAGTTTCTGTGTTTAATATAATGCTGACAGTAGCTTTATTTAAATTGTTTTACCTGTGCCATTAGCTGGGTGATGTTTTAGAAAGGATTTGCTTCTGATCAAACACGATAGGGCTGCGCAGCTAGCTTAATGGACCTAACTGGGACTTCTATTGAAGGCATCCGATCTTCCCATTTTGAATGTAATAATTCAGGTGGAAGCTGATAACAAGATCAGATTTTGTTTACTTTTCAAAATGTTCCTATCAAAATCTGTCCAGAATCTCTCTCTTACTGTACACAAGGAGCTCTCACCAGCCCTTCAGCACCAGCTGTCATTGTTAAAAGTAACAGTGCATGTTAAAAAATGGCTGAGCTCATGGGGAAAGGAAATGCAGCAGCATTTCTCTCCTTTTTCTTTTGCATATACATGTTACAAAATGAAGACAGATACTGCCAGCTGAGGATTTCTTAGCTGGCTTAATATGTATATACTCATTTTGTATGTATGCAAGGAAATATTTTTAAACAACATGTTAATTTTAAAAGGCATTCCTCTGAGCAGAGCTTCAGCCTGAAATATTGAAAAGGAACTATCACAGTCTTTTGTAACGTCACTCCCTGATATTTTGTGGTTGGCTCTGCCTCCTGTAACGGCCATTTTGCAGTTGTATCAGAATTCCAAAGGTATCCTTGGTATAAAAAGGGTAACTTGATTTGCTGAAAATAACATCTTATTCCTGTATCCTTTCATCTCTGCCACTGCCGTCCTCCTTTTCCCCTTCACTGCAATCTGTGGTCTCAGTGGTCCACAACTTCATTACAACCTACCTAATAATGAAAGAAATGGGCGAGTTAACCAGTTTTATTACCTGCCTATTCAATCAAACACTGGAAACTGGCATCACACATTATATGAAAGGAAGTGTGCACGCGCGTGCGCGTGTGTAAAAGAGTGAGTTTGCATGTTTTATCATGCCATGCTTCTGATGTCCCATACAAGGAGGGGACATAGTACAATGTCAGAGCACTTGCTTTTCATGCTGAAGGTCCCAGATTCAGTCCGTAGCATCTCCAGTTAGACAGGATTAGAGGTGGGCACAAACCAAAATACAAGCTGAAGTTCGTCATGAACCGGGCTGGTTCATGGTTCACGAACCAGCGGTTCATGGGAACTCATTTCTCAAGAACTGTGACGAATTTTAGCCCGGTTAATTTGGTTCGTATTTTGGTTCATCATTGCAGACAGCCTGGCACCAATCAATCAGTTTCCTAGGCAACAGGGGGATGGTCTCTCTGCAGACCTTCTGTTGACCCGGAAGAGACATTTTCACAAACTGAACGGAGCAGTTTGAGAACCGGGGCAAGTTCGGAGTTTGTGAAAGGTGACGAACCATGAACCGCACGGTTCAGAATTTTCCCAGTTCGTACCCATCTCTAGACAGGATACATAACAGAGCTGGTCAAAGATCTTTGCCCAAGACTCTGGAAAACCATTATCTGTCAGAGTAGACAATTCTGAGCACAGAAGCATGGCAGGAAACATGGCAGATTCATATGTAAGGGTCTTTCCCATGTCCCCTATGGAGAAACACATGCATGTGCTCCTAATGCAAGCCCAGTGTTCATGCATCTCATTGTCAAGGGAACTGTCTAAGTTCTCCTTTTGGATGAGCTGCTGGAACTGTGGAAAGAAACTACATGTCATGGATTTGCACATTCTTCCTCATGCTTCTGCATCGCATGAGCTCAGAGATAGAAGGCAACAAAAAGTCATCTAATTCAACACCCACCATCACTCCAACAAAGGAGAACTGTCCGCCTCCAGTCCTCACAGGTCACCAAATGCAATCCAGATTCTAGCGAGCAAGAGTTATAGCAGGTGCAATTCCAAAAGAGGCTTGCAAAAGAAATAGCATTAGATGAGTTCAGCCCTAGGACAAAGCTAATCAACAAATGAAAACCAAATTCATTTGTGAGTCTTAAACTGCTTTTCAGCCCCTCTCCTGCTGGTGCTATGAAGGAAAAAAAAAACCCCAGAAAGGCAGTTTTAAAGACCAGGTTTCTGAATGGATTCATTAAGAATCGATGCAGCTTGATTTATAGTCATATTTCAGCTTCCTGTGCTTTATAATGCTCATGTGGTTTTGGCCCCATTCATTCAGTCCAGTGGAACCTTTTCTGTTTAATTGAAGGGCCTCTTCCTTCTCAGTTACTAACCATGACTAGGTGGTCATGATTTAAGATATCAAGAGAAAAAATGGAAAAAGAAAATTGTAGATATAATTTTAAAAGAACTAGACCAGTCACATGAGTAAATATGATTAGGTTAGATTAGATGACAGGGTTCAGTTTCTGCCAAGAGTCACCAGAGGTCCCTCCATCTGTTTTCAATATGATGGTTCAGAATCAGAATAAATGACATAGGGAAAGGATGACAGTTTCCATGAGCAGGTACAGAGTGCATTTTTCTCACCATAAATCCTTATACTTTTGGGAAACTAGACTAGAGCCAGTGTAGTACAGTAGTTTGTCAGACTAGTGGGATACCTAGGTTCGAATGTGTGGTCTGCTATGGAAACTTGTAGCATGAGGCCTTGGGCCACACGCACATTATCAGCCTAACCAACCTTGCAAGGTTGTTGCTGTGAGGTTGAAGTGGAGGAGAGAATGATGTTGTAAACCACTTTGGGGGTCTCCTAGAGAGAAACTTGGGCTATAAATGATGAAAATAAATAATGAATAAAATAGATACTGAACTCAGAGAGAATTGTTACCAGTTCAATTTGGCATTGCCATTCTAGAAATTAAGCAATAGATGGATGGAGAGATGGGTAAAAGGCGGCCTCAAGATTTTCTGTTGCTGTAAGTGGGACAGGGCCAGCCTCTCACAAATTGGGTATCTGCTTCAGACAAATTAGGGTAGTGGTAACAGTGTTGTGTTTAAACCAGGGAGAGCCAACTTTGAACCCACAGCAACACAGTTTCCTGGGCCTGACCTTGGCCTGGCCAGCCACTGTGCCTAATTTACCTCACAGAGTTGTTGTGAAGATAAAAGACCCGAGGAATGAGTATGCTGCTCTGACTTTTTAGAGGAAGGATGGCTGCCTGTACCTTTCAAGAAAACTGGAAGCGCAATGGAAGTATACAGGAAAAGAAAAAAAAGGCCTCCACAGCAAGTCCTTCTGAGTACTGTCTGCTGTCTTTTTTAGACAGGCGTCTAGTTTCAGTTTGATGGAGTGTCCACGCCCAGGCTCAATCATCACCCCTTACTGTGAAAACCTGGTGCCTCGTTTCTAAATGGGAATGTGTCCTGATATAACCGGTGCCAGTGCCAGTGTTTTCAGTGGGCCCTCCCTGTGCAGAATGTGCTGTTGGTCATTCAGCCCTTAGTACCACACTGGAACCATAGTTCAGGAACTGTTTTGTGAACTGCAGGGCTGTGAATCATGTGAATATTGAAATGACATTCATATTGGGAAAGCTGCATTTTTAAGAGGTTGCTAGTTTTTGCCTTCATAAAATGCTATTTGCATTAGAAAACGTAACCCTTAAATAGTGTTGCCAACCTCCAGGTGGGGCCTAGAGATCTCCTGGAATTATGACTTAACCCCAGACTGCAGAGATCAGTTCCCCTGGAGAAAATGGTTACTTTGGAAGCTGGGCTCTATGGCATTATACCCCACCGAAGTCCCTCCCCTCTCCAAGCTCTGACACCCCTCCAGGCTCCACCCCCCCAAATCTCCAGAAATTTCTCAACTTGGAGTTGGCAACTCTACCCTCAAATGTGTGTGTATGTAGCATGGGGGGACTCAGCAAACTCTTGAAAAAACTTCAGTGATTCTGAAAGATCATTTCCCCAATTTGTGGTGAGCATACCTATGCCATTGTGCCGCTAGAGCCATCCAGTCCTTAGGGGCACCTCCAGTCATGGCAACACAGGGAGCAGCTGTAGCACTCTGTGCAACCCCAGGGTGACCCCGCCCTCCCCGGGTGCCTGCAGAGGTTCACTGAATGTGGGAAGCTGCATATGCACTTTGGAGTGCATGTGAGGTTGGAACATGGCGAGATTCTGAATTTGGGGTTCTGATTGGGGGAAAAAAATCATCGGAACTGTTTTGTAGAGCTGGGATTACTGTTGTAAAACGTGCCCTTTCATGGTGCCCAAAATCTGTTGTTGGAGGCAGCTGCCAGATGCTGTCTCATTATTTTTAGATAGGCTTTTATGCATTGATGTGAGGCTTTATCTTACATTGTACTGCTAGTGAGCTATATAATTCATGCCTGCTTTTATTGGGACCCTTGCTGGAAGCTGTTTGCCTAAGAGAATTTTGCAGACAGAAATCCATTAAATAAATGTTGGGCCTGGCACTAGTGTGTTATGGTGGAGTTTGGGAAGCCGGACTTTCCAAGCCGGCAACTCCAGTTTCCAACTCTGAGTTGGGAAATTACTGGCAATTCGGGGGTGGAGCCTGGGGAGGATGAAGTTTGGGGAGAAGAGAGATCTCAAAGAGGTCTAATGCCATTGACTCCACCTCCAAAAGCAGCCATTTTCTCCTGGGGAACTGATCTACGTATTTTGAAGATGGGTTGTAATTCTAGATCTCCAGTTCCCACCTGGAGGTTGGCAGCCCTAAACAGACTTCAGTTGCAGGCTCAGGGTAAGGGGAGAGGCATTCTTCTCCATCTTTGTTCATGTGTTCCAGCTGCCTTTTAAGCATCTGAAACCAGTTATCGAGTTTTTGCTTAATTGCCTTTCCTTCAAACTAAACATATCCTGTTCCTTTCTCTGTCTCTCTCTCCCCCTCATTTGTCTGGCATTCTAAACTCTCTCCAATTTGTCAGCAGTGATAGGGGATGTAAAGGGGGGTGGCACGGGGTACCGGAGTCTTAATCATAAGAATTAATCCATCAAAGGATTCCTTCAATCCCCTCCCTTTTTTTTTTGGCTATAGCTTTGCACCTGGAGTTCACTGTCGTTTCATTGGGAAACAGTTTAAAATCATTTTCCCAATATGAAAATGGAGCAGAAGGATGTTTGTAGTGCTTAGTGAAAAGGGAGAGTCTTTCATAGTAACATAGGGCTGATCTTTCATAGTAACATAGGGCTGATCACTGAGAGATCTCTGTCTTTTGGTGCTACACCTCTGAAGATGCCAGCCACAGCTGCTGGCGAAACGTCAGGAACTACAATGCCAAGACCACGGCAATACAGCCCGGAAAACCCACAACAGCCATAGGGCTGATCTGCTAAACCCTTTTGGTGTATCAAAGTACAAAACCTAAGCAGTTCCTGGTGAAGCTGTAAACACATTTCTGGTAAGCGTGCCTTCATTAAATGTGCTGTGTAAGGCTTGGGAGGACATATCTATTGGCAACAGGCAGCCCTGAACTCTGGGTCATTGGTACACAGCCAATAATGCTTCCCTGCTGTACCACTCTTGCCCAGTTTTCACAAATATCTGCACAACAATTGCTCCTCAGGTGCTCACACAGTACTTAGGGAAAGGCTGTGGCTCAGTGTTACGGTGCATGATCTCCAGCTCGGTTTGCCAACCTCCAGATGGGAAAACATACAATCTAAATAGACCAATTTATTACAAACAATATCCACAATAAATAAGTATTGGATGACCGAATGGTCCAGTTATAACGACCATAGGTGTGTCCTTGTGAAGTCTTTAACTTTGTCTTTTCCTCTTGTAGGTACAGCGAGATGAGGAACAAAAAATGGCTCCGTCCATCTCTGGTAAGTAAATAGAGCTATTAATTTCTTAGATGTGTTCTCGTCACAGGTGGCAACTTCGTATTAGGGGACAAAGCCTAAATGACCCGACAAGGGGCTGGCTAATTATATGCTTGTTTCATGGTAACACTTCATCAGGAGTTGTGTAAAGAGACCACCATTTATCTACAATATAAATAAATAGTAAAGAAATCCAAAGCTCAATTGTGTGTTCATTCACAAACCTACAGAACAATATCCATCAATTCCAATTGTGAAATTGCCATCTGTGAAGAGAACACATCTAGGAAATTAATAGCTCTATATATTTACCAGAGATGGACGGAGCCATTGGCGTAATCCCCACTGGCGTAATGATGTCACTTCCAGGAATGATGTCATCATGCCTGGGGCAGGGAAGCTCCCAACCTTCACAGGGGCCTCCTGGGCCTGTTCCCTGCGGCCTTTCTATCCCCACCCCTGGACGGGTGAGTGATGGCAGGGGATAGAGGCTGGGAGCAGGGAATCCCCTCACCCCAGCCTGGGGATTGGCAGCCCTACAGAGATCAGTTCCCCTAGAGAAAGTGGCTGCTTTGGAAGGTGGTCTATACAGCATTATACCCCACTGAGGTCCCTCCTGTCCCCAAACCTCTCTCTCCTGGGCTCCACCTCCTAAATCTCCAGGAATTTCCCAACCTGGAGTTGGTAACCTTATCTTGGCGCCATTTGAAATTGGCTGGAGGAAGGCCTAAAATCCCCTATTTCCATGTGCCACAGTCACCACAATCTGCTAATGAGTTAGAAACCATAGACATCAATCCTATGTTGTATTGGATTCCTGCTAATGTCTTTGTGAACTTGCATCTATTTACCCTTCTGAGGGGTTATTTACCCTATGGCATTGTTCATGGAAATGTTCCTGATATTGACTGTACTAATCTCACACTGTGTAATCCATCTTGAGTCTCAGTGGGAAAGGTTGACTATAAATGACATAAATAATAAAATAAACACATGTGCCAGGTAGGGTTGCCAGTGCCGCACTGGGGGTGGGGAATCCCTTGCTCCCACCCTTCACTTCCTATCCCTGCTTACCTGGCCAGCAGGGGGAGAACATGTCTCCCAGGGCAGCATGTGACCTGCGTGATGACATCACTTCCTGAATGTGTCGTCATCACACAGGCTGGGAGCGTGCATGCTGTGTGTGCACGCAAACAGGGGAGACATAAGGTAGATGCAGGGCCTCCAATCTCCTTCCTGGGGGTGGGCGGGGGGGCCTGGCATCCCTAGTGCCAGGGAAGTGAATTCCAAACAAGTCCTACAATCCATCTCATTAACAGAACCTGGACATGTGGGGGGCATGAGGATTTTGTAATGTGTGAATTGGCTACAAGTGTCTCCTTCTGGACTCTTCCCCTTTCCCTCATCCATATGGATCATACCTTTTCTGCCCCCTCCCACCTCCTTCAGCTGCTATATTCTTGGCTCTTGCCTTCTTTTTTCTCACGCCCCTGCAAATCTACCCATTCTGCCCTAGTTACTCCGCTGCTTTTCTGCCTATCCTGTACCTCTGTATCTATCCTGTATCTCTTTGCACTTCTGAGGGGTTACATACTTTCCTGTGAGGCTTGCCAGGGTAATTCTACACTGAATTTCCTGTCCATGCAGATTATAGAAGGTTCATTATGGATGGCTAATTGATGAGTGGGATGGATCAGGAATCTCCCCTCCCTCTTTGTTTCTTGAGGCAGGTAATGCAAGCACACTTACCAGCTTCCTAACAATATGAAACATCATTCTAGTTTTAACTGTATAGAGTTGAAGGTGCTCAGCAATAAGCAAGAGGAAAAAAATAAGGCAGTAACTTCCTGTTTTTGACTAGAACAAAAGAGGAGAAGCCAGCTATTGGTAGGAATTGGTAGTTGGTGCAAGTACAGGTGGGACAGAAATGCCAAAAGTGGTGGAAAGGTGTGACCAGGTAGATATGCAGGTAATATTGAGAATATAATTACTAACTTCAACCAACCTCTCTTTCTGGCAGGAGGGTGAAGGGGAGCTACTATACATGCTAGTTTTTCTGATAGTACCTAATAACAAATAAACGGCCATAACAGCTCTTAAAAGGACTTAGATATGGGAAAACATAGAAAAGATCAGGCTGGGATGAATGTCTGGGGATGGATCATGTGTAATAACAGAATGAACTCAGCACTGCAAGCTTTTGCATAGATTGCCGCTAAAACTGGAGCTGATCAGTCAATGTCAATGAAAAACTCATTCCACCTCTCTGTGATGCCAGAGCAGCTGTAGCCAATTGTAGGCCCAGAGGCTTCATAATCAGTACAAAATTCCTTAGTGCATTCAGTTATAAGGAATGCTGAAGAGGATTCCAGACAGCAGAGAGTTTGCTTTTTAAGAAGTAGGCATTGTGCAATGAAGAATCTACATTATCTGAAGAAATACCATGCTTTACCCTTCCTCCAAAAATTCTGCAACCCACAAATCCAAAACAATACATTCAATAGCAACCTGCAGCTTCAATGAAATATAGAGCAATCTTTTCAAAGGGTTAAGAACACAGAATGCAATACAAACATGTTGTGAGCAAAGAAATTGCCCACAACATGTTGCAAAGAAATGTGGTGACTGGAATAATTAATTGAGAAATTCCCCTTTCCTGTTGAAATCTCTCACTCACTGTAAGGTCATATGTTATTGAGCACACCGGTTTCCCCATCCCCTCTATTTTGCTTTGAATGGTGCCCAGAAGTGTATTAAGTCCTTCAAAACAGGTATCCTATTATATAAAAGGCAAGCCATACTGGTGACAACTCCAGAGGGTGCCACCACGGCAGGAAGGCCAGGCAAGACGGTCCATCTCTCTGGAGGACGCTCTGTTTTCTAGAGCCCATTTTTTAAAAAACCGGCCTGGTTGCTAGTAAGACACATAATAGGTTTTCATCAGTTAAGTACTAGTTTCACATTTTTTTCTCTAAAATTGGGGATTAGCGGCATGCATCATTGGCACTTGGGGAGGGAGAGGGAGAGAATGGATAGACAACTGCAAATAATTATCCTGCTTAATCTACAATGCTTTGTAATATCAAAATGTCAAAAGTTATAGCAACCAAAATAAAAGGCTCAACTTCAGATCAAAGATAATACTACAGGTGTCCGAATTCTATATTCTTGGGGGGGGGCACTCTGTTCTCCATAGAATATTCCAGAGGTTGGAACCATATTTTGTTATAGTAATTGACCTCTCACCAGATAGTTAAGATCTTCCCAGTTATGGAGTAGCGGCATTACATACAATTATGCATGTTTACATATTATGTTACATATTATATACATGAGGCATATAAGAGAGAAATGCAATATTAAGATGTAGCTTTGAAAACATTTATCTGTTCTTACACTAGTGGACTGACGTTTTACCGTTCATTGATTTGGGAATGCTGTCAATGAACAGCTAAAATTTGTCAATCGGACCAGATTCGGACTGCGGGTTGCCATTTGCCCATCCCTGCACTAATATTGCAATCCCAAGAACACTTTTCTGTGAGTAAGCCTCTTTGAATGGATTTGAGTAGAGTTTTGGGTAGAACTGCTAGGGGTTGCTTCAATATAGTAAATGAAGGCGGTGGAGAATGCCATCAAGTCATACTTGACTTATGGCGACCCTTGGTGGGGTTTTCATGGCAATAGGCTAACAGAGGTCATTTGCCATTGGCTGCCACTGCAACCCTGGCCTTTATTGGAGGTCTCCCATCCAATTACTGACAAGGCCGACCCTGCTTAGCTTTTGAAATCTGATGAGATTGGGCTTGCCTGGGCTATCCATGCCAGAGCCTAGTAAATGTTACAAAACAGATAATTAAAAACACTGTTAGATCAATGCCAGGTTTATATAAGATTTCTTTCAGGGCAATTCTAGCAGAAAAATACCTAAGTGGATATATATGATAGAAAGATGAGAGGCATGACTACAGAATATTAATTTTTTTAGAAAAATCTATCTGGATTTCAACGGGTGAGCTACAGTCTCTCACTGACAGTTCAGTCTGTAGATGAACACCTTGACTTCAATCATGCTGGACACATGCAAGATACCCACCCAACAAACTTTGCTGATCTTGCCAAATTTATATTAGCTCCCCATGAAATTCTTACAGGTGCTTTGCCTCAGCAGGCTCCTCCAAATTTATTTCCAACTGATTTTTGGTTGGAATTCAGAGGAAGCTCTGGACAGCAACCAGTATTAAGTGTTTTACAAGCCCTCCATTTCTCAGATGGACATGCTTACAGTATCCCAGATCTCAGACCAAAGAGCATTGCCCCCTTCTTCTGTCAGTATCCCTTAACTCTGCATTAGTTTCTCTGCCTTCAGTGACCTGCAGCTTGTAGTTGGATATTGAGCAACTGTTGCACTATACCAGTCATTGGCCATAATACTGTTTTATCCACATAGGAAAAGCCAGAGCTGTTTTTCAGCTGGAATGCGGTGGAACGGAGTTCTGGCACCTCTTGAAAATGGTCACATGGCTGGTGGCCCCGCCCCCTGATCTCCAGACAAAGGGGAGATTAATCTAAACTCACCTCTGTCTGGAGATCAGGGGGCAGGGCCACCAGCCATGTGACCATTTTCACCGAGGGCAATTTAAACTTTAAAAAACTCCCCCCTTGTTCCAGCAGACCCAAAGTGATGTCATTGTGCAGTCCTGGGAACGTGCGCGCACTTTGCGCATGTACATGTGGTCCCAGGGGCATTACCTCCCACCAAGAGTTGCCCCCTGTGCTGGCAACCCACTGAGTTCCACCACCTCTTTTCCCAGAAAAAAAGCCCTGGGAAAAGCTAATTGTGAAAGATTGCCATAGAACCTCATTAGTGCCATTATCCAATGATGTGTGGATTTAGTCTTGCTCTGCCCCAAAGACCAGAATAGGGACAATATGTTACCAGAGACAGGCAAACTCTCCTTTGAAACTGGTGTGTCAAAGCAGAGGACAATTTTTACACCTTTTAAAATTGTCTAGAAGAGGGAATTTCCACAGTAGTTGCTTTTCTCCTCTCTTCTGGGCAAGCAGCACAAGGGCTGGCACCAGGTTTAATAAGCCCAGGAGAAGATGCCCTCCTGCGCCAGCTCCATTCAGAACGACATCCTATTATATAAGTCACCCCACACACTCCCTCCTGGAGGAGAGAGCAGGGCATCACGCTTTCACATTCCCTGCCAGCGCTGTCAAAGCTAAAAGAGTTGTACCCCATTCCCTCCAGGCACTTCTCCCAGTATGAAATGAGAGATTGCCTGCAATGCCACAGGGGCCTCTGGGGTGATCTCCCATTTCTCGGGGTGGGGGTGGGGAATGGACCAGGCATCTTAGGTCAGCCATGGGACTTCTGCCCGCCTGCAAACCTCATCGTGCCAATCTTTGACCTAAGCCTGGGCCGCACTGACTAACATTTCCTCTTCTACACATCTATTAAATGTTTGAGGTCACTCACTTTGTTGCCTCTGATCACTGTAATGGACATGGATGGCAGTTGCCTACAAACCAGAGCAGGGGGATTTCAGGTGTGGGACAGGTTTCCTAGAAGTCAGTTGAAAATAACTGCCTTGTTAAGTTCGTCGAACAGTGGCTGAACAGGTGCAGATGAAGCTGGTGTGTGCTGTATGTGTCCTCCCAAAGCTTTATGGAGTATCTACCAATGATTCTGCTTTGGAACTGCTTCCACTCTGCACTGCTTCCAATCCATTCCTTTTTTCAAGCTGTAAATAAACAGATTTTGACACGGACGCTGTAAAACTCTGGCACTCTCCTCTGAAGGAAACTGGAAAGGCTGCCCAGAACTTCCCACTGCTGAAAGTACAGAGGGCAAGATGACAACGCCGCGTCCTCTTGGCAAAGGGAATGACAACAGTTCTCTCGTCTGGGGGCCGCAGCAGAAGGCTGACAAATCGGGCAGATTTTTGGACTAGCGATTAGAAGTTTCAAGTGAGGAAAAAATTGCTGCCAGTGATAGGTTTACCTCTACAGAAAAAACCACCCAGCTGTGGCTGAAACTTTATCTAGCTACCTGGCATTGCAAGGAAATCTCTCTACTGCCACAAGATTTGTCAAGGCTAACCAGGTCAGGAGGCAGATGCCCCAGGTGGTAATCTCTGAGTGCCCTTAAGGGGTAGAACATTACTGACTATTTTACTGGTGGTGGATAGGGTTGCCAACAGGCTGGGGCGGGGTGGTGGTGGGGAGTCCTGCCTCTTTAATAGAGGCCTAGGGCCGTTTTCACACTGCTTACCTTCCCTCGCAATGACCCATAACATCGCACAAAAACCGCGGAAGATCGCATTTTCTCGTGAGAGATTTGCGCAACATCACACGCATGTTTGGAAGGGGGCAGCTGAAGCATTTCATGGCTTGGAGGTAAATAATCCTCTCTACAGGCAGTTGGCAACCATAGTGGTGGAGTCGGTCATCGCTAGGACTTCTTGCTTCATGTATCAAAATGCCTTGGGCTGATCCCAAGCCCAGTTGCGTTATTACTATGTTTATACCGCAAAATGTTCCTTAAAAACCAACATTCTACAAACATCTGCATTTTATTAGAGCTTCCTTAGGAATGCCAGTTTTTTAAAAAAAAACAGGTTTTTTTTAAGCCACCTGTTCCTTATTTTTAAACAGAATATCAAAGCCAGGCAATGGAAAACTTGGCATGGATTTGCATTAAATAACACAAGCAAATGAACAACAGACAGCCCACTGTTCTGTTTTTTGGGGAGGACTGGTGGTAGCCCAGATTTTCACACTGGAGGTTAGAAAATAAATCCAGAGTGGAGCATGTACTGTTTGTATGTAAGGGTTATATGTGCGTGTTGTGGGGGAAATCAAGGGTATGGATTTTCCTGCGGATGAGAAATCTAGTATATTAAAATCAAAAAGAGTCCAGTAGCACCTTTAAGACTAACCAATTTTATTGTAGCATAAGCTTTCGAGAATCAAGTTCTCTTCGTCAGATGCATCTGATGCATCTGACGAAGAGAACTTGATTCTCGAAAGCTTATGCTACAATAAAATTGGTTAGTCTTAAAGGTGCTACTGGACTCTTTTTGATTTTGCTACCACAGACTAACACGGCTAACTCCTCTGCAGCTAGTATATTAAGCCACCTTTTGTTTTTAAAAACAAGTTTCTAAACCTGGGACTGAGCTCACAGGTGCTATGGCAAAGCTTGGCAAAGCCCTTAGCTCATATTTAATGGCCACAAACAATTTAATGCAGTGACCTAAATGCAGCTGTATGAGAAAAGTGCTACAAAATAAATCTCTGTTTCCAAATCAACAGCAAGAAAAAGGTACATGTGGAGGGGTGGGGGATTGAGTAATAGAACCAAAAAATTAATCTTTACATGGTTAGATTTTTGCAAAGCCCCATCTAATTTATAGTTTATTGCATGAAGAGAGCAGGAGCAAGAAAAGAGCCTCTTGCCAGAATGGAGTAGGAAAAGTTCATTGAACGGCAAAATTAAGTCAAATTCTCCCAAAAGAAAGGGAAGATGGGTACAAAAATGGTCGGATGTGTGCGTGAATAGGTTTTTTTTCAATAAGGCAAGCTGTCTTGATCCAAGCCTGCACAAAAACCAACCCCCACCGCCATCAAATTCATGGGGAACGCCAGAGTACCGAGGGACATGTACTCTGCACAAACTCCGGGGTGCTCTTTTCTTCCAGCTGCTTTGCTTGTGTATAGGGCCATAGCTGGCTTTCCTCTGTTCTTCAAATGGAACCCACCATATCTGGAATTAAAAGCCTTTTGAAAAAATTAGGTGGGTCAGAACTTTAGTTGGGTCAGGGCCCCCACTGCCCCAGCCATGACTACTGTCCTGGGAAAAATAGTTCTATGTAATAAAGAAGACTCAACCACTGGACCGATCCTGAATCCATGAACGATCACCAGGCTGAAAATTGTACTTTTGTTGTGTTTCTCTATTGTAGCCTATACATCAGGGGTATTCTGTTACATTCTATATTCAATTATACTATATCAGTGTACAGCAGGAGTCTGGAAAATATGCTAGCAGAAGCACAGAGATTATCCTTCATTAGCAGGCGATAATCAGGGCATCAGCATTCTGCATTGCAAGATCTTGGCTAAGTCTGGCATTGCTAACAGGTTCCAGAGTGGGTGGGACTGAATTGTGGTGAGGCCAAGCCCTGGGCAGGTGGGGAGGAAGAGAGACAGAAAGCAAGTGTGTATATTTTTGGAGGGGTAAAGAGATGAGAGGGAAAGGATGCTGTGTTTGGGATGCACATTTACAAGGAGATGCGTATCAATGGACGCAGGGCTTAAGAACTGGAGGGAGATCACATTTACTCAGTTCTGTTGTGGGGGAAGGTCCCACGCTTGTTGATCTTGTATATGCTGGTAGTCCCTTTCTAGCCACTATGGTTGCTTTTGCATGATGACAATTCTCCACAGAGCTCTCATTACTGCTGCAAATGAAGAGACATTTGTAGTGGCCATGAAGCATCCCCGTTGCCATTTCTCCTACATTTTATTTGTCTCAGCTCCCTGCAGCTGCCATTCTTCCCCTGCACCACCAGAGCTATTTGAGGGGCTTAACCCGCATAAATATTTTGAAAAATATTGTAAATATTTTGAAAAAGAGCCCAAAAAACAAGCAAGGGGGGAGGCAGGAAGCTGAGTCAAGGAAAATGACACCAAATGTGGGTAGGAAGTGCAAAGATGTGTACTTTCCTGTCCACACGGGATGCAAACACACTTTGACTACAGTCTTTCTCAAAATATCATCTCAAACAAGGTCTGGAGAAAATAGTAGCAAAAGAGGGGAAAAACTGGCTAGTGGATGATTTAGGGGACAATTGCACATAGATGCTCAATTTTTTAAAAGCCTGCTTCAGTTTGAATGCCAGACTAGAACACAACTGCCCTGTGGAAACAACCCTGTGTTCCCCTATGAACGGTGCAAGTCATTCCTTATGCTATTTCACATTAATTGTATCAAATGGAAACCTGGCAACAGGAACTGGGCCGCCAGTGACCACAAGAACAACAGTGGGAGAAGTGTGAGTGGGGGGTGGTAATGGTGATGGAGCAAGGAAGAAAAGGAAAGAGGGGGGCATTCAGCAGAATGGTCACAGTGGCTGGGCATGCTGGCCGTTGCCTGTGGGTCACCTGTGGAGGGAAAGGTTGCAGGTTGTCCCATGTGTATATCTAAGAGAGTAGGGAGAGGAAGAGAGGCGAGAGAAAAAGGGAAATGGGGGAGTTGGTCAGATGTATGGTTACCTCCAGGCAGCTCTGCAGGTCCACAGGTCGCCCGTTGCTCCTCTATATCCTCCACCCAGAGTCTTTTGTAGCAGAATTTCCAAAGGCCGTAGTGGGCCGCCTCGCAGATGGCTGTGTGGTTCTGCTTGTAGGTATTGAGTTCCACCCAGAATTCCGTGCCCACAGCCAACACCGTCAGAGTCATCCCCACAATGGCCACAAAGAAGGCCAGCTTGATCTTCCCCTCTTGCTCATCGGTCAGTATCTTGCGCCTCTTGCCCCCAGCCCGCGTGCGCATTGCCATACGCTGTTCCTCATCTTGAAGGAAAAAATTAGGCCACATCATAGCCCCTTCCCTACCCCTTCTTTGAGGCCCTCTATTTTGTCTCAGAAATAGCTTGACCCCACCCCAGTTCGTAAGTCCCCCAAGCTGTGTGCTTCGTGTTCTTTGAGGGCTCCCCTCAGCTCCTCTTGGGTCTTATCTAGGTCGCTGTGCTGCAAGCAGTGCTGAGAAGTTTTTCTCTCCCTTTCTCTCTCTCTCCCCACCCCTACCTCCCCACCCAATGCCCCGGCTTGACAGGGTGAGGCAGGGATGGAACGGCAGCAACCTCACACCCCCACGGTGGCCTTGGCAAATATGTGGAGCACCTGTTACCGTTCCTCATCCATTGCCTAGGCGATAAGGGTTATTTTAAGGCTGCGGGGTGCATAGACAGTCTGGATGTGTGTGCGCGAGTCTGACGGTTTTAAAGATGCAGAGACCCAAACTGAAAACGCCCTTCTCACTTCAGCAACGAGGAAGGAGAACTTTTGCATCCGCTTCCCATAGTGCCCCCTGGAGGGTCTGGAACAGCCAAAGGCATTCCTCTCCTTCAGAGATGAGCATGGTCCTAACGTACATGCTGTGCCTCTTCCAAAAGTCCCCCTGCCTTAGCAGCATTTGTGCATGTCACACAAACAAAAATGTGCATAACAGAGTAGAGATGTGCTTCATAGTGTTCTGGGTGAAAATATGCCAAGTCCCTCCCTCCCTCCCCCCGCTCCTGTGCATTAGCTGGCATGCCTGAGAAAGTTGATTATAACGCTTCTAAGCACACTGAAGTTCTGTAAAAGCAATAATTCAATTTATTTCCAAGCAAGTGTAATATTACCCCCTTGTTCTGAAATGGCAGTCATTAATCTTGCCCTGGCAATGAATTCATTTGGTAGCTTTAGATCCAGCTATGATCTCTTGGCCAGCCTTGGTTCTGTTTAGAATATGAGGGACTTTTTTAGGTTCATGTCAGGGAGGATTACTGAGGTAAACTTATGTAGGGCTGCAATCACACTAAAGAATGCTATGTAAATACTAACTATTAAAGTAGATTAGAAGCCAATGTGGTGTAAATTGTTGGACCAGGACAGGAGAGACCTGGGTCTGAATTAGCCGTGAGGCAACTTTGAACCTGCCTAATCTACCTCAGAAGATTGTTGTGTGGTGAAAACAGAGGAGGTGAGAACAATGGGATACCATCTTGCTTTGGATGAAGAGTTGGATAAAAATGTAATAGGTAAGTGCCAAATACATGGTGTGTGTATGTGTGTCTTGGAATATGACTGTACCCTTTTTAGCTTTGTAGAGCGTTAAAGTTGTTGTTAATCTGAATTAAGAAATACCTTCCATCAGAGATCATTTTGGTCTGTAGTAGCTGACAGCACATTTCTCTCGTTTGTGTTTGGAGTCTTCAGAGACGGCATAACACAGGTATTGTGATGACGAAGAAAGAAGAAATCCTCTTCAGGCTGGAGGTCTGGTTAGAGAACAGCATCTTGGATTCCAGCCTGTGTGTGTGCCTCTGCATTCTGTCATCGTGCCTACTGTTCAAAACCTGAGAAGATGGCATTATTCTGGCTTTTTTGAAGGTCTTGCAGTTGCTTGGCAACAGCACTGGGGCACGTGTCCCTTGGCTGCCTATAAGCCCCTTCTGTTGGCTGCTGGCAGGAAGATTTCCCTAGAAAACCGGGGCTTGGAAGAGGATAGAGGAAGATGCTGGAGCATCAGAATCCAGGACTGAAGATGTTATGTAAAATTTGTGGAGGGCGAAGCGGCGACTTGAGGACGTTCATCCATGCAGTTACAAACAGGCCGGAGCATCTGGTGCCAGTGTCCCTGCAAGGGTGGGGGTGGGTGGGAAGCAGGACGAGCTGAGCGCTCGGCAGAAACTGATCCGGGAAAGAGCTGGTTTATCTTTTTTTAATTTTTTTTTAAAAAATAATTTTTTATTGAATGGGTTAACATACATTCCTCTAAAATATACAATTTCATTTACCCTTCAAATTAATATATATGCCCCCCATCCCTTCCCCCTTCCCCTTTTCCCCTTTTGACTTCCAACAGCACTAGAACCCCTTTATTTCTTATCATTACCTCTATTCACACTGTAATCCCTATTATCAAAGATAAAGTTCATATGTATAAGAGCTGGTTTATCTTGAAAGGAGAAATTTTGGAATTTTAGGGGGTTTAGGATTGCCAGCACCAGGTTGTGAAATTCGTGGAGATTTGGGGATGGACTTTGAGGAAGGTGCCGTTTGGGCATGAGAGGGAACTCAGCAGGATTTAATGCAATAGAGTCCAACCTCCAAAGCAGCCATTTTCTCCAGGGGAACTGATCTCTGTTTGGAAATCAGTTGTGATTTGAGGATATCTCCAGTCCCCACCTGGAGGTTGGCAACGCTAGGAAGGATAGAGGTGGAGGGGTTGGATCAGCATGGGGCACTGTTTCAAGCAGTCAGATGCAGGTTAAGACCATGTGTGGTACTTCTGGGGAAAATGCCAAATGGAGCACTCTTTCCTTTTCCTTATGAATCTATTAACAGCCCCAATGAGGGTCACATTCTGAGCCTAGAGGGCCTGTGAAGCCTTAGCATAAATTCCTGTTTGTTGCCCTAGCTGCTAGGAACAAGCTATTATTTGTGCCATAAAGTTAGTACTGCAGCTTACACCATCTAATCTTATACAGGTTTATGGCATTATGAACAATACGGGACCCATAAAGTTTTGCAGGAGAAAGGGAAATCTGATTTCCAACTTTCTTCTTCCCTTTCCCTTCTCCTAGTCACTATCCCAGCCCCCTACCCCAGTCAGGAGATAGATAGATAGATCGAAACAATTTTAGATGCCTCTGCAAACTTGGGGGTTCCCCGGTATTTTTGGAGCCCAAAGTTGTAGTCACTTTGGGTTCCCATTGGGGAGAACAGTGAGGTATAAATGAAGTAAATAAATAAGATATAAAGATACTGTAATCATAGGAGACACATCTCAATCCTAAGGGCCACTGTGGTGGTGATGTCGAGTCACTGACATAATAGCAGTGACGTTAGTCATTTCCCTATGGATTTTCTTTCGCGGGGGGTGGGGTGGGGTGGAGTAGCACATGCTCTTCCAGAAGGCTCGGACCACACATTGAGTGTACCCAAGTCCATAGCAACTCTGGCAACACCCACCAATCAAGTGGCAGCACCAAACGATGTTCCTCTGAATGGCACGCACAGGTGCAGGCAACCACTGGCTGCTGCTGTAGCTGCTTGATGCCACTTCCTCCATAGCACACTAGAGGATGGGGGGCGGGGCAGCAACAGCACAACCCCAACAGAGGTACATGGCTTGAATGTCCTGTCATAGCCCACAGGGGAAGGGCACCCACATACCAGACAGGGTGCACATTTGTCCTGTCAAGGGTCTGACTGGTAGCAAAACCACTGTCCACACACAACCATCCTTGCTCCAAGCTTTTGGCTTATCCCTTTAATCTTCATTCACCTTAAGGACATGTACCTGTATTTATCCGATGCAGCTCTCCCCTTCTAGTATCTCCTTTCCCTGGTCCCATTGGTCCCCCCCCTATTTTAGATGGTAAGCTCCTTAGAGGCGGGTAACCCTCTCTTTTATGCAACTATAGTAAAGTTAGGAAAGTGTTAACTAGTTGGACAATTAATGGCTGCATGTTCTAACATCTACCATTCTTTTACCCGTTTCCCACTAACTGCTGAATTTGAAGGTTGCCTGGTTGTAGCCTGAATAAAAAAAATTCCTAATAAATAACCATAACTGTGAGTACCTGTTTCCAGGTGTAATAATATCTCTGTAAGAAACGATACACACACTGGTGGTGCAGAATAATAACAGCAACACCCTATTCTCAGAACTCCCCAGTAGAGGTGGGCACAAATCAGGAAAATACCAAACTGTGTGGTTCGTGGTTCATCGCGTTTCACAAACCTCGAACTTTCATGAACTTGCCCCGGTTTGTGAAAATGAGGCAGCACATCTGGGGCAGCAGAATGTTACATCTGGGGCTGCAGAAAGCCCATCCCCCTGTTGCCTAGGAAACTGGATTGGCATCAAGCTGTCTGCAGTGACGAAGCGAAAAACGAACCAAACGAACTGGCCTAAAGTACATGGCGGTTCATCAGAAATGGGCTCTGACGAACCGCTGGTTCATGAACCACGAACTGGCCTGGTTCGTGCCACCTCTACTCCTCAGCTTTTAGATTCCCTGCTCCAGAGATCTGACATAGCCCAACCTATTGAAAGTGATGCTGATACCCTCTTTATTGATATAGAGCATTCAGCCACACAGTGGCTGAGAGCGAGCAGCAATTCTGGGTATTCCATTCTGAGCAGGACAAGGTAGTTGACTTGACACAGCATGCTCTATGCTTCCCTAACTGGAAGAAGCTACTATTTAAAGCAGGAAGCGATGATGTAAAATAATGAGATTAGGAGTCATTACGATATGTGGGTTTAACTAAAACAAGGAAGTTATCATGGAAGCAGAGAGAGTCTTTAGTGATTCTGAGACCCAGAATAACTGCCCCCTATGGGGGCCCTCACCTATGTGAGACAGGAGGGATCTGCTGCTGGAAGCCAGCTACCCAAGGCCTCGATATGACAGGCATGAGTAGTTACCACTAAGAGCCAAGCTACAAGTGATGCCTGACACAGGTTGGACACTTGTCAGCTTCCCTCAAGTTTTGATGGGAAATGTAGGCATCCTGGTCTTGCAGCTGTAATGTAGAACCAAGCTGTAAAACCAGGACGCCTACATTTCCCAACAAAAATTGAGGTAAGCTGACAAGTGTGCAACCTGTGTAAGGCGTCACTTGTAGCTTGGCTCTAAGTTGGCTGTTTTAGCCTCAGATGCGGTGGTTGTCAATGTGAGATGTGCTTTCACACATGCCGAATAATGCACTTCCAATCCACTTTCAGTGTACTTTGCTACTGGATTTTACTGTGTAATATGGCAAAATCCACTTGCAAATGATGGCTGAAATGCATGGTTAAAGTACAAGGTGGATTAAGTTGAAGATGAAGAACTTCTTAACTCTAGAAGCAGTTCAGCACTGAATCAGTTACCTGGTGATGGTGTGGTGGGCTCTCCCTAAGGGGAGGTCTTCAGGTAGAGGCTGAACAGCCACCTCTCTAAGATCATGTAGTTTGGAATTTCCTGAACTGAGCAGGGGGTTGATAGAAAGGCACTCATAGGCCATCTCTGTGATTCTGTTTGTGCCCCTGGCATTCAAAGGTAAGGCAGATACATACCAGGTGGGAGAGAAAATTGCACGTAAGATTGTTTATCTAGCAATCCACATTGACCCAAACCATTTAGTGCAAAAATAGGTAGGCGTTCCAAAATTCCTGGAACATATTTTGGTCTCTTCCAGTAAGTAGCCCAGACCAGCATGTTGATACCAAGTAGTTCATATGGGTGTGTCATTCTTCCCAACAGAGCCTCCATTTTGGCTTCATTTTTCTTTCCTTCAATAACAACCTCCCCTGAAAATATTTTCATAGGACTTTATTTGAAAGGCAGATTCCAGTAAAAATCCATGCATTTTTGTTGCTATTATGACAGACAGTTTTTGTTTGCTTGTTTTTTTTTCTATGAGTTTCTCTTCTTTATTCACCAGTAAGTAGCACAATCATTGGATTTTGCCAATATTTTTCTAGGATTTTTAACTGGCTTTTAAAAATACGAAACCCACTTTAAGTTTATACAGAAAACTTGGAACAGATGATGTTTTTCCATTGAACTGTATTCTCTCGCTTTATCTTGCAAATTTTAAAAAGTTCACTTTCTTCTCTCCAAATATTTTCCTTTGATCTCTCATTGCCACATAAAAACTAAGAAAAACCCCCCAGCCCCCCTATATAAGTCTACCCGTTCCCCAAATTAGACACTTTCATTCAAACAAATGAAAAAATACTATTCCTTAAAAGGCTAGAATAAACAGTAAAGAGACAGTCACAGTTTCTAACTGTTATTCAGACATGGCTTTCCCAAAACATTATTGATAGAAGAGTGTATTTCCAATAAACTGATTGTAAGTAGTAGTTCTATTATCAAAACATTTAATGGACGTAGTTTTAGATACTCTCCCTAGCCATATGGTTAAGTTGAACCTTACTGAACCATGAAGTCTGTCATTCTTTATGAATCTCAGTCCCCAGTTCTGCAGCCCAAAAATTCCAAACCAAAATTATTTGATCTGAATTACGGGAAGTGACTTAACAGCCTAACATTATGCATGTTTACTGAGAATTAAGTTCTATAGCATCCAGTAGAATTTACTTCCTAGTAAGTATATTTAGGATTGCATCCTAAATCAATTTGATTTGTTATGTAAGTTTCTAAACTGTTCCCAGAACGTGTCACATTCTGTTTCATCATTTTTCTCATTCACAGAAGAATTTGGAATTTAATAGCCTATTTTTTACATTTGACTTTTGATTTTTGCTTTCTCTTGCTCGCCCATCCACCCCATCCTGTGAGCCTTTAGATACAATGATCCTCTTTGTTCACATCTACTTACTGTCACCATCCCTGAGTCTGTGTTTTAGGGTGGTTATGAAGTAAAAATAAAAATCTGGCACCCCAATGGCAGCGCACATAGGATAGGCTTTAAAACTCTGAATCCTAATGCAATTGTTCCATTTCTATTCTTTCCTTAAATGCAGAATAGGAGACCCAGTCCACTGCTTACACAGCAGTAAATAAACGAGTGTGGGAGAGAATGTGTTTTTAATGAGGGAAGAGGGAGCATAAATGCTGCATGGGGCCACACAGGGTCCTGCAGCACACAGATAAAGGAGATCCGTGTGGATTGGCAGTGAGAATCTGCAGCTCCATTTCTCCATGCATGAGGTAAGAACAGTGGAGCAGCGTAAGGGAGGGGGACATTAAAACATTTTCAGGAACAGAAATATTCTGTTTCGTAAAAGCAAATTGCTCCCCAATGGGGATGAGTTCTACCGGGGAAAAAAACAAAACCAAAACCAATCAATAATTGGCCACAAAATCCCATTTCCGACAGAAACTAAATAAATCAAGTCCTAAGAAACATCACAATCATTTTGCCTAATTTCCTGTCTATGTATGTGTGTGTGTATATTTATATATTTATAATACATGTAAAAATTGAGGGTGTTGGGTTGAGGATGAGCAGAGGTGTAATCCATCAGTTGCTTCTTGTTTGGTTTTAAATTCTTTCAGAAATGGAAGAGAAAAAATATATTCCATATACATATATATATGAATGAGACAAAAAAAATTGAGTCAATAGTGATGAACATCATTTCAAAAAAGGGCAAAGGATGCCTGTTTAAATATCAGGACCCCTCTTCCCCTTAGGCAGCATTGTCTCGGGAACAGCTATGGCTCAGTATTTGGAAATGGGTCAAAAGCCAGACAGGCTTTAGTCAAAGATGTACCAGATGTGGCAAAGCCTAATGGATTAGAAATACCTCTGATCACCAGCAGGGGGCAGTCGGTCCTTTTAGATTTGCCAGAACCCTTTTTTATCCATTTTTCCTCTCTGTGTTTTGGCACAAACTTTTGTCAGCCCTTAATTAAGCTGCAGCAAAGAAACAGAGAGAGTTCCCTTATATTGGCCCAGGAACAAAACTCCCTCTTGATCTACACTGCAGCCCCAAATTTGGCACGGTATGCTGTGGAAGCCATCTTGTAGGAGCCTTATGAACTGAGAAGTCTGGGCTTTTATTTATACATGCTGCTTTTGCTTGTTAGGCCTTCTTCCCCTCTCACAGGATCCTGGGATCATGGCTGTCCACTATAGATCTCAACCAAGTAGGCAAGAACTCCCCCAAGCCCTAATGAGATACAATACTCCTTATTCTAAAGCTCAGTGCAGAAAAATCTCCATTCTGGTTATTTTGGAAGTGCCTGCTTGAAAAAAGGACAGTGGTGTTTTGTTTCAAACTGCTTAGGAATATTTGATCCCTGCCACTCTTTCATGAAAAGCCCCTTCGGGGTCTGTCTCCTCCACATCTTTCCCAGATGATGTGAGATGGGTACTCAGGCCCCACTGATGGGTTAAAAAAGGTGATGCGAGATCATGAATGAATGGAGAGATGGAGGGATAAAACAGTGGAAGGGAGGAAGACAAGACAGTGGAAGAAGAAAGAAAATGCAGAAGGAAAAAGGAAGAAAAGATAGTGGGGAAAGAGAGAAAGGAAAGAAGAAAAAGACAGAAGAGAGATGACTGCATGGGCGGACTGTTTGCTCGCTTCACAATATTCTGACTCTCCCTTCATACTTTGAGCTGTGCCTTCCCTCCATATTCCCTTCCTAGGCCCTCTTCTCTCTTCACTCTACCCCTACACTGGCGTTGTTTTCCTGTTGAGCGTGTTGGTGTTAGAAGAGGCATCTTTACCCAAGGTGCCAGTAGCCCCTGCTACACCAGGCCCGGTCACTGTTACAGTGACACCAGGGTCCTTGGGGAAGGTGTTGTGTAACTGCAGGAACCCACCACCGGTAGCAGTTGCGCCTGATGCTGCTGCACCCGTCGATGCTGTTTCACTGGCACCGCCGTACAGCGAACTGACGTTGGCTTTGGAGGGGTCCCTCGATAGCGTGTACATGGAGATGTCGGTGGAGGGGAAGCCCTTCAGGCCAACAGGTGAGGTTTCTCGAGACTGTGACGGCTCAGTAGAACGGGAGCTGGAGCGTGACCGGCGGCGGTATCGGAAACGGTAGCTGGGCAAACGCAATATAGCCGAAGATGAGGAAGAGGGGTTCTTGAGCAGCTCTGTACGGCTCTTGCAGTGGGCTTCTCGGTTCTTCTCGATGTATATGTTGACGGCTAGGACCCCGATCATCTCAGCCAGAATGAAAGAAAGGCCACCGAAGTAAAAGGACCAGCCATAGGAGTAGTGGCTCTTCTTCTCATCGTCACGCTTTGTGCCAGGGTCTCCAGCATTGGCTGAGATATAGACAATGACACCGATGATGTTGCTGAGACCTGCAGTGTGGAAATAAAGGACGGGGATGAAAGACGAAGATGGACGGAATAAGTGGAGGAAGCAACCAAGTGTGAAGATGTGTTCAAGAAAGGAGTTGTCATGCCTCAGGTGGGGTGAGCCACCTTACGCTGCCACCACTCGGATTTAGGGCCCAGAGTACCTTCCCAATCCTTCTTAACTCCGTAGCTTGGCCAATAAACAGGCGTGAGGACCCAGCAGAGTAACAACAAACAAAAGGATTTATTTACAAGGAGGTCAGTTAATCAAACAACAAGAAAGCAAGGTACCTTAGCAACAATAGACGGGTGAAAGCAAAATAAACAAAAAGCCCTAGCACACCTGAACTCACTGTCCCCCTGTCTGCCAGGCCTGTCTTCTCACCCTACCTGGATGAGGGCCTCTCTCCCTAGCAGAAACCTCCTCTGGCCTGCTCCCTGGGAGAAAGAACACAGGCTTTTCCCCTCCCAGACTTATATACCACTAGCCCCTGTGTTCTGATTGGCGCAGAGGGCGCCAAAATGGCCCAGGGGCTCCTGGGAATTGTAGGCTCCTGGGAATTGTAGGCACTGCTAACAGGCTTCTGAGGCCTTGCTAGGCCTTCCTGGCACAGCCAGCTCATGAAGGGAGTAAATGAGAGAAGAAGCATATTCTGGAGTTTGTGGATGGTTTGTTAGACAGCAGGACTGTTAAAGGAGAATTTACATTATATTATCGATTTTTATTATTTATAGCCAACCTTTCTTGCTGAGACACAAGGCGGATTAAACAGCGTAAAACCAGGCAATTCAGCAGCATAAAAACAATCCAAGCAACAACGCAACAGGAGGACTAGAATCACAAAAATTAGAAATGATGCAAAAAGTAGGAGATATGATGCATCTGGAAGAGGAGAAGAAAAAAAGTGATATGTCAAGATAAATATATGGAGGGAGGCATGTAAGGGGGTGGTGGAGATGGACAGAGGAGAGAGATTCGGTGGGTAGATGGATGGATGGCTGATATGAGAAGAACAGAGGAAGATGGGTGAAGGCCAGGTAGGAGTGATAGATGGATCAACATGCGTGGAACGGTGAGCAAGGAAGGGAGGGAGGGATGTGAAAACAGGTGGACGTATAGAGTACTAAAGGGAAGGAGAGAAGACGGGATGGCTAGTCGGAGAAGCAGATTGATGGACGGAGAGCGGTCTCTCTTTCCGTCTCTCAGTGAACTGAACAGAAAGTCTTCTGCCTACCTATTCGCCTTTCAGAGCCTGAGAAGGATTCTGTGAGGTCTACCATGTCAATCACTCACCTGCAGCAACAAACAGGATACCAGCTCCGAGGATGATGTTGCGCTTGGACTTGTAGACGCGGCTGGCAGCCACGCAGAAGCCTCCCAGCAGAAGCAGGATGGCGCTTAGGATTGGGAAGATGCTTGAGGCTCGTACCACACCTGTGAGGGGAGTGACAGTAATGAGAGGGTTATAAGGCAGGGCATCACAAAGGTCTGAGAGCAGAACTATGCAATCGGATGTGTCGTGCGGCCACATCTCTTACTAAGTGGTGTCACTTCCCACTGCAGGCAGGAACTCTGTGTGCCGAATGAGATTCCGCCCATCTCCTATAAAGAATTTGCTGCATATAGCTTGTCATTGTGGACTAGTCGTCTCCCCGGGGGCCTATTTTTGTATGCTGAGAGAGCTTTTTAAATGCAAGAAACAGTTCCGTTTGTTGTACCTCCTCTAAGTGGTGCAGTCTATGAGAATGAGCTACATTGTATGATTTTGCTGAATTGGTGGTTCTGCTGAATTGGCTGCAGTTAAATCTGCTTAAATAACCAGACCAATCATTGCACAACTAAAAGACTTTGCAGATCACCAGTCAATTCACTGGGACATCTTAGGGTTACATGTTCTAGAACAGTGGTTTTCCAAGTGTGTTCCAGGCCTTAGTGAGAATGTGCAGAAGAGTGAGACAGCTTGCGCATGTCCAGTTTTCCCTGACATCGTGCAGATGCACCTCTTCTGAGGTGGAGCTGTGACTCAGTGGTAGAGCATCTGCTTGGAATGCAGAACATCCCAAGTTCGATCCCTGTGAGTAGCAGGCAATTGGGTGGTAGGCAATGTGAAGGACCTCTACCCGAGACCCTGGAAAACCATGGCTGGTCAAACAATACTGACCTTGATAGACCAATGGTCTGGCTCAATTGTGCCATTGCGGAAATGGTGTCTGTCCTACTATTGAAGCAGTTCGTTTGAAATTTGAAATAACAGTTCAATGATTCACTTTGCTCTTGAGGAAACTGTGATATGCGAAACAAACCTGAGCTAGCAGTTTGTTGAGCAATATACGAGTTCTGGCTTTTCACAGAAGCTCATGAATGGAATGTGACCAGATCATTGAACTATTGTCTTTATCAGTAAGCAACATCTGTACCTCCAGTTATTGAACCTACAATGGAAGAACTGTGGGAGACCTATACGGACTGCAGAGTTGTTTGAATGGACTGACTTTGGTTATGAATTGACTATCATTCATCGATTACAAATTTTATATTATGATGTATTAATTTTTGTGTAACGCACTTGTAGCTGGAGCGGCAGGGAGGGCAATCTAAACTCCTCTCTGTCTGGAGATCAGGGGGCAGGGCCACCAGCCATGTGACCATTTTCAAGAGGTTCTAGAACTCCGTTCCACTGCATTCCCGCTGAAAAAAAGCCCTGCTCCTGCCCATGAAAAGAAACAAATGCTCAGACCTTTCTATATAACCCTGTAATAGACAGAATTCCAAGAGTTGTTTTTTTTTTTTAAACCATGCACAAGTGACTCCTAACTCAGCCAAATCAAAGTGGATTTCATAGGAACAACCAAGAGAACTCTTTTGCCTCCAGGGTTAATGTCAGTTCCAAAAGTTGAGCCAAGGTGCCTCAGCTGTACTGACACTGGACAGGAGGAAGGCAAAGATGGAGCTGTTGCCTTTTTTTAAAAAGGAGAATGTGCAATGGCTTTGCTCCTTTGCAAAACGTCGGGAACATTTTGTTCGCATTCTTTATATATAAAAGAATGACCCCTCAGTGCAGGGTTAAGAGAACAGACTTAGGTCTAAGGGAAAAAAAATCGGGGCAGCTGTCAAAAATGATTAATATCCTTAAATGCTTAAATAACTTGATTTAAAAGAACTGCAGATAAAATTGTGAACCTGAAGTTTTCTTTCAGGATAGCCTTTAGCCTTTTCAAAGCCTGAGACAAAATGAAAACGGGTCCTTACCTACACTCCAAATTTTGTTCATTTGGCAAGGGAGCTGAGTAATTTGTTAAAAATCCCTAATCTCACTCATGGAACTACAGTTCCCAGGGTTTCTGTGGAGGTGAGAGGCGGGACAGAAAGAATGACTTTTTGAGAACTGGTCCAGCATAGTTTTTTAGACTGAGAGTCTCTCTACACAAGACATCTTAGAGTCTCTCTACACGAGACATCTGACACGTGAAGAACACATGTTGGCAGATGCAATGTTAGCCAGGAAGGGTAGTTTAAAAAGACAGAGCCAGCAGCAGGGCATAGGCTTTTCTATACACTGGAGCTGTGTGAAGAGGCTGTGAAATGCCAGAAAGGAAACTTCCGCCCATTGTAACCTCTCCAGGTCCAAGCCCAGCTCCAGCCCATTTCCATTGCTTACTGCCCTCTGCTTGTGATCCCACACAATTTTAGATTGGAGAGGTGAAATTGACAGAGCCTTCCAGGAGGCAGAGATAAAATTAAGAAACCCTCTAAGGAGCGCTTCCAGGCACAGTTTTAGACTGGAGAGTGTGAAATTGACATAGCATATAGGGAGGCGAGGATGAAATTAACAAACCCTCTGAGGAGTGATCTTTGCGGGCTCTGTCTTTTTAAACTATGCTTCCTGGCTAACATTGAGTTTCCCAACACTTAACAAACATGCGCCCAGACATCTCGTGTAGAGAAACTCTTACACGGGAACACTCAAGTGAAAGATCTTACACTTGTTCTCCCCATTGTGGATACACATGCACTGCTAGAGAGACAGAGTACACTTGAATATAAGATGACACAAAAAGTAAGTCACTTGAGCATCCTCGTGTAAGATGTCTTGTGTAGAGAGACTCTGAGAGTCTAGCCAGATGGGGCATTGTGCACAGGTCGTGTCTGCCTGGTTAGCTGCACATTATCACTATGTAATGTATATACCCCAGCAGCTGAGAGCTGAGAAGAGGAAAGGCTATCTCAACATGACTGTTATGAGTTACGTATAAAATATTCGGTAACTGGCAATCTAGATGGAGCAGCAGGAGAATTGAGATCCATGTGGGCAAACAGCTGTGAAGAGCCCAATGAAGACTGCATCCATGGCATGGTTGAGGATTTAACCCTTTCCCCTGTCTTTAGGCTGTACTCAGAGGTTTCAGTGAGCAGACATTAAACTGGGATGTGCATAAACCCACCTTCTTGACATACTCTTGCATCTGCTCCTTGCTGCTCCCTCTCCTATTTTTTTTCATGCAGAAAGAATCCAGGTTAGAAGCAGACTGACATAGGAATGCTCATGCGCGCGCACACACACAGGTTGGTTTGTTCTCCACAACCTGGGCTTCTAAGCCTGGATTAAGTCCTGGTTTGTGTCTGGGAGGACAATTCTGGTTAACCTACGTGCCTGCGTTTGTATATTGAGTAACTGGAGATAGTTTCTAATCAGGATTTTCCATGCGAGAAGGCGCAGGGGAGGAGTGAACAAACAAGCACAGCAACAAACAGTGGTTGTGCACACCCAGGCTTCATGTCAGCTTGCTGTGATCTGAGTCAAAAAGAGTCCAGTAGCACCTTTAAGACTAACCAATTTTATTGTAGCATAAGCTGATTTTGCTACCACAGACTAACACGGCTAACTCCTCTGCATCTGTGATCTGAGTGCAATCCTTGTGTGAAAGCAACCTTGTTTATTTACTTGGGGAGGAGCTGCTGTGGATCAGTGGTAAAAATATGCTTTGAACATAAAAGGTTCCACATTCAACGCTTGTCATTGTCGGTCCTTTGAAAAATCTCAGATAGCAGGGACAGGGAAAGGCCTTTCATTGCTTGAGACGCTGGGAAGCCGCTGCCAGTCAGAGCAGACAACGCTAAGCTAAATGAACCCAGGAGTCTGACTTGGTACAAGGTAAGAATGTAGGAACTTAAGAAGAATCCTGCGGGATCAGACCAGGAGTCCATCTAGTCCAGCATCCTGTCTCACCCAGTGGCCAACCAACCACAGCAGCCACTGCCTTTCCCTGATGTTGCCTGCTGGCAGTGATATTCAGAGGTTTACTGCCGATGGAGGTTCCCTTTGCCTAGTAGCTACTGATGGCCCTATGAATCTGATCAATCCCCTTTTTAAGCAATCTATGCCTGTGGCCATCACTATATGACAGCCAGTTTGGTGCAATGGTGAAAAGCAGCAGGACTCTAATCTGGAGAGCTGGGTTTGATTCCCCACTCCTCCACTTGAAGCCAGTTGGGTGAGCTTGGGTCAGTCGCAGCTGTCTCAGAGCTCTCTTAGTCCCACCCACCTCACAAGGTGATTGTCGTGAAGATAATAATAACACACTTTATAAACTGCTCTGAGTGGGCATTAAGTTGTCCTGAAGGGTGGTATATAAATCGAATGTTGTTGTTGTTATATCCTCCAGCAGCCAATTCCACATTTTAATTGCGCTCAGAGTGGAAATACATGTTGTGAATTATTTGGGGATGCTCAAGTGCAGGATTTTATGTGTGGTCCTCAATTCATGAGTAGGCTGTTCTTGCTTGGCCGCTTTCTTGGGAGCTCCCTGTGTTTGATTGCATTCAGTTCCGTTTTCGCTGGGAGAACAAGTACTGTAGGCTCCTTTGACTTTCCAATATGCATTTCTTTAAGGTGTGAGAAAGTGTCAAGATCTGCATTTCAAAGAAAAGAGGTGGGAGGTGGGGAAAACTGGGATACTTTTAGCAGTTGAACTGATATTGAACATGTGACTGTATTCATGCTGAGCAAATTGAAGTGTGACTGTGTGAGCGAGTGCATGGAAAGCTGGAGGAGGGACATGTGAAGTGAGGTTCACTCGAACGTCCCTAGGTACTTAATACCATGCATTTCCACCTTGAGTATAAAAGTACTTCCTTTTGTCCATCCTGAATCTATTGCATTGGGTGCCCCTGAGTATTAGTGGAGATAGAGAAAAAAATTTCTCTGCCCACTCTACTCTGAGCATAATTTTATCAACCTCTGATAATTTTTATCAACCCCCCCTAGTTGTCTTTTTTCTAAACTAAGTCCCAGACTCTTCAGCCTTTCCTCACAGAAAAGGTGTTCCAACCCCTTTATATCAGCTTGGTAGTTCATATGTCTGATAGAACTGAGTAGCAATTGGTGCTGCTGATCCCCACCATGGCTCCACAGACAAACAGATGCCCATCTCACTTGTAAAGAATACACACAATGCTTGACTAGAACAGGTAAGCTGCCTTCCAGCTGTACCTTGCAAAGCTCCCCAGGTGAATTTCATGTCCCTAGTCTTTATGTCCCTGAGGCCCTGGTGGAAGCTGCTTATTTGCAAGTCAACATACATAGAATGGTGCTACTTGATGCCCCAGGCTGAACATCCCCCTAGCCAATGTGTCACAGTGTGCCATCTGCCATCATTCACAGAAATGCATGTCTAAGAACTGTCTACTCTGGAGCAGACCAAAAGCCCATCTACTCCTTTGTACATTTATAAGTTGGTTTAGGTCCACCTTGTGGCATCAAAGCTAAAAAATGGTGGTGGAAAATGCCATCAAGTTGCAGGCCACTTATGGTGGCCCCGTAGGGCTTCCAAGGCAAGAGACAAACAAAGATGCTTTGCTATTACTTACCTTTGCATAACAACCCTGGACTTCTTTGGTGGTCTCTCATCCAAGTACTAATCAGGGCTGACCCTTGCTTGGCACTTGAGATCTGACAAGATCAGGCTATCATGGGTAGACATGGGCACAAACGGAAAAAACCACACGAACACCCTGTTCGTTGTTTGTTGCCATCCACGAACAATGAACAATGAACAGAAGCGAACATGTCCCCTTAACAAACATGTTCAGTGTTCGTGTTCGTGGCCCTTTAAACATCCCTTTAAACTATCAGGTGGCAGGGGGAGATTCCCCCTTGCCGCCTGCCAGCTGATAGTTTAAAGGGCCCTTTCCTGCTGTGTGCAAGGGTAGGGCCATTTAAATACCCCACAACCCCCAGCCCCCTGCCCCACCCCAGCGCCGCTGGGCTGCTGCTGCTGGGTGCGAGAGGGACGGAGAGATTTTCTCCGTCCCTCTGACAGCGGGCAGAGCCGGTGCCGCTGCAGGGCCACTTCTGCCCAATGTCAGAGGGACGAGGAGAGACTCCCGTGGTCCCTCTGACAGAGGATAGAGCTGGTGCTGTGGGGCTCCTTCTGCCCGCTGTCAGAGGGACCAGAGGAGTCTCTCCTCGTCTCTCTGACAGCGGGCAGAAGCAGCGCCGCCACAGGGCCACTTCTGCCTGCTGTCAGAGGGATGAGGAGAGACTCCCCCGGTCCCTCTGACAGTGGGCAGAGCTGCTGCCGCTGCAGGGCCGCTTCTGCCTGATGTCAGAGGGACAAGGAGTGACTCCCCTCGTCCCTCTGACAGCAAGCAGAGCCAGTGCCACAGGGCTGCTCCTTCCCAGTGCCAGTGCCATACCAGGAGAGCCAGCGCCACCCCCCTTGCTGTCATTTTCTCTTCACAGTGGCAAAAACTGTACTGCCTGTTGGAAGCTACTTTGGGGGGGGGTACAAAACCGACCTTCCCAATGTCCAATACCCACCAAATTTGCAGGGGACATTGTCCTCACTGTCCTCTGAAGACCCCCCTCCCCACGTTTCAGAGAGATTGCACCCCAGGAAAGGTATGATCCATGGGTCCCCCCCCTTTGCTGTCTATTTCTCTTCTGAATAGCAAAAACTGGACTGTCTGCTGTAAGCTGAAGGGTTAAAACCAGAAGGAAAGCCAGGAGTTCAGACAGAGTTCAGTCCCTGCCGTTGCCCGGGGAATTGATTGAAAGGCGCCAGACTGTCTGGCTTGACAAACGGCTGCCGAACGCAATGAACGAGGCTTGCAACAACCACTTGTTCGTTTGGAATGGGGACTCACGAATGGCTCGTTTGCTAACAGACGAATGGGCTGTTCGTGGGGGTTTTTTGTTCGTATTGCTGTTCGTGCCCATGTCTAATCATGGGCCAGGGCTTTCTCTAAATGGTCCAACAGTCTGTCTTCAGCTGTGGCCAACAAGATGATCCTGGAAACTCTCTAAGCCACTAGCTCTCCTCAGACACTTATTCTCTCAGCATCCAGTAATCAGAAAGCTGCTGCTTCCATACACTGGGACTGCATTAATCTGTCCCGGCTAGTCGTCCTGAATCCAACTGTTTCTGATAAATGTCTTAAACTACCTTCCTATAACTCCTGTTCTTATCTGTAAACACACATACCTCCTGTCTCCTTCTGACCACATACTCTTAAGATGGATGCTGGGGGTTTTTTTGGTTTGTTTTGCAAAATCAAGACAAAAACTGTTTGGCTCAAACCTTTGTTTCAGGAGTAATTAGTACTCTGGACTTGCTTTTGATACTCAGTTGTGTGGGGATAAAAGTTTTTTTTTTTAAAGCAACCCATGCTAGAAAATGGGGACTTCTTAGAATTTCTGGTCCTGCTGTGTTTCCAGGGCTGTTGCTACATCTTTTGCACTTGTTGGTAATCCTCTTATCACCAAGATCCAACTACGCATTGTCTGCAATACGACAGACTCCAGGGAAGCACCCCCTGCCACCCCGAAACATAATTTCACCCCTGTTGAAATGTAATAACCCCCAGGAAACTACTAGCTCTGAGAGCTGATTCATCCCCTTTTGCTGGGTAATAGCTGCTGCCCACCACCCACCGAACCCTTGCTGCAGGTTCAGTATCACAGCCTGGGCAACCTCTGACATGGAGATTCAGTGGCATTCAAATTCTGTTTCCCCTGGTTACAGAGAACAGTGGAGAGAGGCCAACCAACAGGAATGAATAATCCCCCTATTTATACGTACGTAGGAGGTATTCTGCACTGTCGTGATCATAGTCTGTGTCCTCTGGAAAATGGTTGATTTTCACGCACACCCCTCGCTTCAGCCCTGAAACAAAGAGACAGAAATGACTAGCATCCAAAGTAGTTCTCTGAACATAGATCCTTTTGAGCATCACCTTTTGAATACAGCACTCAGATCCTTGACCCCTATGCTGGGTTTTCCTATCAAAACTCAAATCTTTATTACAATCAGTCTGAAATAGCAACTGGGTCTCAAACCAGGGACTATATAAAAGTTAACCCAACAAGCCATCCAAGGCTTATTGCAAGAGAGCCATGAATAGAATTGCCAACTCTGGGTTGAGAAATTCCTGGAGATTTGGGGGTATAGCCTGGGGAGGATGGGGTTTGGGGAGGGAGCTGAGTGTGATGCCGCAGAGTCCACCATCCAGAGCAGCCTTTTCTCCAAAGGAACTGATCTTTGTTTGGGAATCAGTTGTAATTCCAGGAGATCTCCAAGCCCCACCGGAAGGCTGGCCAGCCCTACATGGGAAAGATGAGTTCTTCCTGCCAGTCTCCTGTTGGGGGGTGGAAGTACTGTGCCCTCCCGCCCCAGTTTTTCCACCAGTTGATTATCCTTACTTCTCCATTCCCCATTCCCATGGGATGTTTGGTTTGGGGCTGGGTAATGAGGGTCTGCCATCAAGAGATGTTCATCAATTTGTATATTTTTATTTATGGTTTTAAATGGTTTTCACCATTTTATTTATGGTTTTGATGATGATGATGATGATGATGATGATAATTAATAAAGTGGTAGAAGGCTGGTTATCAACATAGTGCATTCTGATATGCCACCAGTAACATGAATCACAATTGGCTCATTTTAAGTCTTATACGAGGCCCGTGCAGTCGAAGGCCACAGCAGCCAGCTTCTTGGGCAGAAACAGTGCAAAGCGCTCAGCAAGACTGCTGCCATGGCCCCTCCTGCTCCTGCCCTCCTCTGATTGACGTGCCTGTTCTTCTCTCCATCTGTTATGTCCAGCAGGAGTATAATTTTGCCCCTCTGCAGAGTGATCGGCAGGAATAATAAGAGGGAGAGGCACAGTGGCTGTCGCCTTGCTCAGTACTGGAGCATTTAAAGGGAGAAATGTTATCACTGAAAACTCTACTTCAGCCTTCCACAAACAATATGGCAGCCTGTTTACTGCTATATGGGTCGGATGAAAGGTAGAGTATGTGCGAGGCAGGGGATCTTGGTGGATGACCTGTGCCTGGAGATGGACAGGGGGAGCGTGACCCTGTTGATTCTCCTGGACCTCTGAGCAGCTTTTCATACCCTCGATCATGATATCCTTCTGGGCCTCCTTTCAGGGTTGGGACTAGGTGGGCCTGTTCTGTGGGTGCTTTGGTCCTACTTCAAAGGCAGGGGACTGCTGCTCTGCCCCTTGGCCTCTGGGCGTCTGCAGTCCCACAAGGTTCTATCTTGCCCTCCCTCATGCTTTTCAATATCTATGTAAAGCTGCCAAGAGAAGTCACCTGGAGATTTGTGCTGAGTTGTCACCAATATGTGATGCTCAGCTCTGTCTCACACTTCCAGCAGATTCCAGGGAGGCTGTGGAAACTGTGAACAGGTGGCTGGAGGCAGTTTCGGGATGGAGGAGGGCTGTCAAATTGAAACTTAATCCTGAGAAAAAAGAGGTGATTGTTGGGAGTGGGAGGAAGTTTGACCCAGGAAATGGGATATCTCGTGTTCTGGATGGGCTTGCACTCCCCCTAAAGGGTGCAGATTCATAGCTTGGGAATGCTCCTGGACCCAGGCCTCTTGTTGGATGAATAGGTGGCAGCGGCGGCCAGGAGTGCCTTTCACCAGTTTTGGCTAGTGAGACAGTTGCCGTCCTTCCTGCACAGGAAAGAGCTTGCCATTGGGGTGCATACCCTGGTAACATCCAGCTTAGATTACTGCAATGTGCTCTACACAGGGCTGTCCTTGAAGACTCCGGAAGCTACAGTTGGTACAGAATGCAGCAGCCAGAGTGTTATCTGGAGTAAGTTGTAGGAGCCATATCACTCAGTCTTGTTCCATCTGTACTGGCTCCCAGTTTGTTTCTGGGCCCAATTCAACGTGCTGGTATTGATTTGTAAAACCCTATATGGCTTGGGGCTAACATACTTTAAAGACAGCCTTCTCCCATATGAACCTGCCCATCCACTGTGGTCATCTTCAGAGGCCCTACTTTGGGTGTTCCTGCCATCTGAGGCTGATAGGTGGCAACACAAGGAAGTGCCTTCTTGGTCATGGCACCAAAACTTTGGAAGTCCCTCCTGAGGGTGATTTGTCTGTCTCCCTCTATTGTTGTCTTCTGCCAGCGGGTGACAAGTTTTTATTTTGTTTAGCATACCCGAATAACTGTTACTGGCCCTCCTCCCTGGCCATGTTGTTGTGTTTGTATGTTTATATGTTGGTATTAAATTGTTTATTGTACATATACTTTATTTTAAATGCTTTTTTAATCGTGAAATATTTTTCATGTTATGTTAGCTGCCTTGGGGATCCTGTTTGAGTGAAAGGCAGCATTGAAATGTTTTAAATAAATTAAATAAATAAAAAAGGGCATGTCAATCTTAAAAGCAAAAACAGCTGCAGGCCTTTTGCCGGGATGCAGCGTGTTCTCGTGCGAAATCGCGTGATAACAGGGTCTTCCTGGTGCAATTTCACGCGCGAAGATGCTGTATCCCGACAAAAGGTAAGCTGTGTGGAAATGGCCCAGGTGGGACCCACTTTCAACTGGGGCTATGAATGCAAGGGGAGGGGTTTTTAACCCCCCCCCCACACACACTGAATTACTGATGCAAATCACATCACGTTTCTTCCAGAGCTATTTGTCAAGGAGAATTTACAAGTTGCCTTTATAGTACAGGAAACCATATACTTTGGCCCTGAGGAAATGTGGCGCAGGAGACTGCTTTACATTATAATAATAACATAATAATATTCAATGTATATACTGCCCTTCAGGACAACTTAACACCCACTCAGAGCAGTTTACAAAGTATGTTATTATTGTCCCCACAACAATCACCCAGTGAGGTGGGTGTTGCTGAGAGTGCTCCGGAGAGCTGTGACTGACCCAAGGTCACCCAGCTGGCTTCAAGGGGGACACTTAGGGAGGCTATTGATGTGGGGTTTAACTCTGCTTCTTGTCTGTCCTGAGTTATCCCAATGATTAAGTCTCAAGCCTGCTGCTGTCTGTAGAAGCCCATCGTCCAGATACTGCCTCTTTCTTGGTGACACACAAGAGAGTGGGATGGAATGTTAAGAGTTAGTTTTTATAATACATGAACTGAGTGTAACAGCGGCCTTCTCGTGTGGATCAAAACGTCTATAAAGGAGGTGCACAAGGCTAGAGTATGTGCTTCTGCAAAGCTGAGGTAGTCCATATGGTTTCAGAAAAATGTGAAAAGTAAAAAAAGAAGGGGTTAACCCACCCAAAGGAAACAGTAAAAGAAAGCAAACCCTAGTGACGGTTGCCTAGCAACCCAAGATGCCATGTTAAAAGTGTTAAAAAGGGGGGTAGGTAGGTGATCTGCTGGGGGCAGACAGCAATGGGCAGGTGGCCAAATTGGGAGCAGGGGGAGGGACTGTGTGGCTGGGTACATAAGTGAGCGGGAGGGGGGACTGTGGATGTCTGAACGGGGAGTAATGGACAATTGGGTGGGTGTACAAGTGAAACTGGGCAATTTGACAGATGAGGGGAGAAATCCAAGCCATTGCAAGAGTGGAGATTGCAGGGACAGTGAGAAGGAGATGGGATTTCCCTTTTCCTGAAGGTCCTGGTAAGTTCCCCGCTTGTCAAGATTATATTTTGCTGCTCCGCTGGCTCTTTTCCAAGAAGCCTCTCACCAGCTGCTGCCTTCAGCCAATTAGGCTCTAGTTCCGTGATGGAATCTTGTTGTTTAAATCAGCCAGTCTGGCAGAGCTGCCATGCTCAGAGCTCAGCCCATTTCCCTGGTTCACACATGCAGGAGAATGAGGGGGCAACGAGGGGGCAGAGCCATGGGGTGTTAGAATTGACTGCAGATGGCAGATTTCAGTTCTGAGCATTCTTTTACATATTAAAAAAAAACTCCATTCAAATAAAATATAAGCACAGTAAGGGAGAAAGATTCTACCAAGGCCGAATCCACATTTCCCTACCTCCTGTTTTTCCTGCGCATTTATTGCGCTGGATTCTGTCCTGCAATGTCCCAGGCTGTGTTCACATTCTCTTTCTTACTGAGTCAGTGTCGCGCTATGTTTCGTTTACATCCCTGGGAGAAAAGTGGGATAAGGGGCGGGTCTAGATCCACCGTCGGTGATGATGACATGATGGTTTTTTTTAATTTAATGAGAGATTTCTGCTATATCGGTTTTCCGCTGTATTGCAAATATGTTTGATTCATAGAAAACACGCTGCATCGCATGCTCAGGCCCTGCGGGACCGAAGTAGCATTTTCTGTTGGTCAGAGAGCCCCAGGAGAGCACAATGGGTCACTGAAAAGATTGCAGACATTGGTGGGACACAGGTGTTCTCATGGCCAATTACCACAGACTACTGTGTTACCGCTCAACTATATTTATAGGATAGCGATTTTTCGCTATACTGATCATTTAAATTTTTTTTTAAACCCTGGAAAGAGTCAACCTTTGCAGCCACAATCTGCTTATCGGAAATTACCTAGGCTGTCCTTCGGTAGTAAAACATTATTCACTGTAATAAAAATGGCCCCCCTGCCCCTGCCCCCGATACCTCCACAGGCTTTTTACAACACCACTTCCCAAACCGCTTGGGAATTGAAACGGGATTGCGCAATAGTGCTAGGAAAGCACCCTTAAAAAAAAATAAACTGGACGGGAGTGCGAGCATGCCTCGGACAGAGTTGGGACCATAAGATTTGCTTGGCAAAGAGGGACGGTGTTCTGGAAAGACAAGAAACAAGGAAGTGGGGTTGGTTAAGAGGGGGTGGTCTCTTTGTGAACTGCTTCTACTTGTTCACATCCATGGTGAGAACTGCGCAAGAGAAGCGTTGGAAAGCATGACAAACTCGTCTGAGGTGCAGCACAACAGATGCGAAAGAATGGCGGGATTGAGGTGAGAGCATGTGAACAGCCCTCTGAGAAGCGCATAAATGGCAGCAAACTTGAGCTGTGTGGATTCGGCCCAAGTCTCTCTGCTTGCTGTGCTGATTTTCTATTTGCAGGGAGTTTTTCATATAGAGGAGCACCCCAAAATATGATCTTCCATGATCCCTCCCACCAGCAATCTAAAGTGGTAGGATCTATTCTGCTGCCTATATTCTACCACTTCATGTGTGGATAAGGATTTAAGTTTTATTGATGTGCAGTTCTTGTCCTCAGCCTCCAGCCTTCCCCCCTATAGACCACTTCTGATATTCAATCCAGTTTGAAACCTTGTGGTATTCCTCTTGTGAGCCCAGATGTCCTTAAACTTACTTTGCATTGGTGTTCGTGTTCCTGCCCATCTCTGACAGAACTTTATCCCAGAACTGACTCTCAGATTTGATGGGGTTCTTTAGAATGGGTTTCTCACCTTCTAAACAGCATATCCTCCAGAGGCCCGAATGGGTAAGCCCCCCAGGATCTTTCTTGTCCTTCTGGGGGGTTTCCTCAGAAGTGATGTTGGTGGTATTGCAGATGAAGGCACGGGCGTACAGCCAGTAATCTGTGCCGATGGCAATGATCATGAGGCCGAAAGCTGCAAAGGCCCCCACGGTGGTGAGGAGTATCTGGACGCCCTTTTCACACCACACCATCCTTTCCTCATTCCAGCGCTTAAGTGACTCCAGCTTGGCGGTAAGAAACAAAACCAGCAGTGACAAATGGAAGCCGCAATGGCCAGTGGCGAAGAGGTTTTCAGGGAATCAGATGAGGAGTGCCCTGACTTTTGTTGCTGGCTCTCTTTTCTGATGGGCAGAATTTGGAACACGAGACGTTGTGAAGGAGAAAACGAGTCTTCTGTTCCTAGCTCAATGTGTAGGTGGAGTCTGTATAGAGCCTAGGAGTCGTGTCTTAACAGTTGCTGCAAAGTTCTTGGAGGACCCTGTGAAGAACTTTGGATTGTTTCTAGAATATTAGGTTCTCTTGGAAGCCCTCTCTTCAGCTATTTAGAAGGAACAATTCTAGATGAACTTTAAGTTAAGTTGCCAGAGAAGACTTAGGAACTTCTTAGAAAGCAGATGAGGATGTTTAGAAAAGGCGTGGATGATTTAATAAGTAGCTTCGGATAAATATTGGGAAGGTTTTGTGGAGGGGCTGTTGGAAGATGCACGTTTGGATAGCTGTTAGAGAGTATAGTGTCAGAAATAGTCAGGAGAGACTCTGGAGAAGTTCTAGATTACTGACAAACAAATCCCAAAGAACACCAGGAGCTGTGTCTGGCTAGCATCTGAGCATCTCCTGGAAGAACTCTGGAGGGCTACTACAAAACACTTATTGAATATTTTCTGGAAGTCTTTTCCGGAGAGCTATTGATATATGCCTAGACAGTTATAAGGGACTTCCAGGAAAAAAATATCCTTGATGACTACTAAGAAATCTTTGCTGATCTTATGGAGAATTTGAAATTGCACATTCAAAGATATTTTTTTGATAAACCATTGGGTCTCCTAAAAGTCCTTGGTTGTTGTTTTTTTTAAGCTGTACTGCAGCTTCAAAAAGTTTTCAAGAACACCTGGAATCAGTTTCTTTGCTTCGGGTCCACTTGGTTTTCTTGTTTTCCTGTTCTCCTTGTCCTTCTTTGAGGTTCTTCTGAGTTTGGGTGGCCTTGTGGTTCAGCTGTTCAGTTTGAGGCATGGGGTCAGACTGCTCAGTTTCTCAGACTCAGCTTGACAGGAAGCCAATTAGTTGTGTGACTGACTATACCACAAAGAAACAAAAGAGAGGGAGAGAGATAATTGAGCATGAAATACACACACCCGTGTAAAAAGTCTTTATCCCATTATCTGATATCCTGAGTTAAACACACGTTTTTTGACCCCCAGTTGAAAAATAAGCATTCTGCCTGAAGATCCTGGACTTGACAGATTGATTACACGTGATGGAGTTTGGTTCTATGAAAGCCATAAAGGCATCTTGGTAGAAAAAACATGTTCATCAGTTCATGAGAGGTCCAGACTGACCTTCATATGGAACTGTTTTTCCACCAGAAGTATGGAGTGAAACTTTGTAGTTGATGTATTGACAAGGCTTTGTAAAGTGAAACTTCGTAGTTGACCAGAACAATGAAGCGAAACCTTGTAGTTGATGAATTGACAGAGCTTTGTAAACCTCATGCTGAATGTATTAACACTCCAAAGCAATAAAACAAAGCTCTGTAGTTGAAGTATCATCAACCACTGAACAGGAGAATTGTGTAATCATTACCTTCTCTGATGCACTCCAGCAGAACCTCAAAATATATATAAGCCTTGTTTGTAAGCCAGCTTCTTGGGAGAACTTGGGATGTTTTCTCCCCAGCTGTAATGTATTAAAGCTCTGCTTTTCTTTCCAGACTCGGTCCCCTCGTGTATTATAGGTTTGTACTTACGAGGGTCCCTCTTGTTATATGTCCCTCTCATATGTTAAATAAAGCATAAGTCTAGTGGCACCTTAAAGACTGACAACAATTATTCCAGCATCAGCTTTTGTGAGTCAGAGGCAGAGCTCAATCTCAAAAGCTTCTCCTGGAATAAATGTTGTTAGTCTTTTTAACACGCCACTGGTTTTCTGTTTTATTTTGCAGCAATAGACTAACAAGGCTATTGCTCTGGGACAATTGTGGGTCAGCCTCAAGATGTACTGGGTTTGTGTTTGTGTGTGTATGGCGGGGAATTAGAGCTAAACTAGAAAATCTTTAATTGGGTTTCTGGCTTTTTGTAAAAGTTAGTGGCAGGAGGCTGGGTGCTGGTTAGGTATTGAAGCTGTAACCTTTTGTAGGGTTGCCAGTCTCCAGGAGGGGTATGGATTCGAAATCTCCTGGAATTACAACTGATCTACAGATTACAGAGAACAGTTCCCCTGTCAAAAATGGTTGCTTTGGAGGGTCGATTCGGTGGCATTATACCATGCTCAGGTCCCTCCCCTCCCTATACCCTCCCCTCCCCAGGTTTCACCCCCAAATCTCCAGGTATTTCCCATAACAGAGTTAGTAATTCTCATGTTGTTTTCCCAGTCTAAATTGTCCACCCCCTGGAACTGCTATTGATTCTGTGGTGGAAAACATGCAAGTAACATGATTTCCTTAACAGTAATGCGGGTGTGTAGTCTCTTTTTTGATGTTTTGTTTATATTCCCTAACAGGTTTAGCAGATTGGGGATGGGAGGGGGATGGCGTAACAATAATTTCACTTGGGGAACTGCTATTCAGCATTAATTGATCTTCAAACTGAAGATCAAAAGCAAGTCTGAGAGCCAGTTTGGTGTAATGGTTAAGAAGAGTGGTGGGACTCTAATCTGGAGAACTGGGTTTGATTCCCACTTCTCTGCTTGAAGCCAGCTGGGTGACCTTGGGTGAGTCACAGCTCTCTCAGAGCTCTCTCAGCCCCACACACCTCACAAGGTGATCGTCGTGAGGATAATAACACACATTGTAAACTGCTCTGAGTGGTGTTAAGTTGCCCTGAAAGGCAGTATATAAATCAAAAGTTGTTATTATCATAAGTCCAAAATTTCAAATCTGAATCCTCAAATCCATGCAAACTTTGTTCCTACTCCTGTCTTCTACTTCACAAACACCCAATCCCACAATGTTATAAGCTAACCACCCTTTTCTGGTTCTCCTTTCCGTGCTACAATATTGCCTGCAAGCAGAACAGCCCAAGAAAGGTACCCCATTGCCATTTGCGCCACTGCCGGTGGCCAAGGTAAAGCTGAGCCCCCATAATGCTGGAAGCTGGCCAGCAGCGGTATCGGCCTGTGGGTTGTCTCCAGGCATAGCCAACACCCATTTCCTTCTTCCCCACTGCCAGCCAGAAACAAGCAGCGCTGTAGGTGCTTGGCATGGACCTGAGTGGCAGCATGGACTTACACGGTGGTGCCTGTTGCTTCTCATGCTGCTGTGACCATGAGCAAGCCAAGCCCCTAAGGCATTGTTGGTCTCCTCTCTAGTATGCTTCTGGTGGCATACCAGTCTGGCACACAAGGCTGGTGTGTAATCTGAACCCATGCTCACCCTCTGAATGGAGATTTTCATGCATTTTGTTTAGAATGCCCTGCTGACAGGAAAATGAAGTGAAAGACCTTATGGTCTAGTTCTTATACATTTCAGACTGCAGGTGGGGAGCTCGGGTGACTGAACGCTACTCCATGTAAAACAATTTCCTGCCTGTAGAAAGCTAGATAGAAGAATTCTAGCCTAGTCAACTCCCAGATAGGCTAGTTTTCTAAGTGGAGGTGTTAAAAAAAAACTAAGAGTTTTAGGGTTGCAAACTCCAGGTTGGGACATTCCTGGCAATTTGAGGGTGAAGTTGCCAGAGGGTGCGGTTTGAGGAGGGAACGGACTTCAGCAGGTTATAATGTCATTGAGTCAACCTGCCAATTGCTAAAGCTGCCATTTTCTCCACTGGGACTGAGCTCTGTTGTCTGCAGATCAGTTGCAAGCCAGGCAGATCAGTTGCAAGCCAGGCTACACCTAAAGGATGGCAACCCTAGAACCTTTCCATAAGGTAAGTTGCAATATGCTGCACAAAATGATTTAGAAGCAGGTTTATTACTGCTGTTTTCAGAATTTGGCTTCTGCCACACTTACAGAGGTATTTGAAGCCCAATTTGAGCATTGGCCTAATGCCAGGCCTCAGCCATGAAACATGGGAAACAATACTAAAAGATTGCCTCTGAGCATGTACAAAATGCTTTCCCTTCAGCATGGAATATACAGGACTGAAAAATAAATTCCAGCCTTAATGCATATTTCAGTCTACTGCATTGCAATGTAAGTATGTTTTCCAGCTAGGTTTACTTTACGTAATCAGGTTATCTTTGCAGTTCTTCAACCATTCAGCAGAGTTATACCATGGAAACAGAGTTAAATATCATTCATTAATTGGAACTATGCTTTTCTGCAACTGCAGAGCAACACAAAAGTGCATCTGACCATGTACCTGAATGTCTTTTCCTGATCACTAACTATAGTGAGTCTGAATGAATTTGAAGTTGGGTTTGCAGGGCAGGATGTAGGTTCTCCATAGAACCTATTAACAACAACAACAACAATAGCATTCAATTTATATATTGCCCTTCAGGACAACTTAATGCCCACTCAGTGTGGTTTACAAAGTATGTTATTATTATCCTCACAACAATCACCCTGTGAGGTGGGTGGGGTTGAGAGAGCTCTGAAAGAGTTGTGATTGACCCAAAGTCACCCAGCTGGCTTCAAGCGGAGTGGGGAATCAAACCTGGTTCTCCAGATTATAGTCCTGCTGCTATTAACCACTACGACAGGACACATATACATCAGAGACTTTAACAGTAATTCCATCTTTCTAAAGAGTTCTGTTCTCAGACCTGAATAGCCCAGGGAGCCTGATCTTGTCAAAGAAGCTAAGCAGGGTCAGCCTTGGTTAGTAATTGGATGGGAGAACTCCAACAAAGACCAGGGTTGCAGAGGCAGGCAATGGTAAACCACCTCTGTTAGTCTCTTGCCATGAAAACCCCACCAGGGGTCACCATAAGTCAACTCTGACTTGAGGGTTTCTCCACCACCAAAGAATTCTGTAGTTGTGTAAGTGAGGCAGGAAACGCTGAATACTCATACAAAACTGCAATTCCTAGGATTTTTTGGAAGATCACCACGATGATTAAATTAGTAAGAACTGTGGTGAAATTCATTTTTAAATTTTTTTTGCATATTCTATAGCCTGCCATTCTCCTCAATGGGGACCCAAAGTGGCTTTTATCATTCTCCTCCATGACCTCAGTGGTTAAATTGTATGGGATGTTGCCATCCCTTAAGTTTGCCTTTGCTCCCTCTAGGTATTCTAGAAAATGTAAATCTATAGAAAATTTCTGTTCCAACCAGGGACTAGAAAGCAAGATACAACATGATTGCCATATGGTTAGCCTTAGCAGTCATCGCTCTCCATCTTTAAAGGTACAGAAGTCCTCAGTGACTACGCACATTCATCTGGATATTTATTTCTAAATCTGAGTTACTAAACCCTGTGCAGAATAACTCCATTCATTGATTTCAGGAGGATTAGACTCAAATAACTCTGCACAGGATGGAACTGTAAATGACTCAGTTTTAAGGTCTTGCAAGTAAACCTTATTGCAGAATTTACAGGGAGGAAGAATGTATATTGCTTGAAGTATAGCATATGAAGCACCTTTGTGGTTTTTATTTAGGGCTGCCAACTGACCAGAAAAATCCGACTTTTTTGCTTTGTCTAAATAACAGAGGCAAAACTGTCCTCCAACACCCTGCACAGACATTTTTGCACAGCATTCTTCCCAAAACTGTGAAGCTATGAGCCCCTGGACCTGTCGGACATCGTGGGGATTTATCAAACCCCCAGATGAACAACAAATTTCTGGGTTCTGCCCCCTGGCCCAGACCTATTGGGTTTCTTTCTGACACTCAGTCAATTTTTTAAAAAATTTCAAGAGTTGACAGCCCTATTTTCATGGTGTGAATGCAAATGTGTCTGCTCTTCGTTCCTCTATCTCCATGAAGACAAGAAAGGATAAGGAGAAGAGCCTTACTGTCTCTTTTGGATCATGATAGTCAATTGTTGGACTAGGCCGAAGCCAGCCTAGAGTTAGGAAGTGGGTTTCTTCTTTGAATTGATCACACTTTTTCTGCTTACAGAATGTGTAAGTTTTACTGCATTTTGCATTACTATGTGTTGCTCTGAACACAGTATGGGAAGGTAACGAAGAGAAATAGGAATACAATATACATCCCAAGAGAGGGGGGGAAATAAAGCAATCTAACCGGTGACAAAATGGTTCCTCGTGTTTTCTCATTTAGGGCAGTTCTCTCTGTTTTTGTTGTTTTTTTTAAGGGAGGAGTGGCAAAATCGGAAGAATAACAGTTCTTTGAAGTCAGAATGGAAAAGGTTTAGCTGGGCAAAGAACCCAGCATTCTGTGTTCAGGGCCAGTGCCTCTATTGAGGCAAGCCCGGCGATCGCCTCCAGTGCTGAGGTGCCGGAGGGGGCGCCGGAGCTGGGGGCGCGCACTGTGGAGCTAGTGGCAGCAGCGTGCGGATGGCTGACCGGGAGGGATGGGAAGCTGCCCGCTCGCCACCCCCGGCCGCCTGCCACGCCTGGCCTGCAGCTACTGCAGCCTCCCAGCTCTCCCCCGCTGCTGCTGCCGACAACATGCTCCCCCCGCCGGGAGCAGCAGCCGTGGGCCAGGTGTAGCAGGCATCCAGGGCGGCGCATGGAGCGGGAGGGCTGGGAGGACACACGTGCACCTCTCCAGCCATCTGCTGGGCCTGGCTGGGCCGGCAGCCTCTCAGCCCTCCCACCTCGCAGTCTGGGTGCATGCGCACGAGGGGGCAGGAGCACTCCTGAAGCCGCCCCCCCTGGCCTCAGGCACCAGAAACTCTGGTGCCGGCCCTGTCTGTGTTCCTAGGGTTGCCAGGTCCATGCTGGGAAATTCCAGGAGATTTTGGAGGTGGAGCCTGGAGAGGGTGGGGTTTGGGGAGGGGAGGGGCCTCGGAATGGTATAATGCCATAGAGTCTACCCCTCCGAACCAGCCATATTCCAGGGGAACTGATCTCTTTCACCTGGAGAGTAGTTGTAATTCTGGGAGATCTCCAGCCACCACCTGGAGGCTGGCAACCATATGTGTTCCTGGTTTCTGATCTTTAAGCTTCAGGGCCCCACCTAGTGTTACCTACCTTCAGGTGGGGCCTGGAGGTCTCCCAGAATTATAAGTGATCTCCAGACCACAGATATCCATTCCTCTGGAGAAAGTGGGTGCTTTGGAGGGACACTATGGCATCACATCCCTGCTGTGGTCCCACCCCTCCCTAAACCCTGCCCTCCCCAAGCCCCACCCCCAAATCTCCAGGAGTTTCTTAGCCTGGAATTGGCCAGCCTAGCCCTCCCTCCCCCATAAATGCCCTCCAGAGAAATCAAGAATTTTAGCTACCAGTTCTGTTCCTCTGAGGGCATTTTTACCTGTGGCAGTTAAGGATACCTTTACTTCTGGGAAACATACATTGTTTGTGAGTTTTGCTAGAGGAAAGTAGAAAAGTGAAGAGTGCCATCAAACACACACTTTTAGCCATTATTGGAGTTATAGATGCAGATACAGGTTTAAGCATCACTGGTGAAATCAGCTGCTGAGGTCTGTTGTCCATGGATGATGTTTTGCATGATAGTACTCATTAGCAACCTTGGATGGCAGAGACTGAGCCTAACAGTGGAGTATTTTGGTCTGGTTTAGCAGTCTCCAAAGGGTTGGATCCAGCCAGGTTATCCACTATCAAAAATGGAGGTGGTATCCCATTGGGCACCAAAAAGGCAATGCTGGGGAACATGGGTACTGCAAGAACAAAAGCCAAATGTCATGGGGTCTGTAATAAAGAGGGGAATTGGACAAGATTTAGTAACAAGTATGGCTGGATCCAACCCCCTAGATTCTACTCTCCTGGCGTCCCCTACTATTTGCAGAAATCTTGTTCCTTAGCTTTCCCAAAATGAACTCTCTCCAAATACGGTGTTTTTCAGACTTTCACTTGCAGAAGATTGCAAGATCCAGTTCCCAGGTAAGGAGGAGCAGCAGTAACAGTGCAAATGAAACAGGGAGATATGGCAGGTAAGCTCCAATGTTCATTATAAATTAATTACACTAAAGATTGATAGTAGGAAAAACAACTTCTGAACCCATTGAAGAGGTAGAGCTGAAGGATACAGAAAGCCTAAGGGTCCTGTGTCTGTTTTTTTTTACTCTCTGGGATCCATCCTTCTTCTAAAAAGTTCTGACTTAATCTATTCTAACAAACCACACCAAACTCCCACTGCCTTCACAGAGAACCCAGGAGTCCTAGCTTCCACAGATCTATCCTGCTGATTTATTCCACTTTCCTGCTCCAAACTGCAGCCAGAGAATATAGTAGTATTCTCAGCCCCCAGCCCAGCAGTGTCTGTTCTTTTGCTAGAGTGCCCTTGATGGGTGGGAAGCAATCTATCCTAATGGTATCCATGGAGACCATTTAAAAATGTTAGTACCTGGCTTATTCCCACCCATTGGAGCCTTGAGGCCTTATGGAAATGCCAATGAATGGGAGGGGGGAGGGTAGGCATGAATCTTCAGTGACCTTGGGATCAAATTTGTAAAACAAGGAATTTGTTTTTTCACTGTGAATTATGGATATTTGGAAGACTTTTTCCAAGTACAGTCTAATACTATTTTGCATCTGTTGTGAATAGATGGAGTTTATTCAGATATAAATGAATTTTCAACTTTACCATTCCAGACTTCCTTCTTCTTCTGCTTTTAGATCTTTTCTCACTGGCTCTACAGCTCCTGCTGACATTACATGACCTGACCAATGTGGTCAAACCAATCTGAATTTCCATTTGGGTCGCTTTTGTTTAGTTCTTTCGGCTGTCTCATGCAATTCATTCATCCATTTTGTTTGCTAAGTGAGAATTTTGCTTGAGAAAGCAAACAAAAAAAAATCAAAGAGCAGTTTGCATCTGGATTGGAGCCTTTCAGACAGGAGAAATGTGAAGGACAGATGGAGCATCTGGGGATGAATGAAATAGTAGATGTCTGGTGTAGGTAGTTAGGTGAATGAACAGAGAGAAGTATGGGGGTGGGAAAAACAGAAGGATAGATGGATGGATGGAATGAAGGAAGAAAGGAAAAAATGAGGGGTGGTGTGAAGATGAAATGTACATTGGAGCAGCTAGAGAGATGAGTAGATGAATGAATACTTTGGGGTGGCACACTAGAGATCCTGAGAGAAGGGGAGAAGGAAGGAAGGAACCCAAGACAAAAAAAGTTGTGTGAAAAGATGGGTTGGTAGAATGTGTTCAAGATGAGATGGTTGTAAGAACGAGGCAGCAAGTCCAGACTGTTCTGGTCTCACCTTAATTGGCTGATGGTTGGTGACTGACTAACGTCTCTGGGATATTCTCCCTTTTTGCATGGAGATTTCTCTTGGACCCTCTATCCATCATTATTAATAGCAAACATTTAATTTATACATTGTTTTTATTGGAAACACTCGTGGGGGGTTATAACCATCACAAACTCCTACAGAATACAGCACTAACACAAGAAAAGACAATCACAGAATAAAACATATATATATAGAGAGAGAGCCACTGTAATAGGGAATCAAGAAGCTGAACCAGGGTAAACACAATGCAGTACTCTGGACTCAGTAACCCTCCAAATGCATTTCTCCATCGAAAGGTTTTGTACAGTTTCCTGTACCCTTATTCTTTGCCCAATGGAAAGCATCAGCTGGTTCATAAGCCCCTGTCAAAAGCCACCTCAAAAGCCACCACAATGCTGAGGACAGATTGAATGAGGAGCCATATCTGAATCCAAGACCCTCAGGACAGGTCATGAAAGCATACAGAAAGAACTCAAGAGTCCTGGTTGGCACCTTTTCTACCTGCTATACATGACTCCCCTTCCCCCCTTTAGAGGGCCCTGCAGACTTAGCCCCAGCTTCATCTGATCTGTGTTTCCAAGCATCCTTTATTCCCAAGAAAAAACAGGGGGTCTTGGATCCCCGCAAGCATTTTCTAGAGTGCTCAGAAGTTCTGCAGCTCCTTTCCCAAAGAAAGGGAAGCTAGGAAACCTGGGCTCCCCCAAACTCCTTCTTCTAACCCTGTTTCCATTGCAGATGCTTATTCTGAGGCTCTCGTTTTTCCTGATATTCTAAGCGGCTCTTATAAAAAATCTCTCTCTGCTTGACAAATAGCCAGATTGGATGGTTGGGCGTGGATTTGAACCCCAGAAAAATGTTGACGTTGGGTGCCCAGCCCTTTGCTGGATAAGGCCTAGATTTTGGCTGTCCGACTCTTGTATGGGTAGCTTGAGTCGGTGTTCCCCCCTCCCCTTTCTTGTTAAGGCATGGCTCTTCTAGCCTCAACACAAAACCTCAGGAAGAACCGGCATCCGACTGGCAGCTCCGTGCACGGTGCAATCTAACAGTACAGCATCTCCTCCTTTCCTTGATTTCTTCTCTGTCTTTCAGACTGAATTCCCCATTCATTCAACAGCTGCTCCCAACTGGCAGCTCTCTTCAGTAAGGCCAAAATCCTGCAGCATCGCTGAAAATTTCATTCCACTCCCCCCCCCCCAACCATGCTGCCTTTCCCAATGTGTGTACATTTTTCCTTGCTTCTCAAAGCTGCCCTGTGGGACCCACAGAAAAAGAAAGCAGTGCAGAAATCTGTCTGGCATACAATTTACCCAGTCTTGGATGCCTTATTTCCCCCATGCATATACCAAAGTGTGTGTAAGCAGCAAATGAGGGGAGAGAGATTCACAGCCATTCAAAAAGAAATCCATGGGAATGGAGAGAAATATGATGCCAAGGGACATTTATTCCACTAGATCTGTTGCATATATGCTCAGCAAAGGCAGTTTGGAGGTGGGCATCACCTGAAGCAAAGAGAGGAAAGGCAGCACCGGCACTAGAAATTCATTCTCGCAACCAAGAGTTGAGAATTTATTCCTTGGAATATGAGAGAGAATTCTGATACGGATATAAACCCTTCCCTCGTAAATCACAGGCAAATTCCTCCCCCCTCACACACCTGCCACCAGCAATTCCTTGCACATATATCTTTTGCAGAACAGGGGGAACAATATCGAGACGTAGCAGGCTTACCTTGCAAATAAAAGGTCTGCTTTCCAAAGGTGTCACTCTCTAGGGGAGGTGAGAGACGGCTTCTCTCTGTCCCCCCACCCAGCAGTGGGTTGTTGGTGGCACCAGCCAGAGAAGATTCTGCGAAATGGCGTTTTATATCCAGGGGTATTTTGCTGTATAGGAGAGAGATGCTAGCATGCTGTTATTATGTCATTGGGAGAAACCATTGGACGAAGGAAAAAAGAAGCAGCAAACGAAAGAGGCTGGTTAAAGGAACGGAGAGGCATATGGGGTTGGGATGTGTGCATGAAAGGAAGGAGGGGAGGGGTGGGGTGGGGGGGCTGTGTGATGCCAGAGCGTTGTTAGGCATTGTGTGTGTGTGTTTCTGCATTGGGTCACCACTCCAGAATGAGTTGTTGTGTGTTGTGTGGATGTATCGCTCAAGCACTGTTATGAGCTGTGGCATGTATGTGCCTGCATGCTGAGTGAGAAAGCCATGAGATTTGGGAGGGGAGGTGTCACTCAATTGTTCGTCTGAACATATAACTAGAGTAGTTTTGTTGCATTGTTGTGTGTTGTGGGTGCATATCTATGATTATCCTTGATTTTCTATGACACATGTGTGCAAATACACACACCCTATAAATCTGAGGTTGTAATTTTATAAGACATGATGATATGTTTTTATGTATAGTTTTGTGTATTTGTATACGTATGTGCATATGTAAATTTTGTGGTTCATCCTGGTACTTGAAATTTGTAATACTGTGGTTTTTTGCACATGTGTGTGTTTGCATGACAAGTTCTATACAACTATGCATTGCTTGCTATCGCACCGACAGGTGCTTGATGTCTTGGTGTATGTTGGACTGTGTATGACAGACTAGTCAGGCTGGATTTGTATCTCTGTGTTTTGTGCATTGCACGTGTTACTGTCAGTTGCATATTGGATGGGGTTAGGGCTGCTTGTGAATTTCCACCGTTGTAATGCAGTGTGTCCTGCTTCTATAGCATTGTGTCTCTCTGTGGATAAGGATGAGTGGTTCGCTGAATGGCCACCGTAACCCTTTTGTGTATCACTCACCACTGTGTGCTTGTCTCATGCTCCTAGGTCATGTTCCTATAGCATGTATGAGCACATTGTTACCTGTTATCTCTGTGTTATCTTTAAATAGGCAATCTGCAAATTTTTACAGGCCTGAGAGGTAGGTTAGGAAAGAGTGAGTTGGTCAAGAATATGCCATAAGAATCTGGGTCTCTCACATCTAAATCCACCATTTTAGTACCACCTACATGTAACATGCCCTGACCTGGATGGCCCAGGCTCATTGGATCTCAGAAGCTAAACAGGGTCAGCTCTGGTTAGTACTTAGATGGAAGACCTCCAAAGACCTCCATTGCAGAGGCAGGCAATGGCAAACCACTGCTATTCATCTCTCGCCTTGAAAACCCAACGGGGTCGCCATAAGTCAGCTGCAATTGGACAGCACTTTACCCTCACATACACACATGTGTCATACATAGTGTGTGGACATGTGGGTGTTCATGTAAATTGTAATGAGAAAAATATGGAGCTCAGCTGAAATGACGACTTCATGCCTTCACATAAACTTAACCTCCACTGACCTCCACTCTGGAGGTCACTCCACTCTGAAGTTGTAATCTGCCTTGGGCAGAACATAAATGAATAATAAATAAATAAGTTGCCTTCCTGGCCATTGCGTACAGCAGGGCCACAAACAGCCGGCAGTTCCTGTTGTGGTCATTTATCTGGATTTTCCCAGTGCAAAGCATGTCTATCTTGCTTGTTTGTTTATTCCAGGACTCTCTAGTCCACCTTTATCTACAAATGTTGAACATGTAAAGCTGCCTTATATTGAATCAGACTCTCGGTCCGTCAAAGCCAGTATTGTCTACTGATCCAGAGAAGTTAGCTGTCTGTAGTAGCAAAACAGAAGAGAGTCCAGTAGCACATTTAAGACTAACCAACTTTACTGTAGCATAAGCTTTCGATAATCACAGTTCTCTTCGTCAGATGCATCTGACGAAGAGAACTGTGATTCTTGAAAGCTTATGCTACAGTAAAGTAGGTTAGTCTTAAAGGTGCTACTGGACTCTTTTCTTCTAGTATTGTCTACTAAGACTGGTAAAGGCTCTTCATGGTGGTTGTTGGGGGTTTTCCGGGCTGTATTGCCGTGGTCTTGGCATTGTAGTTCCTGACGTTTCGCCAGCAGCTGTGGCTGGCATCTTCAGAGGTGTAGCACCAAAAGACAGAGATCTCTCAGTGTCACAGTGTGGAAAAGATGTAGGTCATTTGTATCTACTCAGGAGGGGCTCTTCATGGTGTTGGGCAGAGGAGTCTCACATCACCCATCACCTGATCCTTTTGGCTGGAGATGTCAGGGATTGAATTTGGGACCTTCTGCATGCCAGACAGATACTCTACCACTGAGCTACTGCTCCTCACCTATTCTCAGGTGAGATTATACTATACTAAACTCAAAATGTAAAATAAAAAAAATCACAGTGAACTAGGATTGCCAGGTCCCCTTATCCTCCCAGTACTCACTTTTTTGTTGCTCCTTGCATGCGCTTTGCAGTGGGCCAATTTGGGCCCCAAATTGCAAAGTGTAGGAGTGCTCTTGGGGGGGCAGTGCGATGACCTCACTCCCGAGAGTAGCATCATCGCGCTGCCCTGGGAGTGTGCCTGGGAGGCCTGTCCCCTGTCTCCCACACACCCCGCTGGTCAGGTAAGTGGTGGCAGGGGGTGGAGGGTGGAAGCAGGGGATCTCCTGCCACCACCAGGGGACCTGGGATCCCTACAATTAACAAGCCAATGTATTCAGTATTGGTAAACTGGAAATGCTGTGATGTGGCATGCTTTTGTATTCAGTAAAACACAATACTAGTAGTAAGAACATTCCTTAAAAGTTTACCTGAGAAGGAACATTTTGTCCTTCCTTCTAAAAGCACCAAGAGTTGATGGATCTGCTTTGATTTTGAGAGAGGGAGATGTATGACAGGAGCCATTGCCAAGAAGGCCCTGCTGCCTTTAACAAAATGGGGAGATTTACTTGGTGCAGAGCCAACCTCTAAATCTGTAGGATTTTATAGGGTAAAGAAACAGCATTTGCACTGAGATAGCTTGTTGTACTACAGAATAATTCCAAAATCCTCTGTTGGTTTTTATAGGGGAATGCCACTGTTTGTTTCTTTCTCCCAGCATACTTTGGTACAATCTGAAATCTCTTGTACACTTGGGATCACTTAATTCAATTAAATCCACTAAACATCTTATATTCCAGAAACAACTGCTTCTCAAAACTATCCTGGATACAGCTCCAGGTCTGGTTGACCCTATCCCCATAAACTCACCTAATCCAGAAGAAAAGTTTCCTTCAAGCAGAGGGAAGACCAACCTCTAAAAGGCTACTGATTATGTGAGGATGGAGTCAGCGTGGTTAGGCAGATGTTGATGCCCACTACCTGGCAGAAGGCCCTTCCAGAAACAGACCCCGGGTTAACCTCCCATTTCCCTATGATGATGATGATGATGATGATAACAACATTCGATTTATATACCGCCCTTCAGGATGATTTAACACCCACTCAGAGCGGTTTACAAAGTATGCTATTATTATCCCCACAACAAAACACCGTGAGGTGGATGGTGCTGAGAGAGCTAGAAGCTGTGACTGACCCAAGGTCACCCAGCTGGCTTCAAGGGGAGGAGTCAAACCCGGTTCTCTAGATTAGAGTCCTGCGCTCTTAACCACTACAGCAAACTGGCTACCAAAAGTACCTGGAATAAGCAGAGTACAAGAGTACAAGTGTACTCTGATGTTCCTCCCAGACACCCCTCACACCTAGAAATGGGGACACCGCCCTGTTGAGGGCTCAAGAGAATTGCTTCATAAAGAAGCATTTGAGGAAGAAGAATCATGACTGCTTTTAGGCCAATGGACCTAAAGGAGTATGAGAAATCAAGTTCTTCTGCTGCAGAGCTGGGGGGCGGGAGGCTAGTAGAGGAGGAAGCCCCGATGTGGTGGTGGTGGGAATTACCATGATGTGGGGAAACAGCTGAGATGGAGGGACCTATAGGTACCCCCAGCCCATAAAATCCTACAGTCAGGCCTGGCGCCTGGAGAACACTGTGTGCTACTGTCAAGAGAACTGGGAACACATGACTGGGACCCACACTAAACATCATCAACTGTATGCTACACACACAGTTTTAGTCATTCATCTCCATGCTCTACCGGAAGTTAGATGTCATTCTAGTTTATGCTCCATTGTCATTATTGTATGCTAATTGAACGTCCACCATTATTTAGAGAGTGGGTGGAATAAAGGCCTGTGTATTGGAAGAACACCTGGCAGCAGAATCTGGGGCACGGAGCAGTTAACCCTGCCTGATCTGTGCCCCAGACAACAGTGTGTGTACTTGTGTCACATGTTGTTCCATGGGAGATGCTGAGGACCAGCCCTGCAGCTATCAGCATATCCTCACCCGGGAGGTATGCTGGTCATCAGAGTATATACGCTGCTTTCTGGATGCAGATTGTGTACTGTCCTATACAGTGCATTTTGTATTGCGTGCTATGTACCATTGTGCACAATTAGATACCAAGAAGGGCATATGGTTGTATACTGTTTACAGCCATTGCTGTATTATATGGTGCAGCATGTGTTACTACAGACCAGTGTATCAGTGGTGTGCTGTGTGTCACATTTTGTTGCTGTAGCATTCCTGATTATCAGCAAACTGGAAATTGCAGCGGTGTGGCACGCTTTGCACTTTATCACTGGTTGTGTCTTAAGCACTGTTGCACGTTGTAGAATGTTGTGCCTTGTATTCATGCCTCACTGCACATAGCGATATGCAGTGAGCACTGTGTGATGCACTGGTGCAAACTGCATTGTCATGGCCTATTGTGTTGCTTATTGCTATTGCCGTTGCTTATTGAAGTTGTGCTTTGTGCTATTGCCGCATTGCGTAGCATCAGGGACCTCCGTGCATAAATAAGCACTGCCCTATTGTTGAATGTGGTGCGCTGGTTTGAGCTGGGGATTGCTGCACACTGTGGATTGCCCCTGTTCTTTCGGCATATGTTGATGCGTGTGGGCTCCAGACACAGCCAGGAAGCAAGCCTCTCTTGGCTGCTGCCTCCCTGTCCTTCCCGCCTGCTCTGGTTGTCATGCCAACACAGAATGCTGTATCTCTGTTCAGCAAATGCCAGCACTAAGAACTCCACCACTTCTCCCCCAGAAGTCTAGGCCTGGAAGGGACTCTGATACTGTCACGATGGAGAACTCCCTGTCTCCCCTCCCCCTCTCTCACCCGGGGCTTAACTGGAATCCTAGAACCTGGTTTGAATGTCAGGGCTCATCAGCTTTGGCATGCTGTATTTCCCTAGATGGAAGCGTTGTGTCAGAGGGAAAACAGTGTAGATAGTAATATATGACAATAAAGAGAACCTGTTGATTCATCCCATCACAACATTGAATGCCTCAACTGTGATCCATCATTCTTGTGTGAAGTTTGCATTGTCTTAAGACCATATTTCTTCTGCAACTTAGCTTATGACAACAATAAAACTACTCCGTCCAGCATCAGTTTTTCCCTTTCCTATATGGACAGAACTGCTAAAATATAAAAACCCTATACAATCTATGAATACTAAATGTGCTGTGGCTTCTGGAGTCCCCCCCCCCCATATAAGAGCTGTCAGGAGAGATGCGAGCACATAAATATTTTAAATTAATAAATAAGAGCAAAGGGCTACCAAAATCTGTGCACGCTGAAACTTCTTAATAGGGAAGCTGTATGGTCTTCCCTCTGCAATAGAGGGGCCTGATTGTTGCTCTTCTTATTCTGTCTACCACATTCTGTCAGTCCTCCACCTTCTCTTCAATGTCCTTCCATTCCAACTTCAAGTTTCTAGTCCTTTCAGTCAAAGGCAACACCATCATATTTGCACTGTAAAGTGCAGAAATGTTGAAATGCAATGGTAAGCCATTCTTCCTGTGTAGCCATCAGTTGATTTAGAGACCAGATAAGCACATTTTAAATGGGTTTTTCTGAAAAGTCCTTAAAGGGCCCCTGTGTAAACGTATCCTGCGGCTCTTCAGCTCTCTGCCTCTGCTCTCTGCCTCTTCCTGAATTTGTTTGTTTTCTTTTATGCTATTTGTAACTTGCCTTGCTCACTGAGAGCAGAACTACAAGTGACAAAAGGCACAGATTGGACACTTGTCAGCTTCTCTCAAGTTTTGATGGGAAATGTAGGTGTCCTGGTCTCGCAGCTTCGCTCTCTGACTGCTGTCACTTGTCCAACATTCCGCCAAGCTGCCTACATTTCCCATCAAAACTTGAGGGAAGCTGACAAGTGTCCAATCTGTGCCTTTTGTCACTTGTGGTTCTGCTCTGAGACTCAAGGCGGATTACACAACATAAATCAATGCAGTCAAGAGGATGATACATCTAATAAGCAACATGATAGTGTTAGGATTTTTTTAAAAAATATTTTATTATAGCAAACAAGCAAAGGTTCACATAAAGAAACAAAACCAAAATAAACAAGCAAACGTTTGGAGGTGTTAGGTGGATTGCAGACATTTGAAATAAAGCTGTCAATTAGACAATGTATAAGTATTAAACATGTCATATTAAACCATGCATAACATGGTATTACATAAGTAGAAACACAATGCTCATTCCTGGAGTGATCTGTTATGATGTAGCTAGGATTGCCAGCCTCCAGGTAGTGGCTGGAGATCTCCCGAAGTTACAACTGGTCTCCAGGCCACAGAGATCAGTTCAACTGGAGAAAATGGCTACTGTGGGGGGTGGACTCTATGGAATTATGCCATCCCAAGTTCGTTTCCATCACCAAACCCCACTTTCTCCAGGTTTCTCCAGATTTCACCCCCTAGATCTTCAGGAATTTCCCAACTTGGAGCTGGGAACCCTAGATGTAGCTGTATTTCCTTTATAAAAATGCCCTCCTGAACAATTTATTTTTACGTAGTTTGTGGAATGCCAGGAGCACAGGAGCCAATCAGACCTCCTCAGGCAGGCCATTCCACCAGGTGGGGGCCACTGCAGAGAATGCACATGTACAGGCAGTTGTTGAACTTGCTCATTTACAGGGTGGCACTTGTAGTAAGGCTCCGCTGAGGTGAGTGAAGTTGTCATGGTGGGACACAGGTGGAGAGGCGACCTTGCAGATAGGAGGGTCTAAGGCTATGAAGGGCTTCTTATGTGATAGCCAGTACCTTGAATTGAGCTCAGTAACTAGTCAGCCAATGGAGTGGCTGCAGAAGGGGTGTAATATGCATGCTCCAATAGCTCCCAATAATAATCTAGTTATGGTATTCTGCACCCACAGGAGTCTCCAAGTTGATTTCAAGGAAAGACCTATGTAGAGTGCACTAAACGGATTCATGGGGCCAGATTGTCCAGCTCCAGGTAGAGGTCTGTTTTCCAGGCTAACCTAAGGTGGTAAATAGCTTTTTTGCAGATGCATTAACTTGTTTCTTCAGCAGTAATGCTGGGTCCGGTATAACTCCTAGGCTCTTAACTGAGCAACAAGATTCAAGTCCAACAACACTTTAAAGACCAACAAGATTTTCAGGGTACAACAAGCCTTCACGAGTCAAGGCTCCCTTCTTCAAAGGTTGTCACATCAGAAGTGGGATGCACTTAGACCAAGTGTATATAGGGCTCTTTATCTTCCTTTTCATCCTACACAAACTTGCCTGTAGGTCCTCTTTGTTTCCTGCTCCTGGTACCTGTCCTGTGGTTGTGCTTTGCTGCTTGACATGAAAATCTTTTCTAGCCTATTACTATGTTTTTAATCAGCTTTCTTTGTAGGCTCTGGTATATCTTAGGAATGATCTTGAGCAGGGCTCATTTCGAAGGGGAACGCACAAGAACGCAGTTCCGGCAGTTCCCCAAAGAGGTCACATGTCAGGTGGCCCTGCCCACCTGACTATTGGCCATTTTGGGCCCGTTTTGGCCTGGATTGGAGCCAAAATGGCCCGGATCGGGCCTCTGATGGGTGGTGGATCACTCTCCCACTCATCAGTGGCCCGATCCTGACCATTTTGGGCCCCTTTTCAGCCATTTTCAGCCCCCTTTTGCCATTTTGGGCCCAATTTTGGCCCTGAATGGCCAGGATTGAGTCCAAAACAGCCAGAACAGGTGATGTCAGGGTGTGGCATATGCAAGTCAGTTATACTAATGACACACTTCCGGTGATGGCAAGAGGCATGGCATATGCTAATGAGTTATGCTAATGAGTTCCTCCAGCTCTTTTTCTACAAAATGACCCCTGATCTTGAGTCTGATTAAGGAGTGAATGAAGAGAGTTCATTCAGGAACTACAACTTTGACCGAAAGGAGAGAAACAGAAGAGATACTAACTACCTCAGTAAACAGGGAGGAGGGACTTCCAGGAAGAGGCAGGAAGCAGGAAGTAGCCTAAGAATACCAATCTGGAGACATGCAGGAAGGACAGAAAAGAGGAAAGAAGGATCCCACGCTGCCATCTATCTGTCAGACCCGCTGCCCCTTGCAGGTATTCTGTGTCTTTTTCTGCCTTCTCTGTACGCAAGACATTGTATTTCCAGCGTTCTTCTGGTGCCTTTTCTTGCTCTGCTTCCTATGAAACTTTTATCCCTGTCATGTCCATCTTACTTTAAGCTCATACATGTTACATATGTAAACAGGTGTACTGGTCATTTCTGCTTCCCAGGGAAACCTAGGAACTGTAGCCCTGTAAAACCTCTAAAAGAATCCTTGGCACCAAACTACAATCACCAGGATTGTTGAAAGGAAGCCATGATGGTGTATAAGACCTGTATGCGTTTGGCATGGAGATCAAAGCCAGAGAAGGTTGCTTTTTTATTTTTGTGCACACTATGGGCCTTGACACATTTTAATTAGATTGTATTAGTGTAGCCATGATTTTGGATCTCTCAGCACCAACCTCAACCTCTTCTCTGCTCTATTTCCTTTGCCGCTCGGCCCAACATCTCTCCTTTTCTGAATTCTTTTGGGGCAAGGGGCTCTCTTCCTCCTTTATTGTCTCCCAACCAGTCTTTCCCCCTATTCCTCAGCTTCTGAAACTCTCCTCCTCCCTGTTTCTTACTACAGCCATCTACTTAATTTATGGCCTCTTGGTAGCCAACCTCCAGGTAGGTGGTAGCCAACCTCCAGGTGGTAGCTGGAGATGTCAGGAATTACAACTGATGTCCAACTAATAGGGATCAGTTTCCCTAGACAAAAATGGCTGCTTTGGAGAGTGGACTTTATGGACTTATACCCCACAGAGGTCCTTTCCCTCCCCAAACCCCATCCTTTCCAGGCTCCACCCCCCAAATCTCCAAGAATTTCCCAGGCAACCATGTAGGAAGGTTATCACCTGCACCATATAGGATAGTTATTTCCCCCTTGTCCTGGTCTTGCTGAACTTCTGAGCATTTTAGCTAGGTTTGCCAGGTCCTCTTACCCTCCCAGCAGAAGGGGAGGATCCAGCACTCACTTTTTTTGCACATGCTCCTGACCTGCATGATGACATCAATTCAAGGAAACGACATCATCGCGCAGGTCCAGGAGCATGCACCCAGTTCGCACTGGGTCATCACAAGGCCATTGTTGCACTGCCCCGGAAGCGCACACCTGCCCCCGCCCCCACCAGCCAGGTGAGTGGTGGTGGGAACGGCAACCCTAAGGCCAGTCCCACTGCCATTTTAAAAATTAGTCCTCCCTCCCCAAACCTTATCAGGTTCCCTAAAGGCTTCACCCATCCTCTACAGCTGTTTTGGCCCTTGAAAAGCTGCAGGGGGAAGGACAAGAGCACTATGCTGAAGGCCTAATCAGTATCGGTCCCTTACAGCACTTTAAATCCACTTTAAAATGGTGGCATCATCCTCATAGTGGACATGCTGTCTACTTTGGCCCCGAGTGGTAAAAAGGCAGTGCACGTGGGCACAAGGCAAGGTGATTCAGGCAGCTAGCTTGCAGTTGGTGGGAACTGTTCAGTCCCTCCTTCAAGTGCTGATCATTTCCCCTCCTGCCAGCCTCCTCCCTGCCCTCCTTGCTCCTTGGCTTCTCCTGACTGTCTGCCTGTACCCAGCACCCACTCAGTCTTCACCCCCTCCAACTGCTGTGTTTCAGACAGACAATTCAGTTTTCTTCTCCTTTTCCTGTCTTCATTTTCACCAATTTCCTCCCCCACATCCTCTTTCCCTAATCTCTTCCCCCATATCCGTTCCCCTACACGTCCCCATCTCTTTTCAATGAATGCTGCCTGCATTCTGTCTCCCTCTCCCAAAACCTGCGGCCCAACCCTATCCCTGTTCAGGCTTCAGTCCCTGCAAAGCTGCTTCTTCCTCGCAGCTCTCCAGCTTTTCTAAATTACTTGCCATAATCTCTTCCCTGCAGAACCCTCAGCCCTTGATTTTTTGTTAAATACCACCCTTCCCCCTCCCTCCCCCACTCTGTCATCTCTCAGACTTTTCTCTCCCTGCGTTCCTCCCATTCTCCCTGCCGCATTTTTCTTTTTGCATTTTTCTTTTCCGCAGCTGCGTCTGCTTGTTTTCTCCTCTCTCTCTGCCTTCTCCTCTTCCCCTCTTGCTTCACTTTATCCTCACCTCTTATTAATTTGGACTGTGGTTGTTGCTACCTACTCAGTGGGCGTTTTTGTTTCTCTTTTCATTCTTGCCTCCTTCTGTTTAACTGGTTTCTCCAAATCCACCCCCAAGCCCAACTTTCCTCCAAAATCCTCTGCCACTTTTGCCTCCATCAGCTGCCACCCATCTCCCACTGTGCGTCTCTTTTCCCTCCTGTTCTTCCTAACCATCCATCTCAGGCTTTTCTCTTCCCCCTTCCTCACATCAAAAGCATCCTCGCTCTTTACCCACAAACTGCATCCTTCCAGATCCCCCCCCCCATATTTCCTCCCAGCTCCTCTATGCGGCACAGTTTCTGCCAGTTCCTCAGCTACCACGTGTGCATCCAAGGTACCACATTCCAGCTTGTTGTCATGGTAACCATTAACCCCTTCTGTATTTTGCTATTGTCGCTAGGCCCTCCTTTTCTTTCTCAGAATTGGTAGCTCATTGGTTTGCTCTCCATTTCTGCTCTCCAAAGTGATTTCTCATGGTGCTGAAGAAATTGAGTCAGAGAGATGTCCATGCACACACAAAAAAAGGGGAAAAAACTAGAGTCCTGGCTCCCATCCTTCTCCTCCTCTCCTCAATTACCCAGCAACCCTATCTCCCATCCTTCCTCCCACATGTACCTCTAGTCCCATCAGATACCCACTCCCCTCTTCATGAAAGCTCCTGGCAACCCCAGAGATCTGGACATCTCCCTGCCTCTTCCAGGATCTTTCTTACTCTTCTCAGACAACCAGAGTTCTACCAGTTTTTAATGTAATTCCAAAGCCCTGGAAAACAGGAAGCAATAATAAAGACGAGTGCCTCTGAACACCTGCAGAGTGACTTTCTTGCCAATCTGAATTATAGTCTACCCTTGTAGATCAGAGGGAGTAGATTCTAGGCCAGATTCTGGCACCCATCAGTATGGAAGGATGTCTCTGGGCCCAGAAATCCTGGCTATCCTTCTAACCCTTGAGCCCGTTCATAGGGGATTCCATGGTCATGACAAAGTGACATTTTTGTTTGAAATAAAGTTTATTGAAGTCTTATTTACATTATAGTACAGAGTAAATAATGGAATTTTTTCAGCTCATCCCTTCTCCATGGCAAAAAGGAGAGCTGGGGTTGGGACATTTTATTAATCATCATAATTAATAATCATTAATAACCATTTCTTGTAATTAATTAAAAAACAGGTTCCTTTGTTGGTTAATTAAACCCCTCCCCCTCCCCTTAGATTCCCCTTGTCCCCTAAACCCCATTCACCCCAAAATTCTAGGATGCAGACTAAGAAAATAGAATCGGCAGCGCCCCCTCCCCAAACCAGCACCTCAGCTTTGCCTCCTTGATTATGTGCTCTGCCTTCCTCACAGCGGCAGGCTCTTATTCCCCCCCCATTTTAAAAGTTACACTCTCTGTTTTAACTTCTGAACTGTTTGTTGAGAATCAGATTCTCCACTGCTACCAAGACAAGTTTGTGTGTGTGCAAATACAACTCTTGTCGCACCACCAGCATGTTCCCATTCCTCCTCCCTTGCTGTGGTAGAGATCATTTTTAACATTTTCATTGCTATAAAAAAGGAACATTTTGGCTTGGGGAATAATATAGCCCAAACACTCCCTGCAAATGTAATCCAAATAAGATGTCCCTTATACGAGTCTCTTTAGTGTGTGTAAATGACTATGATGGCGTTTAGCCCTTAAAAGACTTTCACCCCAAAGGGTGTTTTTTGTCTGTGCATGAAGGAAATAAGGTTCTTTAAAAAAAACCCATTCTCAGTACCAAAATGCTTGAAGCTCCATGTACATACGCACACAATAGGAGGTGCCAGCTTTTTTTTTTTTTTGGCAGGGTTCTTGAGCCTGTAATACTGCATGGAAGTTAAACAGGCACAGCGTTTCTTGGCATGGAAATGCAGTGATGGTGAAAACTTTACCTGTTGAATGTTTGCTGGGGAACAGCACAAGAACCCTGACAAAAACAAAAAGATGATTGATGTACTGAACTCAATAAAAACCAGACTATATTTTCCCTACCACTTTCAGCTCTTTCTGGTTTCTAGCAAAAGTGTGCATTTAACAATGGTGTAAGATCTAGACTCAGGACAAACTGCCCATTACCTTCCAAAGTCGCATGGGAAAAGAAATCTTGCCAGTTGCATCTTGTGTTTTGTAGAATTTTCTATCCTATGCAATCTTAATGGCCAGGGGCCTGTCGTAGAGATAGCCCTGCCAACTCCACTCCAACTCCTGTGTAGGTTTTCTCCTGCCCAGAACCTCTTCAGTTCATGAAAACAGGAGCACATACACTCATGAGAGCCGCCAGTCCTTTCCCGATTTGCACATGCAGGTTCATCCTTTGATGACTATGGGGTCAAATCATTTTTCTGCATGAATGAGCCATGTTATATGGATCCAGCATCATAGATACAGTTTATACCCCAAAGCCAAGCAATGTGTGAGGTGATACTGTCTGAATCTGAATCATGCAAAGGTGATACTGACTTCATCTAAGGGATCTTCTCAGGAGTATATATGAATTCTGTAGGCAGTGCAACAGACACCTGAGAAAATGAGGTTTTGCCACCATTTGCATTGGACAGGCTCCTGTGTCTTTAAGAGATGCAAGGCACTCTGGAGTGCACTGTTGAAGTGTTCCTCATTGCTGCATCTTCATGCCAGGAACAGGGTTAATTGCTGTATTCTCCCCCCCCCCTTTTCTTTTGCCTTCCTGCAAAACTTAACAGCACAGGAAGCTATTCACGCAAAAGGTGATCCTTGAGAAAACATGAGGGGGGATGGAACTTGGTTTCTTTTTCAGACCCCAAGCTTTTGCTTTCAAGTTCAAGAACATCTTCACCATCTGTATTATTTTCTCTTATATTAATTCATAAACAACTTTAGCCTATGAATTCTATAAGGTCCTTATGATTCTTTGTTATATTCTCATGCATCAATCTGCTTTTAGTGCACTGGATTGAATCGTTATTGACAGTAGAAAAATTCCCTTCGTTTATTTAAAAAAAACCTAGAACATTTTGAATGGAAGCTTTTGACAATCATCCACCTGGAGGAGGCACAAGAAATTAGGATTCTTGTCAACCCAGCATGTCCAAACCCACTGCCTTTCAATATACAGATTTTTAACCTCTCTTTCTGTGCAATTTTGGACACTGTGAGTAGCGGAGCTTCAAGTCTGTGGGCCAAATCTGGCCTGCTTGGCATTTCCTTTTACAACCTCACACCCCCTGCCCCAATTCTGCAAGCAGTTGACCAGGCAAAAAATAACTCTGCTTGTCTTGTACATAGCAGCTCAATGTGTAAAAATCAGGCTGTGGGGCTTTTTCTCAGCACTATCACATTCACATAACTCTGATGTTAAAGCACAGCTGCAGCAGCCACTGGAAAAAGTCAGCATTCTTGCTTACAACTTCCACAGATACTCTACGAATTTGGCCTCGTTTAGTGTCCCCCTCTGTTTTGTAGAAAGGGGAAGTTTCGAAAGGAAAATAGCCACTCCTGCATCAAGATTTCCGATGGGAGGAAAGAGCATGGGAAACATGGCCCTTCTGTTTCCATTTCTGCAGATGCATTGAAAAATGCAAAAAAAGGACAACAGATCCCAACCCATTACTAAGGCTATCATACTTCCACCCTCGCTGCTGCCTGATTGATACTTGCTGCTTTCCTTATCCTGATCACATTTGCCAGACCAGGCATCTCCCTCTCCCCTTTGTGTATGTATCCTAAGGATTTCCAGTAAGAAGGCATACTCTTTGCATTCCCACTATATTTATAGGTCCAGAGGAGTTAGCTGTGTTAGTCTGTAGTAGCAAAATAGTAGAGTCCAGTAGCACCTTTAAGACTAACCAGCTTATTTGTAGCATAAGCTTTCGAGAGCCACAGCTCTCTTCGTCAGATGCATCTGTTTACTATGTTACCACTATATTTAGTTTTTCATTTTCAAACCTTTGATTACATAGACCCACCACTTCCTCACTCTGCTGTTTGTATGAAAACTTGGGCCACAGATATTAATTTCTAGTTTATTTTGGTCATTTTTTTAAAAAAAAAAACTCCGCCCATGGACTTCAAGAGACAACTGTGGCAGAATGCCTGCTCCCTTTGAAAACTGCCATGTCATAACTGTGAGTGGCTCACAAGTAGAGATGGGCACGAACAGCAATACGAACAAAAAAAGCCACAAACAGCCCAATCTTCTGTTCGCGAACAAGCTGTTCATGAGGCCCCATTCTAAACGAACAGGTGGTTGTTGCAAGTCTCGTTCGTTGCTGTTCCTCAAGCCAGTCTGGCACCTACAATCAATTCCCTTGGCAACTTAGGCAGGGATTGTCTGAACTCTGTCTGAACTCCTGCTGTTGCCCTGGAAACCCCAATCTAAGCCCAATTTAGCTTGATAGGCAGGTCCTTTCAAGTGTGGAGCTCCAAATTTGTTACAGGGGAGCAAAGAGCAGGGGGGAGGGGAGCTCCCAGCTCTGGCTTAGTTTGCAGACAGTGTAGAGGGAGTTGCTGTTGGCATTTTGATAGAGAGAGTGCATTGGAGCTTGAACTTTCTTTGTGTGTGGTGGGATAGGGATCTACCCCTTCAGGTTCTAGGGCTGCTGCCAGGCTCTGGGCCAAGCTATTATTTATTATTGGTACCTTTCCTGGTGCCTGCTCAGGTCAGGTTTCTGGGAGTGTTGCAGTAGGGATCTTGACCAAACTTGGATGATGGTTGGAGGAGAGCCTGCTGGCCCCGAACAGCCAACCACAAACATGTTCACGAACAGGGCCATGTTCGTGGTTGTTCGTGAGTCCCTGTTCATGGATGGCAATGAACAACGAACATCATGTTCATTTTTTTCCTATTCATGCCCATCTCTACTCACAAGTAGAGTACAGGCTGCAGTGCAACTTGACTGGTATCTTCAAGTATGAACATGACCATTTGGGTGGTGAATCATGCTAAGCAAATAGGGCATGACTCACAGAGATTAGAGCAATTCCCCCTACTTGTGTCACAGTCCTGCCACCCAACTGGTGATTTACATGTGGAAACCAGAAGTGAGGGTCTTGTGCCATTAAAGTCTTTTCTTAGCTCTATGCAGTCAAGAGGACTAGAAACTTGTCCTTTGGGGGAAAAGATTCTCAGGATTATATGTGGTGCTGTAGAAAGAGACACCCTAATGTCTCCTTTTGCCCTTGATTCTCCTTTTGTGGGGCTGTGGAACTTGGACTACTTTTTTTAAAATAATGGGCATTAACTTGCCACAGGCAGCATTTGTCAACTTTTGCTTACTCTTAATAAGCAAAAGCTGGGAGGAAAATGTTAAATGGTGATGACAGGGAAACACCCATGCTGGATTCTGATCTCCGAAGCAATGCATGAAGGTGAACTTGACTGCAGCTGGAGCTGACTCAGCAGGAGGAGAAGACATGCGGAAAAAGGGAATCAGAAATTTTGCTGAAAGCTGAATCAGCGGTATCTTTCTTCCCATCCCTTTCATAGCTGCAGCAGCAAGAGAATGCACTCATCCGTTCCTTACCCTTCAAAGGTCCTTGCCTGCCTTCTCTTCCCATTCTCTCCCACACTGTCTACTGCATCTCCATCAGATGGTCCACAGTATGATTGTACTTCCAACATAGTCACTTTTTGGAATCTTTGGAAAGCTTTCTGAATTCAAGGGAATTCCAACCCAGTGGGTGCAAGGAAGCTTAAATCCTGGGAGAGAAAGGCAGGGGAATTCATAGTTTTAGCACCCTAACCTGGGGGGCACAGGGCAGTGCTGGCTGAAAATTCTTGCACTTCTCTATTCCTCCTTGCCATCCCTTCCAGTTATTCCTTCTAAAATCTTGGGAAATTGAAAAGGCCAGCCCAGTCCAAGAAACAGTATAGGCTCTTGCCTTGGGCAGCAGAGTTCCAACTTTTCCTTACTCCATACAAGAGGATGGAGCGAAAGTCCCTTCATTTTCTTGGACTGAGCAGGAAAGAGCCTGCAATACAGGAAGTCAGAACAAAATAAAATTGCCCTTCTGCTGTGCACAGAACAAGATGTAGAGGGGCACAATCTTAGTTTTCATACAGCACAATATAGTAGTTTGATCTGGCCAAGGGAATGGCCACCCCTGAACAACCAGAAACACAGCAAAGAATAAAGCCCCCCTCCCAATATAATATCCCATCCAAAGAAACATTCCCTTTTCTTTTATCATCTCACCCTATAATTTCTCCACCACATGCAATATATCTTTGTCTTCTTTTTATTCCCCCACCTTCTCCTCTCCCATATTCCTTCAGTCCACTTTTCCAGTCCTCCAGTCCACTCCATCAGCCCCTCCCACTTTTGTGTCCTGTCTGTGAGTGTCTTTCTCCTTTTCAAAAATTCACTTCTGTTTCCTTTTTCTTTTTTGTCCTTTCTTCCTTAGGTAGAGAGTGGCAAAAGAGAGGTGAGAAAATGGAGGGAGGAAATGGGGGAAGGATCAACTAAAAAGGGACAGAACAAAATGAAAGAGGCTTACAAATACAGAGAGAGATAAAAATGAAAAAATAAAAGAAGCAGAGTAAAGAAAGGAAAAACACTGACCTGAGTCCTTAGGAAAGACAATAAACTAAAGCAACAGGAAGATGAAACTGAGGTAAAATTGAAACAACACAAGGAAGCAGACAAACAAAAATGATGCGAACATAAAATTAACAGGAAGAATGAAGAGAGGAAACAAAACAGCTGACTAGCAAACAAAAATGGGAAGAAATTGAAGCAGAAGAGAGAGGCGCTGGATAGATCTAAACAAAAGGAAAGAGACAGACTGAAGTTTGAGAATTGTCTGAAAGGAACAAAAAGGAGGACAAAATCTACTGCCCAGAGTAGCTGACTTAGCAGCTGGATAATAACAAATCCTTTCTCTGTATTTTACTCTCTCTTCTTTCTTCTTCTGTCTTAGCCTCGATGGCCCCAGGTGGCACCATGGCTGAAGGGAGCATGCTTGAAAAAGAGTCTGGAGTTCTCAAGAGTTTCCACTGATGCCAAGACATGGCCGTGACACCTGCTGATGAAAAATTGAATGGTGGGGCGGGAATCTTTGAGGCATTAATGGCTGGAAGACACAGTTGTTTCCTCACCCCTTTATAATAGTTTTGTCTCTCATTTGTGGGGCATAAAATAAAAATTGTCTCTTCAAATAGTACAATAGGATCTTCTTCCAAATGCTTGTAGAAAACAAAGATGGTGAAAGAGCCAGTGCTTGTCAGGAAGTGGAGGTGGCAAGAGAAAACCGTGTGAGGCCTAGGGAGAAATTTCAGGTTAGGCTGTTTTCTTCTACAATAAGGAAGAGATTGAAGCATGACAGGACATTTCCTGGCACGAGAAGGCCATATTTTAGCCAACTCAGAGTCAAGCTACAAGTGACGAATTACACTTGCCTGGCAAGTGAACAGACTCATATGTATTCCTCTCAGTTCACTTGCCATTCACTTGCTCTCCACTTGATCAAGTGGAGCACAAGTGAATGGCAAGTGAACAGGGGGGAATACACGTGCGTCTGTTCACTTGCCAGACAAGTGTAATTCGTCACTTGTAGCTTGGCTCTCAATATGGTGGCATGGTATTTTGCTACTGGGTTTCAATTGAAAGTGTCTGAGGATGAAACTACATGTTCTGGTTTTTAACGAACCTGCATCCAACTTGGGTTCCCTGCAGCCACATAGCAGCTTTTAAAAAATAAAGGAGAACCCAAATGGGTTCTGAACTCCACTGCAGGGGAGGAAGTGCTCCTGCTTTCCCCCCAAACCATGCAGAAACAGCACTGGTGGTGGTGGGGGGGGCCTATCCCCATATTTGCTGCTCCATGCGTACAAACTACTTCACATGGAGTAGCAAAAACAGGGAAATAAGTCAACACAAGCATTGTTTCTGGATGGGAAAATGCCCCCCCCCCCGTGGCAGTATTTCAAGTCTGTTTGGCCTGTCTTTTATCTTTTAAAAGCAATTTCCAGAGCCAATCTGTTAAAAAACTGAATTTGTAATTTGGCCCTGAGGCAGTAACAAAAACATACTGGATGGATGTTGGACTAGTCTATTGTAGGAATACCAAAATGGTGGCCTAGTCATTTTCTGCCAGGAGCTGGAAGTTAGGAATGAGGCACAGAAGGGAGGAAAATATAGACTTTGACAGAATTGATCATTTTGGAGCATAGCAAAATATCAGAGACGAATCTTATGCTAGAGCAAGGATCCCCAACATGGTGCCCATGAGTGACCTCATGGTACCTGCTGACATCTTTCCCGGCACTCATTAAGCATTTTTAGAAAGTAAATGGGACCAAGTAGGGCTTTGGCCCAGCAGGGCTTCTGATTGGCTGTGCATTTTTCTTAAAGTTGCTGTGGCAACAGCTGCTACAACAGTACAAGTATCTTCACTGTGTAGCTGAAGGTAAGTTATGTGTATGCAAGAAAATGTTTTTAAACAATATGTTCATTTTTAAAGGCATTGTGTTAAACAGAACTGCTGCCTGAAATGTTGAAGGGTTTCTATTGGAGTTATGCATACCTTCACTCCCTGACACTTGTTGGTTGGCACTGCCTCACTGCGGCAGCCATTTTGTGATTGCACCCACCACCCTGGGTCAGAATTCCAAAGGTACCCACAGGGTCTAAAAGGCTGACGACGATCCCTGTGCTAGAGTTTTATTATTTTGTGACTGAGATATTACAGAGCTAATTTGAAGGAAACTTTTTTGTCAGGACTAGATATTTTGAGACCAATAAAACTAGCAATGCGAATAGATCTGTCACAAGCTGAAATGATGAAAAAGAAAATGGGGTAAGAAGCTTCTTTTTACCTGGTTATTTCTTGGTCAGCGGAAAAGAAGGGGAGGCTACCCCAAGTCAATACAAAGAAGAAACAGCTGTTTCTTCTTTATTTTTTGGTCAAACCAAGATAACAGTCTAATATACTTCCTGTGATTTACTTAAGAAAAATGGGCCCGTTTCTAGGTGGGTAAGCCTGAAGAATGATGGAGTTGGGACTTGTGCTAACAAGTTTTCATCCAGCAAAGGGAACCTTGTCTTGAGTCTTCTTGTGCCAGGGGAATTTCCAACCCATGGTCTTTAGGGATAGAAGTGAAAATGGCAAGAAGGTGTCAATTACAGTAAGAAAAGAGAGGATCAATAGCAACAAATTTTATGTCAAGAATCTTTAGGAGTTTGAGGGGAAGGGCTTTTTTGCCAGAGGGAGATGACGGCAAAGTCCATCTCCTGTCAGGAACTGGATTGTTGGGGCAGTGCGGGGAGGAGCCCTGTTGTCTCAAGATGTAAACATTTTGTAATTTTTCTGAAAGCTAATTTTTGTCATTTGTGTGTGTGTGTGTGGGGGGGCACGCTAGATGAGCCCCTTCCTGCTAGGCTTTCCAACCACCTGAGTGGGAGGAGAGGTATCTTGAAGCAGTGGAACTGAAGTAGGAGGATTAACAGAGCAGATGTGACTGTTTTCAGTGTATGTGTGATGTTTGTGTGTTGGGTGGACTTTTTAATTGGATAGCTAAGGGGAACAAGAAAATTAGAACAGTTTTCCAAGTGGGGTGGTAGGGGTTGGGCATCTGGCAATCTCAAAGGTTGGTTGGACGGTTCCCACCAGCTGGAGACAGAAAGAAAGAGAAAGAGAGAGGACATTTCTAGCAGAGCAGATCGGTATGAGTCTTCAGAGAGGGGAAGACAGGACCCCATCAGCAGGCGAGTCTCCTAGGCAGGGAGGGTCAGGACGGTACAGTCTGCAAGCAAATGCTGGCCTCCTTGTCCAGCGCGTTCTCTGGTGCGTTTAGCAAGGTGAGGTGGATATGTGCATATGTTCAGGGTACTTGATGGCTGGTGGGTAGTTCTGTGTCATCTGGATGGAAACGTCACTGGAGATGTCCGAGGGGCTGCGTCCACGATGCCACACCTCAGGGTGCAAGAACTGGCCCGAGTAGTCAGAACAGTCGCTCAGGCGTGGGCGGTAGAAAGCGGGGTGGGGACGGTACATTTCCTCCTCGGCGTAGCGTTTGGTGAAAAGGTAGACAGACATCACGCCTGCACCCTGCAGAGCCATGACAGAGAGAAGGCACAAAACGTTTCAGGATTACAGTACAGAGTGGCGTGTTGAGTTTTTTTACTGACTGTTTTTTTTTAAAAAAATTCCTCAGTTTCTCAACTGTTTTATCAATGTTTTTATGCATGGTTTTATGCTGCTGGTTGTTTGAATTTTTTTTAATTAAGCGCTCACAGTAATAAAGCAGCTGGGAAATTGGAGAACAGTAAACAATAAACTCAGTACTGTAAATCTGTACTAACAAAATATAACTGTATCTATAAGGTGTATCTCTAATTTTTGTTTGTTTGTAATAATTCCATTCTATTATCATTTTAGTTGCAAGTCACCTCAAGTATTATTTTAATAGTGGGAAAATGGGGACAAAACTATTGTAAGTGAATAAATAAATCAACTCTGAATAAGACAGAGTTTACATGAATTGGACCAATGGAATCCTGATTTCAGACTTAATAGACATAATCAAGTGGAAGGTAGTCTCAGTTACAGCTTCTTTAGATGTTACAGGCTCCCCACAGAATAAGTCTGTGTGCATGCCTGTGTGAGTGCACAACATATTTGTTTCTACACACAAGATGCATTTCATACTCAGCTCCTCCCCCAAATATTCCTGAACATACATTATCAGTCACAAAAGCAGGCTTTGGCCTATAACCCCTTTCAGGCTAGCAAAGATCTGTAGAACTGGGAGTAGTAAGTGGTAGTTTTGTGAGGAAGACAGACTTTTTCCACATGTGGTGGACTTATAAATGGACAACAGAAACAAGTGGTAGAGATTATATCAGTCAGATTGGACAGGCAGACTCTCCACAGGCCAGAGATCTTACTGTTAAGTTGTATAGTTGACATACCTAAAAATCTTCTAACGGTAGTTTTACATATGATTACCACAACCAGGGCCATTTCCAGACGGCTGACCTGCACCCAGGACATCGCGCCACGTTTCGGATTGTGCCAGGGAAAATGCGAAATATCGCGTTTTCTTGCGCGATGTCGTGCAAAACTCGCGCGAGAAAACGCGATATTTCGCGTTTTCCCTGGCACGATCTGAAACATGGCGCGATGTCCCGGGTGCAGGTCAGCTGTCTGGAAATGGCCCAGATTGGTCTTTGCTAGAAACTGGAAGCAAAAAAAATTACGCCCAAGATTCATGACAGGCAGATGAAAGTAAGAGACCCCTAAATGCTGGTGGAAACTAACAGCCTACCGACAAATTAGAGATTGTATTGTCGAAGGCTTTCACGGCCGGAGAACGATGGTTGTTGTGGGTTTTCCGGGCTGTATTGCCGTGGTCTTGGCATTGTAGTTCCTGACGTTTCGCCAGCAGCTGTGGCTGGCATCTTCAGAGGTGTAGCACCAAAAGACAGAGATCTCTCAGTGTCACCTGTGGGTTTTCCAGGCAATACAGCCTGGTGTGACACTGAGAGATCTCTGTCTTTTGGTGCTACACCTCTGAAGATGCCAGCCACAGCTGCTGGCGAAACGTCAGGAACTACAATGCCAAGACCACGGCAATACAGCCCGGAAAACCCACAACAACCAAATTAGAGATTCTTCTAGATTTGTCTCATTATGGTGAAGAGAATGGAACTTGCAGCAAAATGTGAGAAAGTTGTTCATTTGACAGTGTTCTTAGGGTTCAGGTAGGCAATCTCACCTTGCCCCTATTATGTATACTCTATTTTATATTATATCAAATAAATATATTTAAAAAAAAACAATAGCAGATTTCTTACTAATGCATAATCACATAGTGAAATAACTTTAGAATTTCCACATGCAAATCTGAAATCGAGGACTTTCACTCCATCACAAAACCTACTTTCAGTTTTTGGGTTCCGTTTTCATTATAAGTTTTAGGGGTTCAGCATTACTGTGTGCGTGTGTGTGTGAGAGAGAGAGAGAGAGCGAGAGCGAGCTGTGTATTAGTGAAAGTGTTGATCTTTATTCATTCACGTCATTTAGGGTTAAAGTAGATGAGATGATGGGAGATCCGTGACTGGATTTCCTGAGCCTTTTTTTTTTTTAAAAGAAGGTTTGACTTGGATTGGGACCACACGGCTAGAGGAGGGATTTTTAAAACTCTTAACTCTGCTCTGAATCCCCCCTCCCCCTTCCCTGCTACTTGTCCCACGAGGGAAAACATGAATGCATGAAGCTGTCTATACTGAGTCAGACCTTTGCTCTATAAAGGTCACCATCTTCTGCTTTGAACACCAGCAGTTCTCCAGGATCTTGGTCAGAGATCGTTCATATCATCTACTGCCTGATGTTTTTTAACCTAAGAAAGTAGTGATGTGAAAGACCTCTGCCCGAGACTCAGGAGAGCTGCTGCTGCTCAGAGCATAAGACAGTCTCTTTGCCCCTGCCAGGGATCGAACCTGGGATCTTCTGCATGCGGTGTGGGTGGGATGGGGTGGGGAGGAGGCTGAAGCCCCTCCTCTTGTGCTGCTGTCCCATTCCAAGTCAGGCCCCAGTGGTGCTTGGAAACTTGACTCATGGAAAAACATTATCGTCTTGTTTTGTCTTGCTCTACAGTCCCAACCCACCATCAAAAAAAAGCAACTTCAGACTAAGAGTAGAGTTAGATCGGGCAAGTGGGATGAGGGAAAGGGTTAAACCCTGCTCCCTATAGTTCCTATCCAATTCACACCCACCCACCTAGCTGCTTTTAGCTTCAAAAAAAGTGGGAGAACTTTTCATGGACCTCCCCACTGTCTCATCTAATCTGGTCCTGAGCTATATGCTTATCTCCCAACATTAAGAAAGAGGCAGTGTTGGGCTGTGTGCATTACAGATTTGTCTATGGATTGTGTGTGTGTGTGAAAAACTGGCATTGCACCTTCCATAAAAAATGAAGAACGGCATTCTCTTTCTAGCAGCTGCTCTTCAGCAGCTCACACTCGGACATGAAGGCAAAAGCCATCTTATATTGTATACCTGGGTTTCATTTTGCAACTGTGACCAATTGCTGTCTTCTGATAACAGATTAAATCGCAATGAATTTGTCTAAAACTGCTTAGCCCTCTAAGCCAGTGGCCATCACTGTATGTCGTAGTGATGAGTCCCATTATACATCGTGTGATCACTGTCTCCCCAGTCCCTGTAAAGTAACCAGCGTGCTGTGCCACGGATGTTTTTTAAAATATTTTTAAAGACCCTGTAAATCTATGAAGCTACCTAAAATCAAGCCAGACCATTGCTCAGTATTGTACACTCAATTTACAGCAGCTCTCTAGAATCTCACCTGCTACCTTCAGAAGCCTTAAGTGGGTATGCCAAGGGCTGGAACCTGAGCCTTTTTGGCATGCCAGTTGTATGCTCTATGTACTTCCCCCACATATCTGTGCATGACATTACAGTCCAAATATGGGAATGGTGGCTGGCTGCACAAGTGGTCCTTTCTGTTATTTGACCTTAAACCCCTTTCGGGCCTGCAGGAAACCAGATGCATATAATCCAAATCCAGGTCTGCCATTTAAGACCCAGATGGGGCGTGGGACGGCATAGAAGGGCTGTCTTCTGTACTGTACCTCTTTAAGCAAGAAGGAAGAAGCAGCAAAGGCGAAAGACCATCCATAGCGGTACTGGAAGTATTGCTCTGAGCCGCTGGGACGGTTCATCACCTCATCGTTGATGCTGGAGATATAGAGAACCAAGCCGACCACAAGAGAGAGCCCTACAGGAAAGCGTAGAGGGGGGAGGGATGGAAAGAAAGTAGAAACACTGGCTGTTATCTCCCTCCTGCCATCTTGAAAGTGAGGCTTTGCTTGTCCCACAAACCTGTCCCACTGTCTCCATAATTGCCCTATGGGGGAGAATGGATCTTTTATGCTTAGCTCAATATGAAATGCAGCTGCTTCTGAGCACAATGAGACCTTATCTTGATTCCTCTCACCACCTCATGCCCCTCTCCAATGCAAACTTTTTTTTGGCCCCCATTATGATAGTGTCCCCAGGCTGCTGTCTTACAGAACTTAATGGAAATGATTGATTATAAACCTGCTCTGATCTGCATAATCCCACCCTTTCATCTGCATAGCCCCACCCCACGTCCCGTTCCTTGGTTATGATGTGTAGGCCACACACAGTCTGTAATCAGGTGCAGCCGGCCCTGTGAGGCATTGCTGGTGTGTTGTAGTGCCACGGGCTGTTCCGTGCTTGCCCAATGCACTACACTGCAGCTGCATCACATCTGATGCTCAGTGCTACACAGATGATGGTGAACAATTTTCCTGTGGTTGCCTTGCAATTGCCCCTCACTTTGCTTCCTCAGTATCTCACAATCATAGAAATCCAGTTTGAACCCTTGAGCGCTCCCCTTTCTCAGGGTCACTCACCAGCTGAACATGTTTGGCCTTAGTTTCCACAGCCTCTCTTGCCCCCTCCCCCAAATTGCTGGCAAAGCAGGACTCCAGACAGCTGTGCCTGCTGCTCTTTTCTCTGCGTTTCTCAGCCCACATTCTGGCATAGATACAGAGGACCTTCTCACGTTCTCAGTCCCATTGAGCTCCTGGGCACTTTAGAATTTTGAGCAGAAGGAGTGGGCGCCACTGCAAAATGGCTGTAAAGAGGGTGGGGCCAGGAACAAAATGGATGCCATGGGGACGTTGAGGCCAACCAAAAACTGTTAGGTGGCTGCAAGTCAAGCATCCATCCGAAAAGGAGGAAACCATTCTTCTTCTGATTGGGTGTTCTTCTCTGCAGACACAAAGGTGATGGTTTCTTCTGAAGCATCTCCTGCTTCACTGAGGAGGAGGAAAGTCAGGGTTGGCTCTTTGCTTTGGGAACAAAATCAATGCGTACCAGGAAACTGGAGGTGGGTGGGTTCCTGGGTGTTATGGTGGGCCCATAGGCACTACATTAGGGATCACTGCTGTACTTTGCTTTACTTCTTCCTTAAACTGGGGATTGCAATATCATTGCAAAACCCAGCCCTAGCCTGAGAGTGGAAGAGAATGAAAGAACTGTGGGTTTGGGGTTTTTTGGGGGGGAAATGTTAATGCAATGATGGAAGTGGAGAACTAGTTGGGAATGAGAAGAAGCAAAGGTGAGATGCTGCTTTGTGCTTTCCATTTTCCTTCCTACTGCTTCTTACCTGCACAGCTGTATCCAGAGAGGGGGTTGATAGGAAGGGCAGGTCACCTGCCTTCTGAAGCCAATGTGTCTAGGCTGAGGTAGGAGGGAGAGAAAATGGAGCAACCACAAGTGGGCGATCTACTTTGCTGGCTCCCATCGGATCAGTTCTTCTTACTTCCCCGCAAGCAGCATTGTTGATGCTGTGTGGCTATCAGCATCTCCATTCCTTATCTTGCTTATTGTTGGTGATGGTGGCAGCACTGCCATTAGGGATTTCTTAGGCAAAATGGGACGTATTGCCTAGATCAGGGTTCTCCAACACGGTGCAAGTGGGCACCATGACTCCCATCTACACTTTTCCTGGTGCCCGCCATGTGTTTTTAGAAAATGAGTGGGGCTAGGCGGGGCTCCTGCACAGCTGGGCATTCTGATTGGCTACTGGAGATCTGATTGACTGTGTAGATTAAAATAATGTTGTTTCAGTGGCAGTTGCCACCACAGTGTTGGCTTTTTATTTTCTCACTCCTCTTTCCCAGTGTATTTTTAAAAATTACTACTCTTGTCCCCTGAACTTAGACTTCCTCTGTGTGTGTGGATCCACCTCCTACTGTGGCCATTTTGTGGTTGCACCCAACAATCTGTATCAGAATTCCAGTGGTTTCCACAGGATCAAAAAAATGTCCTGGCAGGATGCTGTGAGGGACATTCTAGACAGCTGTTCTTGCTTATGTGCTGGCTGCCACTAAGGGCTCAACTGTGATATGTATGACATGAGTTGAGGACCTAATATTCCTAGCATTGTGGGGCTGGATTTGGCTCACGGGCAGGGTTTGGAAGGAGCAGAGGCTTTGGCCTTCCCACCCACTCGTTTCCTGAGCTGGAATGGCCTGTTGGCCCTGCGGCCCCCTTTTGGTTCTGGAAAATGGTATGAATGGGAAGGCTGAAGCCCCTCCTGTGCCTGCACCACATTTGTGAGCTGAATCCATCTACGCAGTTCTTGAGAGGGAACATTAGTCCCCCGATATTTCGTGTGACACGAGTCTGGTTGGGAGACCCCTGACCTGCCTTGTGTCAAACGTATTGTCTTGAGCCCCTTGAGTATGAGGTCAGGAGAGAGAAGCCAATATTTTTTTTAATTCTATGGTAGCAGGAGGAGATGAAAAAAATTAAGAGGAAGCAGGAGGAGAAGTGCTGGGGAAATGGGGGGAAGGAAGAGCAAAGAGGGTGGTTCCTTCCCTTCCAAAACATCCCCCACACATCTCAAGAGTTGCAGCTAGTCATTTCTGCTCCTGAGGCAGGCAAAAAAATCTGTTGGAACCCTCCACCATTCCTTTTCTTGTTTTGAACAAAAATGCCAATTACAATGATAGAATAATTTGGCTTGGTCTTCTCAGCCCTTGATGCATCCCCTCCATTTTGTACCACACTTAAGCTACGGCCCAATATTTCCTGGTACTTCAATTAACAGGTACCACTTGAAAAGAAACCACTTGCAGTCCGTCACTCATTAAAAGAATCAGCTATCGCATTACAAGAAGTAAGAGAGGGCTGAGTTATCCTGTGCTTTACGTGGCAACACCCCCTCCCAGGCAGTCTGTATGGCACACCGCCTTCTGCTCCGCCCGAGTGTCATGGGCAGCGCAGACACTGAGGTGACAGTGCTCTCTCTTGAGTGCCCCCCCGCCCACGCCTCACCAGAGAGAATGAAGAAGATTCCGGAAACGAAAGCCAGGATGGTCCTTTGTGGCCGGATATGTCCAATGTTGCTAATGACAAACGCAGTGAAGACGAGGAAGAGGCTGACCATGGGGAAAGGAGTAGCTGTGCGGATGGTTTCTGCAAAGGGATTGGGGGGGAACAAGTTAGATATATAGGATTTAAAATCTAAGCCAGTTTTCACCAGAGCTCCATTTTAGAAACTGTTTTGAATGCCAAGGCTCATCCCTGTCATATGTGAAGCAATCATGCAGAAAGGAGAAACTCTGAGCGTGTCTTTTCTCTTGCCACTGAGTAACCTGTAAGTGGCTTGTATTCTTGTGGGCCCAAAGGCAGGGGAACTTCAGACAGGCTTCAGCTTGGCACCTCTTCTTTCAGAAAATGAACTAGCTGAGTCCTATAATTCAGTGAACCGAGTGAAAAATCATATCAACCTCTCAGTAAATCCTAAAGATCCTCCCCTTATAAAGAGCTTGATTATTGGTCCATCTAATCTGAGTACCATCTACTCTGGCTGGCAGCGGCACTCCAGGGTGTCAGGCAGAAAAGGGTCCTTCTCAGCATCTACTACTTTCTTTTAACTGGAAACAATGTGGATTGAATCTGGGACCTTCTCCATGTCAAACTCAAGCTCTACCACTGAGCCACGGCCCTCAGCACATGCTGCTTTAAGACCCTGATGTCTCTTGAGATGGCCAGTCAAGTACTGGGAGAATAGACTTGCTAATCCCCTGCCCTGGGTGGGGGATCCCCTGCTCCCACCTCCCCCCCGCCCCCACTTACCTAGCCAGCGGGTATACCCCGCACCTCACCGCAGCGCACTTCCGCACCCCGCAACGGACCTGTTTCAGCCTGAATTGGGCCCAGGGGGGGGGGGGAATTCAGCCTCTTTGTCAAGCACAGGAGCGTTCCTGGACCACCCTTTGACCTATGTGATGACATCACTTCCTGGAAGTGATGTCATCACGCACACCAGGAGTGCGCCTCCACAATTCACAGGGGAAGTGCCAGGGTCCCAGTCTCCTTCTGGGGGGCTCACAGGACCTGGCAACCCTATGGGAGAGACTCCACCTTAGTACCATCATCTCCAGCCTGTCCCATCTCTAGAGCTCTGGTTCAGTGCATTGCATATAAAGGTATCCAACTAAAATCTGATTCTATCAAGTGATTAAATAAAATATGCTGAAAGAAATCCACCCTGTTCTGAGACCTCATTAAAAAGCTTAGCCCTGACAGAATTAGGAAGGATTTTGTAATGCTTCTCCAATGGTTTTTTGGTTTGGGTTTTGGCAAATGGGAGGATGGCAGGATTTTATGATAGTTTGAGGTAGGTATTAAGAGAGGCTCAACGCAGCTATGAACGATCCAGGCCTTGTCTCAGTATTCAATCTTGGATAGCAGGGAGGCAGGAAAAACAACCTGTGAAAGACTGCCGTCTCAATAATGATACTCCACTCTGGCTCCCATTGTCTCTTATTAGTTCATCAAATTAATCTCCATTGTTAATGTAGCCCTTACCTAGATAGCCTAGGCTAGCCTGGTCTTGTTGGATCATGGAAACTAACCAGGGTTGGCCTTGATTAGTCATTGGATGGAAAACCACCAAGTAAGTTCAGGGTTGCTATGCAGAGGCAGGCAATGGCAAACCGTTGTTAGTCTCTTTCCTTGAAAACTGCAGCAGGAGTTCAAGCTACAACTTGATGGCATTTTCCACAACCACCATTGTTAATGTATGAACTACCCTGTTTTACTTTGCTCTCCATCTTTTAAGGGGCCTATGTAGTGTCAGAGAGACATTGATTGGCCTCTTTTGTTTGTATTCATGATGGAAGCTATCATTGTTCTCACCATCTTCCTCTTAAGGGTGCCTGATACCAATACCATATTTAGGCAACATGACTCTTCAACAGTTGCAGACCACTGGCTTTGAGATCATGGCCTAAAACACTTTTTTTTTCTTCTACTTGTTTCCACTTTTTAAATATCTAGCCTGATGAAGAGTTCGGGAGGACTGAAAAGCTTGCCCACTGTTTTGTGTTATTTTGACTAGTCCTACTAAAAGGTATTGCCTGTATGTGGCTTTTGGCTTTGGACTTTGCAGTTACCTGCAATCCCTGTCTGTTCAGCCAATGTGGATCTAACAGCATTTGAGTGACTCAGAAATACAGTACCAAATATTATGTTTACATTTCCTGATTTACATACAAGATGTGACATATTAGTCTACAGTTTCATACCCATTTGGAGAATGTTATTTATTTATTTATTTATTTAGCCCATCCTCTGCACAAGCAGACTCAGGGCGGGTTACAACAACATCAGTCAGTACAATAAATACTATATAATACTATATAAATGCAATAAAACCAAATAAATAATGCCAAATATGGTATCTATTTGTAATTTATATGCAGCAGTGTGGGTAGGACAACATAGAATAAAATCTAAGGTAAAGGCAAAGGTAGTCGCCTCGGCAAGCACCGAGTCATTACTAACTTGTAGGGGAACATCACATCACGACATTTTCTTGGCAGACTTTGTTACGGGGTGGTTTGCCATTGCCTTCCCCAGTCATCTACACCTTACCCCCAGGAAACTGGGTACTCATTTTACCAACCTCAGAAGGATGGAAGGCTGCATCAACCTTGAGCCAGCTACCTGAACCCGGCTTCTGCTAGAATCGAACTCAGGTTGTGAGCAGAGCTTGGGCTGCAGTACTGCAGTTTACCACTCTGTGCCACGTGGCTCTTCTAGAATAAAATCTACTAAAGATCAAAACAGCAGGGGGCAAAGCAGGGAAGGCCTAAGTGATGAATCACCTGCCTCAGCCATAAACCTGGCGGAACATCTTAAAGCCCTGCAGAACTCTAATAGGTCCCGCAGGGCCCAGGTCTGAACTGAAAGAGTGTTCCACCAGGCTGGCGCCGGAGATGAAAAAGCTCTAGCTCTGGTCGAGTTCAGGCAGACATCTTTTAGGCAGGGGACAACCAGCAAATGCTGACCAGAGGAATGCAAGTCCCTCCGAGGAACATAGGGGAAGGGACGGTCCCACAGATATGTTGGTTCCAGTCTGTTTAAGGCTTTGAAGGTCATAACCAAGACCGTGAACTTGATCCAGAATTCAACCGGAAACTCATGCAGCTGATAGAGCACCTGGTGTATAAGTGTTCTACATCGGGTCCCCATAAGAACGTGCGCCACTGCATTCTGGACCAGCTGCAGTTTCCAGATCAGGCCCAAGGGTAGCCCTGCATAGAGTGAGTTACAGTAGTCCAGTCTGGAGGTGATCATCACATGAATATTATGAAAAATCTTTTAATATTTATTTGTGTGAAATTCTTACCCACTTTTCCAGCTACATAATGCTCAACACAGCTTAGAGGAACACTAACAGTGCTGTATAAAATAATGTGTACATTATATTTTTTATAAAAGCTATGTAAGTGATGAACTATATACATTTGCACCAAAAACTTCTAGAAATGATTCTGTGTCTGCTTTATAGTTTGAGTGAAGTCACTGGTGGATCATCCCAGTCTGTCTAGGTTCCCTCCCCAGAAACCTGACGTTTCTACTCTACTTGAAATATGCTGACCTCCTCAAGAATGAAGTTTTCTAGAATTTGGATTTCATTATCCTACAACTGGACTTCCATAAATGGTTCCCCAAACAATCTGTTTATTTCTAGTCTCAGGTTGTCAAGTCACAGAGAGTTAAGCCCTCTAGAACCATTAACATCTGTCAGCACTTAATTTTCTGTAGATGGAGCCTGCCTATTTTTTTTTTTTATAAAAGGTGTTTTCGGATAGGGTATTTGGGTTCCTGTAGCTTTAATAGTTGTGTCAAAAGACAGAGCATTTAGGAAGATGCACATTTGTCTCTGCATGACTAGCTGCCAAAACCTCTTGCTTTCAGGGATTTTCTTTTTCTCCAGGCAGTTGACAACCCTAGGTTGCAGGAATGTCATGAGCAGCCATGGGGTATTGCTTGTGACATCACTATTGATGAGCTGCAGAACATTTCCCATTGCCTGCATGACTGCACCATTTTGTGACCTGTGCTGGCTTTTGGAAATGTGTAGTATTTTTTCAGCCATACAAAGCTGAGCCATTCCTTGTTTTATCCAGCAGGGGGCAGTGATATTCTCTCTCTCTCTCTCTCTCTCTCTCTCTCTCACACACACACACACACACACACACACAAACGCACGAACGGACAGACATTCTGCTTTCTGTTTCACAGATCATGCTCACAATGGTAAAAAATGAAATACAGTTGCCAGCTGTACTGAAAATAACATCCTATCCTGCTCTTGCACCTTTAAAAGTGACTTGATATCTAGAAATCAGCAATTTTTTTTTGCAGGTGCAACTCAGAGATAAATACCATCACCTGCTAAAGTCTGTCCATAAGGCTAGGGATAAAGGCATAAGAGCTTCAGTTACCAGCTCGGGGTTGGGAAATTCCTAGAGATTTGGGGATGGAGCCAGTGGAGAGCATGGTTTAAGTAAAGGAGAGAACTCAGTGTCTGTTCTCCAAAAGCAGCCAGTTTCTCCAGGAGTACTGATCTCTGTGGTCTGGAGATCAGCTGTAATTCCTGATCTCCAGGCCCCACCTGGAGATTGGCAACCCTAGAAAGAGCAGGGGTTGATTGGAAAGTTGGCACCTGTAAAATCAAGGTCTAGTAAGACCTGGAAGGACAAGTTGTTATTATTTCTGGCATGCAGCTCATTTTCTTCCACAACCTACAGACAGGAGATCACCTGGCCTCACCAGCTTTCCATCACATCTTTTTTGTCCAAGGCTACAGAACTGCCTATAACCTGTCCTGGCTCATTAAAGCCAGGGCATAAGGCATAAGGATAGCTATAATGCACAACTTTTGTTTTCCTTAGCAAAGGGAACAGCAGTGCCAGGTGATATCCGCTGCCAGCATATTATCGTGCCTGATCTTAAAGATCTATAGGAATGAGTGCTGCACCAGGCCAACCAACTGCTTACGGTGGGGTGCGCGCGCGCGCACACACACACACACACACTCTCTCTCTCTCCCCCCCCCCTCTGAAGTTGCAGTCCAGGCAGATAGCAAAACACAACAAAATAAAACCCACAGACGTTTACTGAGCTCCTGGTGGGCCACCGTGCATATTGCCGGTTTACTTTAGCTTAATGGGGCTCGGCTTTAACATGCCAACAACTGCCTAGTACGAGAAAACCAAAGCTACTGATGTCCAAATGCATATACTTAACGTTGGTGGGTTCTGCTGCACAGATGCATTGCAGTCCCCGCTCTTAAATCCTGTTAAGCATTCACAGCATGCTGGATTTTTAGAGAAGAGGATGCCAATGAGTTCCAGCAGCGCAAGCCAAGAGCTGTGGCAGCAGCTGCCCTCTGCAGGCTTACATAGGACTGGGCTGCTGGACTAGAGGCTTATTTTGAAGTCCTGTTGAAATCAATGAGACTTACTGGCGAGTGAAATGAGGGAAACTCTGGGAGGTGAAAAGGAGTTCATGCTACGGGGCCTCTGCCTGCAGCCTTAATTGGCAGAACTCAGCTGCATCCACTTGCAATGTTTTACCATGTTCCTTCTGTCAGTGCTGCGAACACAGAGGCATTCACTGTGGCAATGGAGTGTCCACATGTTAGAGTCCTCCCCACTTACCTCAACTCTGCATAGGCCCCCCCCCCCCCCCCCAGCTTTGTAAGCTTTTAAAAAATGGTAACTGGCATCTCACTATAGCATTTTAAAAAGCTTTAAAAGCTCTCCAGTAGCACAGGGGGAGGACAGTCCCAGGGGATTGAGACAAGAAAAATGGCACTGACTGGGGTGGGGGACCTACAAAAATGCATACCTGCTGGACCACGTAACATGCAAAGGGGATTTGATTGCAAACTTCCCCAAAAGATTGTACCAAACAAGGTCTAAGAAAGATCACAGCAGAGCAGGGGAAAGTATGAAATGTGGATAATCAAGGAACCACATTGTGTGGATGCTCAAAAAAAAAACCCTGCTTCACTTTAGACACGAAACCACAGCAAAACCTCTGTGTGGAAGCAGCCCTAGAGGAGATGCTGGGAGTTGCATACCTGGAGAGCCCAGCATTTTTTTTCCTTTGTAAATAGTGGGCATGCAGAAGGACCCAGATTCAAATTAGGATAATGGCACAGGGTGGGGTGGGTGAGTGGAAGTGGTTAAGTCTTCTCATCCATCGCTGTTTAAATTAAATGAATTAAAGACCCCCATAGGCCCTGTATCACACAAGCCCTGGATTCTTACTTGTAAGTAACTCCCATTGAACAAAGAGGGATTTACTTCCAGGTAAACATGCAGAGGATTAGGATGTATTCCAGGTTTCATGACCAGCCAGTGTGGTGTAGTGTTGGACTAGGATCCGGAAGATCCAGGTCTGAATCCCCACTCTACCATAGAAGCTTACTGGGTGACCTTGGACCAAGCATGCTGGAGGGGAATCCCCCGCTCCCAGCCTCTGCTCCCCTGCTACCACTCACCTGGCTGGCGGGGGGGGGGGGGAAAGCCCCAGGGAACAGGCCTGGAAGGCAAAAAACCTCCCGGGCCAGCGTGCAGCAGGTGCACTCCCGCTTCTGGAAGTGACATCATTGCGCCTGGTGGCAGGCATGCTCCTGCCCTTCACAGCCTGTGAATTGATCCCTGTGCAGACCCACTGCCAGGTGTGATGATGTCACTACTAGAAGCTGACATCATCACGCCTGCTGGGAGTGCACACACAAAGGTTCAGGGGTATCTAGCAACCCTTGGTATAAATAAAGCAAATAAATAGATAATTTCACTCAGAGCAAGAGATAGCAGTGGGTCAAAGTACTTTATATACAAGGAGATCCAGAATTGGGTCTGTTGAACTTTTTAAAGGGTAGAGCAGCCATGATGGGTGGGCCTTAATCAGGTGAGGAAAGAGGTAATGGAGAGGGATATTTTGCCATTTTCCCCATGTTGTTTTCCTGATCTGAAGCCTCCCTTCCCCTCCCCATGGGAGGAAACACGCAGGTACCCAGTTTTCTCCTGCAGGGAAAACAGGTGTTCCAGAGGAAGGGGTGATTTAGGTCAACAAAAGGGGGAAGATCCAGGGTCATTTAGGGTTGCTAGCTCCAGGTTGGGGAATTCTGGGAGATTTGGGGGTGAAGTCTGGAGAGGGGTTTGGGGAATGGAGGGACCTCAGCAATAGATGCCATAGAATCCATCTTCCAAAGCAACCATTTTCTCCAGGGGAACTATGGCCAGGAGATCAGTTGTAAATCTGGGAGATCTCCAGCCACCGCCTGGAGGCTGGCCACCCTAGTTCTTGCACCTTGCCTATCTCAGCCATCGTTATCCAAAGATGTGCAGTGCTGGTGAATGGGATGTAATGGAACCAATAAAAGCAAAGGATGAGGGAGAGGAAGTCTCTTGGTGTGAGCCAGAAGGACTTGCATTGCATTAGTGAGATTGGCTCTCAGGGCCTGTTGAAATAAACACCCACCAAGTGAGAGGTTTGCAGCTGAGTAAGTTCACCCACAGTAAAAGTAAAGAAGTGCTGTCAAGTTGCCACTGACATGGCAACCCCTCAAGGGGTTTTCATGGCAAGAGATGAACAAAGGTGGTTTGCCATTGCTTGCCTTCTCATGGCAACCCAGATCTTTGTTGGAGGTCTCCCATCCAAGTACTAAACGTGGCTGACCCTGCTAAAGTTTCTATGCTCCAGCAGGATTCGGCTAGACTGAGCCATCCAGGCTGCTACCTTCACCCACTTACTGAGGATGTTTTCTGTGTTCTCTGTAACCAGGGGACCCTCAGGGTCAGGGTCAGGCCGAGGCTCTAGGAAGTATTCAGAAGCGACGCAGCTACCTTTTTTCTGACCTGCAGAAGGAAAAAAACATACCAGATTCACATCACTGAAACTGACCACTGAAGTGTTGGGAAAGGGAAGAAGGTGAAAAGCTGGTTTTGCTGGGAGAAAAAAAGAATCTCATTCAGGTCCAAGGGGCAGAAAAACCTGTGCAATGTCAGTGGGAAACCGGTATGACCAGTCAGTGGGAAACCTGGAACAGGAGGTGAAAATGGGAGTAGAGGCAGAGCAGCTAAAGGAAAGAAGACAGAACAGAGGCCTAAGGTTGCCATCCTCCTGGGGTGTTCTGGAGATCTCCGAGAATTACAGCTCAGCTTCAGACTACAGAGTTCAGGGTCGTTTCCGCGTGTCCTAATGTTGCGCCACACTCAGGGAACAAGGGCGTCTTCCTGGTGCGATTTCTAACGTCATTGCGCCACGAAAATAGGATCGTGGTGCGATGATGTCAGAAATTGCATCAGGAAGACACACTTGTTCCCTGAGTGTGGCGCGACGTCGACATGTGGAAACGACCCAGTTCCCATAAAGAAAATGATAGTGTTTGGAGGGTAGAGCTTATGCCATTATACTCTGCTGAGATCCCTCCCCAAACTTCATCATTCCCAGGGTCTGTCCTGAATCTCCAGGAATTTCCCAACCCAGAGTTGGCAGCTTTACTCACTGGGGACAGAGTGGCAAAGGCCTACAGGAGAGAAGCCAAGGAATTAGGGATATGAGGAAGGGGCAACCCAAGGAGAATGCAGGGCTGGGGATGAAGTATTTACAGGGCTTAAGCCTAAGGATGGGAGGAACTATGGCTATTTCCACACAGATTATCTGCCCCAGATTCAATGCTGCTGAGAAGAGTTCTCCCTGCCCTATCAGGATGCTTTCATGCATATGGTTGCCAACTTCCAGGTGGTGGCTGGAAATTTCCTAGAATTACAATAGAGTTCCAGGCTACAATGATCAGCCCCTCTGGAGGAAATGGCAGCTTTGGAGGGTGGCATCCTATCCACCCCCTCCCCAAACCCCACCCTCTCAGTCTCCACCCCATAAATCTCCAGGAATCCCCCCATCTGTAGTTGACAACCCTAATTCATGCCCCTTCTCGGGTTTCCCTGGTTTTCCTCCAATCTTTCACAAACCTGCTTTGCTGCAAAGTTTTGGAAAAATCACAGAAAAACCTGGACGGCTGCTATGGAGGTGGGAAAGTTCAGATTTTGCCACCTCCGTCGCAGCCATTTTCCATGATCCTGTTTACACGGTGGCCATATCCTCGGCCCCTCCACCAGGGGGCCTTTTGTTTTCTTTAACATTGGGAATTGAATATATTATATCAATATAATGTTACAGCAATATGTATAACAGGTTTTCTGAACTCCCAGCTTTCAGTTAAGGAAAAAGGGAAAGCTCTAACGGTCTTCTGTTGTGGGGATCTAAGGGTAAAGGCATATTTCTACAACAAAAGGGGCTAGAGAATTGTTTTTTTCTTATAATTGAAAGCTGAGAATTGACAGAAACTGTTATACATATTGTGGTAAGGTTTTATTGATATAATAATATTCAGTTGCCTTTTATTTTAAACTGGGGGGATAAACCTGGTCCAGGGGAAAGGACTGGGGCAAGGAAAGGGCAGGGAAACCTGCCTTGTGGAAGACCCATTGCTGCTGCACAAGCCTGACCCTGTGTGGAAGCAACCTTTGTACTGTTGCATAGAAAGGAGGTGCCGTGTGGGGTCACTTGCAGGAGCAGATCCTGTGGGCCAGAACAGGGTTCCCTGCTCTGGGTAGGGAAATTCCTGCTGTTTTGAGATGGTGGGTATGGGAGGGGAAGGACTTCGGCCGGATATAACGCCATAGAGTTCACCCTCTAAGGGCCAAGCTACAAGTGACGAATGACACTTGCCTGGCAAGTGAACAGACTCAAGGGTATTCCTCTCTGTTCACTTGCCATTCACTTGCTCTCCACTTGATCAAGTGGAGCATAAGTGAATGGCAAGTGACCAGGGAGGAATACACGTGAGTCTGTTCACTTGCCAGGCAAGTGTCATTCGTCACTTGTAGCTTGGCCCTGAGGCTGCCATTTCTTCTGGGGAACTGATCTCTAGGAGTTCAGTGGAAATTTTGGGAAATTTCCAGACGCCACCTGGAGGTTGGCAAACCTAGGCCAGAGAGACCCAATGTAGATGGTAGTAGTGAGGGTGGGATAAATCACACACCATAACTCTAACTAACCATCCAAGGCTTTGGATGCGAGTCTCTTGGGGTTTTAAATTAAAGGAAGATGGGTTTCCAGTAAGCAATAAGTCAAACACTCTCTAGGTAGGTAGAAACCTGCCAAGTCTCTTTCGTTTCCAGGTGTGCTCCCAATATATTCTATCCTCCACTCTCTTTTGGGTTTGAATTTCCTTAAGGGCTGTTAAGTCTCAAACATTTCTGTCATTGTGGTTTCTTGGATGACAGCTATTCAGAGAATATCCTCTCTGCAGATCCAGAAGCTGCACTTCTGGATCGTACTGCAGCTCCTGCAAAAAGTGTAGCTTTTTCAGCAAGCCCATTACAAAGAGCAACCTGAGCTTTGCCAGAGTTCAGCTGTCAAAATGTTTACAAAACTCAAACACACGTTCCATACTCAGCACATAATTCTGTTGATCCCCAAACACTTCCAGGTTACTAGAATATCTGAACTGCGGCAGCAGACGCAATGATTGTGTGTAGGTCAGAACTAGTTTAATGCCTGGGAGCGCTAACTTCGCAGTCTAAATCGGTGGTTCTCAAACTTTTTCAAGCCATCACCCTCTTGATTTCATAAACTCATCCCCAATCCCCCCTCCCCAACCCTACAAGAAGCATTATTCAGAAGAGTAGTTTGTACAACCCACTAAACAATAAAATAACAATAAAATTCAAAACAGTAACATTTCTTTGATTTTTCTGCTGCCATTTCTATTCTGAAACAAAGAGCTTAGTGATTAAATACTATTATATTAAGGACTTGCCAGCAAAAACATGAAAAATGACAAAGAAACAAAACTACACAGGGTGACAACAGTTTCTCAAAATGTGTATACTGGTCTGACTAGAGCTTCGGGGGCATGTTTACCAAAAATCCCAATAGAAGAAGAAACTTGAAGCAAAGAAGGCTTTTCGCTCTAGGCTCTAACAATAACAACAACGACAACAACATTCGATTTATATACCGCCCTTCAGGACAACTTAACACCCACCCATAGCAGTTTACAAAGTATGTTATTGTTATCCAACAATCACCCTGTAAGGTGAGTGGGGCTGTGAGAGCTCCTAGAAGCTGTGACTGACCCAAGGTCACACAGCTGGCTTCAAGCAGTGGAGAGGGGAATCAAACCTGGTTCTCCAGATTAGAGTCCTGCTACTCTTAACCACTACACCAAACTGGCTCTGGTCAATCATAAATAAGTGAACAATGCACTCAGACTGCCTCACCCTGTGCCCCCCCAGGCAATCCCACTGCCCCCCAAGGAGTGGCACTGCCCACTTGGGGAACCACTGGTCTAAACATTCCCGTAAAAAAGAAGACTGTTTGCAGAGAACTGTTGCCTGGCCCGAGCGCATTACCTGCAAAGAAGCAGACCCTCCAGAGGCCAGCGTGGAGTGCCATGACAATCTCAGTGGTCTGGTTCTGCGGAAACACGATCCCTTCCTCCATGAACAGCCAGTAGTCAGTGCTGACAGCGATTCCTACCAGGAGCAGCCCGCACGCTCCAAAAACGCTAGACAGCAGGGTCAGGGCACGGCTGCTACAGTTACTCATCCTAGGGGACAGGGGGAGCCACTGGCCACACACAGCGCAAGGACCTGCAGCAGGAATAAACAATAAGCCCAAGAAGCCAGGAGTTCTAATTCGTGCACCTGTGACCTACATCAAATTTCACTTCCGAGAGACAAAGGTTGATAGTTCAGCAAATCTCTCCTTAGTCAAACCTCGAGCACACAGGTTAGGGCTGCCAACCTCCAGGTAGGGCCTGGAATCTCCTGGAATTAAAACTGAAATCCAGAGTATAGAGATCAGTTCCCCTGAAGAAAGCGACTGCTTTGCAGTGTGATCTCTATGGCATTACACTCCATTGAGGTCCCTTGCCTCCCTAAACCCTCCCCTCCCCAAGCTCCGTCTCCAAATCTCCAGGAATTTCCCAGCCCAGAGTTGGCAACCCTAGTCCAAGAGTTACTGGCAATCATTTTAACTGCAAATCCAAGGAGAACCCAGAAATGTTGGCTCCAAGCTTCAAACCATTAAAACCTCTCATATTACTCTTTGGACCAAGACCCTCTAACTCAGTGGGTTTTAAACCTCACCCAGCTTCCTTTCCGTGCTGATTTTTCTGATGAGGAACCACTGCGCATCTGCCAGGGAATTCCTGAGCATTGCAGAGGATTCTGGGCAGTGTTCTAGGATGTGCTCTCAGGAGGCTCAGGGTGCCACTGAGGTGAGCTATTATAGGGACTGAGAAAGCGGCCATGGTTCCCTTGAAGGCTGCAGGTTTTGGGGAAATGCTGATACTTACATTTATGTATTAATATTATTCATAGTCCACCTTTCTCACTGAGACTCAAGGTGGATTACACAGTGTCACTACAGTCAAAGACATTTCCATATACATGTCATAGGGTATATACATGCAAATTTGTCAAGATTTAAAACCAGCAGAAATCCAACAGAGCGTTGAAGAAATGTTGAAACAGAGCATACGTTATTCTAAGATAGACATATTAAGCAATGTAGGATCTACCCAGTAGGATCATACTTACAGTAATAATAGTAAAGTATACAATCTGTCATACTTAAAGTAATAGTAATAAAGTCTGTTTTCACTCCCTATCCTTTTACTGATGTATCTCTTTGAGACAGCTTCCTTGTATTACAGCCCTCCTATATGAGTAGAAAAGCCCTCCTGAATAATTCTGTTTTGTACAGTTTGCCAAAAGCCAGGAGAGTGAGAGCTTTCCTAACCTCTTCAGGTAGGTTGTGCCAAAAGATGGGGGCCATGTATGGGCAGCTGTTGATTTTGCCCATGTGCAAGGTGGCACCTGCAGAAGGCCTGTTCAGATAAGCAAAGCAGCTGCGACAGAACATAATAGCAAGCATCTTGTCTCTTGGGCCACTAGTGGTCTTTACAGAATGCAGAATGGCTAACCACAGTGATCATATGCAGAAGTTCACATTCAGTCCATGCTTATTCTGGCCTCTAAAGCTAATCTTTCATAAACAGGCAATTTTGACCAAGACTAATGCAGAAAAGATACAGTATTGAATTAAACACTACAGGTAAAGCCAGTTTCAGTATACACATGCACATACACACACATATGAACACACACGCAGGGTGGCTTGGAGAAGGTTTTCATGTATTCTGCACAGTGAATTTTAGATGTATCCTATTTTGAAATGCGTATACATAATTTCACCCATATCCATTCTGTACTATGTTGATCTTAAATCAGTGGACCAATCAGAAATGGGAGACAGTTTATACTATACTGCACTATGATTGTCTTCAACTTTTCCAAACCTGGAACTCATCATTAACTCATATTTGTACTCGGTTTGGGTTCATTCATGAACATTTTATCTGCTGTCTGATTTCTCTTGGCATGAAAGACACTTCGATGACCTCATGATGGGAAGCTGAGGAATAAATGTTTTAAATAAATGCATTTAAAAGGGAAAGTAGGGAAACAGCCGGGTTGGAGTGGTTCAGAACTAGAGGGAGAAGAGTTGGCCATGGAAGGAACGATAGCCTTTTCAAAGGGAGAGAAATGATGTACATGGAGGAAGCAGGATCACAGCAGCAAGCTGTAATGCTCATTGAAATGCATGTCCAGACCCTATTCACATGTATGCTGAGGCACATAAGGCGTGCAGTTGGAACCCAGCTTTTTCAGGCTCCCAACTGCATGCAACTCTTGGCACACAGGTAAGCTCTGTTCATCCCCCAATGAACATTTGGAGTTTGCAAGCGCAAACCTGCTTCTCTCTCAAATGAGCAGTTCTGGTCTTCAGTGTGGACTTGAAACACCACAATTCACAGTCACGGAAGGAACAGATACAAATGGCCCTACGCACACTCTTCCCCTTCCTGTACCCCACTCTGGTTAATTTCCTTTTGTTAAAAAGACACTGGAATTCACTAGCCTGGAAGTCAAGCGGTCTGATCTAGAATCCCTGTGCCCTAACCACAGATGGATCGGGGTGGGCTAGGTTCAGTGAAGAGGGTTTGGTCTGCAGTAGAAGAGCAAGATTCAGGTCCAGTAGCACCTTAAAAACCAACCAGATCTCTAGTATATGAGCTTTCACTTTTGAACGCTCCTACGCTGGAAATCTCTTTGGTCTTTAAAATTTTACTGAACTTGATTCTTGCTCTTCAGTGCAGAGGGGAATTGAACTCTCCATGTTCAGAGTAGCTATTGATATTTAGCATATTGTGAAGTTGAACCTGAATATGGAACATAAGGCCTACCTAGGAGTGAAAAACAGTGAGTCCGTTTCCTTTCCAGCGTCCTATTTTACCTCATCCTCTCTCAGGCGTTCTGGAGCATGGTTTCCCCTACCCATTTTATCTACCCCACAACATCCCTATGAAGTATTATTAGGCCAAGTCATGAAGACAAACTAGATGTTATGCTGGAGAACTGCGGTCAGATTTCCCAGCATGTTTTTTAACCCTAAAGAAAGCAGCGGGAGAAGGGGGCAGGATTCAGATCACTGCTACCGTGTAAAGCAAGGGGAAATTTAACTGTTTCCCTCATGCCCATGTCCTGATCAAGACTGCCACCACCACTCTGAGCTGCAGTTTGTTCCCAGAAGGGAAGAGGAGATCTTTCCTCCTCATAATAATTGCAGCCTGGGGAAGGGTTGATTTTTATTGGAAAAATGGCACAGGGAACCCCCACCCCTTGCCCAGTGCTGCAGTCCTGATTTGAATACTCCTTATGGCTGCTTTTTGTGAGAAAAAAATGTGTTGGGAGATCCAATCATGAATCTCCAATAGCATATATATTAGTCTTCAGTGATTGGCCCAAGATCACTCTGTGAGCTTCACTGCTGGGCAGAGATTTGAACACAGACCTTATGCCCGACTGGGCCTCAAACGTCCCATCTCTCAGTGAGTCACCAGCCCCTCTTCCTGCAATGGGCTCAGTAGGGAAAGCCCATCTCTGGTCATGCCTATCCTACAGGCTTCATAACTAGGTTGACTGCTTTTTTTTTAATCTGGTGGGCCTCTTGCACCTTTAACAGCTGTATGACAGGTGGATATTCAGCAAGGGCAGCTTTCCCCATCTGTGCTACCCTCTCCACCTGAGAAACTTGCATCACTTCAATTTCTGCCTCTTGTGCAGCTAAGACACAAAATATAAAGGTGAGAGCCAGGCCAGTACATGGGAGAGGCTTTAGAGGGTGGGGAATGTTTCAAGCACACAGCTGTCTTCTCTGCTTCAAGAATCTGGACCTCCATGATTCATCCCACCCCACCAGGCAATTGCATCAGACAACTCTTCAATCACATAGAGCAGGGGTGGGCAAATTGCGGCCCGTGGGCCACATGCGGCCCGCTACAGAGTTTTTTGTGGCCCGCCAAGACAGTAGAAAAGTGTGATAGGGTACATTTGTCTCATTAAACTGATTCTAAAATTAAATGTGCTTGCAGCTATAGATGATATGAAATTAGCACAATAAATAAATTGAATAAAACTACCACTATTTTATTTAATTTATATTTATTGATTTTTATGATACAATTTATACCTTTTCTGAAATGCAAAATTAACTAATGAATGCAATCATTTTAAAAGGTGCGGCCCTCCGCTAACCTCCGCTCCCACAAAGTGGCCCCCGAGCCAAAACAATTGCCCACCCCTGACATAGAGTTTTCTCTAAGATATGTTTGTATGGCAGAGTTGAGCATCATCCCCCCTCACAATAGACTTTTCAAAAACTTTTTCCCCTGGCTTGTGTCTCCAGGGGTTTCTATTTACGCCCTCCTTGACTGCATTTGTGCAGAATCAAGGGCCCAAAGACCCAAAGTGTGTGTGTGAGGTGGCAAGGATATGAATTGATCTGTAGGCTAGAACTGAGGGTAGCATGGAAAGGGGTCAAGATGATTTCTAGAGGTTGCTAGAAAGCCTTGGAGGACGGAAGGGCGTCTATTCATCCCTTTCACTTTAATCCAAATTACTAGCACCCCACTCTTGGAATAGCAGCACCCTCTAATGCCTGCCCACAGCATTACAGTTGCTGGTAGCACAATGTCATCCCCCCCCCCCCATACACACACTCTTGGTCGAGAACCTTTATTTGATTTCTCCCATCTGTGACTGTTTTATTTTGGTTACAGAAGGCGGCTTTGGGAATGACAGAAGCAGCACAATATGGTCACCCTACTCACACACATTCCTCTTCCTGTTCCAGATCTGTGTGTGTGTGTATAGTGTGTGTATACATATAAGTATCTCTATCTCTATATATTATACACATACACACACACACACAACTCAAGGGGTATGTGGGTGTGTGCATCCGTGTACAAGGAGAGAGAATGGCTCTTTTCACACTGCTTACCTTGACTAGCAACGACGCGGAACATTGTGCTAAAAATGCGGAGTATCGTGCTAAAAACACGGAACATATGCAGATATTTATGAGAATGGATAGAAGGAGGGAGGAGAGAAGGGTGTTTCTGAGGACAATGAAAAAGGTAAAAATGGGGGGCGGGCAAACCAAAAATCACATGGACAGAGGTATAATTTGGAAACTGTGGGAAAAAACGTATACATTAGTATTTGGAGTATATTTATTACCCCAAGCCCAATTCCAAATTCCTGTTATCAACAAGCACATCTTTGTTCATGGCAGCATAACCAAATGTTTGACAGTTCCCATACTTTGAGCCCAAGATGTTAGAAAACCATCATAAACTGTAAAAGAAAACATCTGCCATCATTAATCACTAACAGTGCTGGGCTGGAGGGTTCTTTTTCTACTCCTAGCACATAACTGACTGGGGAGGTAAATGTTCTCGAGTGAAGGCCTGCTGTTTGCACCACCCTACAGACAACTGTAACACTTCACTTCAGTGCTTCCTGGGATAGGTTTCCTTTCGCCAAACACTAATGGGCCATTTTTCACCCCAGTGAGTTACAGTGATTGAGATGAACAAGCATCCCAGGAGTGAAATCATGAGATGTTGGTTTATATGCTAGTTCACTCTTCTGTTCACAGAAAGAAAGCAGTAATTTGTAAGTGACTGTACTTTGGAACCATTTTTTAACTAATGTGCAGGTGGCAATGTCCTCAAAAAGATAAAGTTGTTGAACTGTATGAATTCTTCCTAAAAAGGCACAACCAGGATGGAATTTTCCTCCATGATTGATTCGACAGAATGGATCCTGAGGATCCAAAGGTGCCTTCCTGCTCATGGAAGGCAGAAGCACCTTCTGCTGGCGAAAGCACTTTAACTCATAGAAGGTTTGTTTTGCTTACAGAAGAGAAGAAGCGGAAGACATCTGTGAGCGGAAGCTTGAGCACAAGGGCATCTCCGTGAGCTGAAAGGCACCTTTGGATCCCACTCACAGATCAGACTGGATGGATGTGTGCGGATACAGACAAGAAGGAAGAAGGGGGAAAGGATGGGTGGCAGAGGCATGTGCAGATAGCAGTGGGAACAACGGATGCTTAGATAAGCGTGTCTGACATGGATGAATGACTCTTCTGTTGCTTGGGTTAATCAAGTAAGAATGAAGTAATTTATGTGCACTGGACTTTTAGTCGTATGTTGTTGGACACACAGTCATTAAGGTAGAATGGATGAAAAACCACAGCTGATCAACTTGAATTTTTCTCTCCTAGAGATACACCCATGAAAATGTCACATGCTATGAGAAATAAGTCCGTGTGCAAGAGGTGATGCTTGGGCCAGCAATGTCAGGAGAAGAGACTGACACCAAGGGAAGTGGTAGTGCAAAATTCACCTCTCGGAAATTCACCTCTAACTATTCAGGTGGTTGCCTGTTTGTGTACATTATTTCATCACACGAGAAACCCACAGAATTGGAGTTCGTATGGAAATATTCCACTTCTATGGTTGATTAAATGATCTAGAATAACTGCCATGCTGTCGGCTTGCAACTAGATCCTTTACCTATTCTTTTGCCATGCTGAGCATCCAGTTTATGAACCCCAAAGGATGCTTAAGTGGTGTTAAGTGGCCACTAAACCGCGTAATCTAATCTTGAGCATGTACTCCTAGCCAGGGGGGCACCTTCAGGACAACAGCCAATGTACTAGAGTTGATCAGAGTGTCAGATCGGGACCAGAGAGATCTGAGCTAAAGTCCTTGCTCAGACATAAAGCTTTGAGTGAGTCGCTGCCCCTTAACTAGGGTTGTCACCTTCTTTTGTCTGACCCGGTTCCTGTGTCAGATGAAGGGAGCTTTGACTCTTGAAATTTGACTCTTGAATTCTAGTTGGACCTAACCTGGTGTCATTAACAGCGTCCTGCTGACACATAAAGCAGGTGATGTTTTTGCCAACTCTCACCCCCATGCCAGGAAAAAAAGGAATCCTGCTCACAGCCTAACCTACACTATCACCTTGTTGTTTGGATAAAATGAGATAAAGCCCTACTTTGGCCTTTCAGACAGTCAGATTTTAAGTGTGATTAAGAAAGAGGGCTGCTGCTGACTTTTCATTTAAAGTGAAATTCAGAATAAATTTGTAGGTCCCTTAAGTAAAATCTATGGAAAGTTATCATGGAGAACCCAAAAGGTTTCGATAGGAGAGTTTCACATACATCCTTACAAAACCCCAACCTCACACACAGGCCTCCAAAGCCAGAGGGACCAGCTCTGTCTTATCCACTTCTCTGCACGATGAGTTGTGCCAGTGAACATAACACACATAAGAAGAAAGATTCATACCCACTAGCAGAACCCCAAAAGAGGTAAAGAAATCTCTTCCCCTCCACTCTCAGCCCCACAGCTCGCCCTCATCACTGTAAAAGGACACTGCTATCTCTTTCACACAGTGGGTAACAAAAATAGCATCCCTGCCATATACTGCCTACTTGACCCCTCGGTAGCTGTTGCCTTCATATGCTGAATTAAATCTCACCCATTATCACAACACTCACACTAGATCCACCCCAGTTCCTCCCCCCCACCAGTAGTCGCACACCCTCCCTCCGGCAATCAGTGTACCATATTCATCTGTGGCGGGGAATACAATCTCGTAGCAACGTCACCATCTGGGACTACATGAAATGTTCGTGTTTAGGGGGAAGGGGGGGAAGGAATCGAGTAAGTACATCTCTTTCTCACTCAAATCTCCCTGTTTCGCTTTCAGAGACACTCTGTGCAAAAATACAGAGGGAGGAACATAGCTTATAGGCACATGCTTAGGCCACAGAAATTTAAAAATTAACAAAAACATTCACTTATACACAAAGACACCATTCCAGAAATTTATGTTTGGGTGCAAACATGTACTAGCATTGAGAAGTCACACACACATTCAGCACGTCACCAGTGTTGAAAGTTCACACATACCATTGTTAAAGGAATTCACTTTTGTGCACAGCACATTACTGTCTCATAGAGGATAATCAGCACAGAATTATTGGGAAATACACAAACATTAAACCCACTATCATATGGGTACAGAATACACCCACAGCCATTCAGTTAGACAAATGTATAAGACTCCCTTAATTACTAAAGAATAATTCTTCATTTTTTATGCACCATGTAAGCTAAATACCGAGAGGTGTTAATGGAACCACTCATACAATCACATGCATGGTATGTGCTTGCACTGGAAAAGAAAGCCATTAAAAATTCTGTTGACAGCATGGTGTATAGCACACAGTATATTAATCCAGGGTGGAGAGACAGGAGTAAACAGGGTGCACGCACAAAACCACAGGAAATGAAGTGTGTGCACTCGCGCGTGCACTCAGTCACATTCTCCATTTAATACCATAATCTAGACAGAATGGTGTTAAAAGAATGGAAGGAGACACACATACGCAGAGCACTGGAGCAAAGTACACATATGCACTGCAAACTAGTCCAATACATAGACCAAAGTGTTCAAAATATTGTATCCTCCATTGCATTTTTAAGTGCAAGAATTAAAGAAGCCTAGCATGACAACATCAGCATAACGTGTGCTAAAAAAATTAGTACCCAATGAGTACAGGAAATCAGTTTCTTGCACAGTGCATTGTTCTAAATCACAAACACACGCACAATACGCGTGCTTCTGTAATACACAGAGAAAGGAGATATACATGCAGATGACACACACACACACACACACACACACACACACACACACACACACACACTCTGCATGCTGATGTAGCACTACCTCACAATACTATTCTGTTTGGAATGCAACCTGAAAATGGTGTTAAAGAAATATTCACATATGACAGAAAACCAAATGCACCACACTCAACCCTCTACTAGCACAACAGAGGAAGCTTTTTTAAAAAGCATTAAGGCATATTGCACCACCAGAAATTATGCACTTGAGCATGTGAAGTGGATTCAGCTTTTTTTAAAAATCAAATTGATGTCTAGTCTGTCACCTACACAACAAATTCAGAGAAATAGGCAATAGAATACTAGACCATGCTCTCTTACAAGCTGTAATGGGAACAACACACACAGAGCATGCAACTAAAGCATAACAAGTTTTCAAAAGAATCAGCATTCTGTATCTTGAATAGATTGTACACATATAGCATATACATGTACTATCAAGGAAAGCTGTTACCTGTACAAGCCCCACAATCCTGTTTGTGTGTATAAAGAGTCAGCCAGTACAATTTACTTCTACTGTGCCCAAGTACCCATTAAGGGAGTCCCACAGAAGCAAGTTTAGTTCACTACCACAAAAGAATCACAACACACACATCCATATTATATGTCCCAGAGAGAACTAACCTTTTTCAGAGTAGATCTAAAGGAATTCACAAATACACCATATCTAGAGGACTTTAGAACTGAGCACCTGCAGTCTGCAGAGATGCTGTATAATACTGGTTTTGCTAGCCCTAGATGAAAGGCCACACATTCACCCAGGCCAAAGTTGCACAAAGTAATACAACATAGACAAGTAAGACATCATGTAAAAGCCAGAAAAAGTAACGCACCAGATTAGTGAGTGGGGATTTTTTTTGTCCCAACCCAGGTAGTAGCTAGCAGTGGGTACAAGCTTTGGACTTATGCAGAGTTCGCTGTTTTTGCACAGGGGAAGCGTTCTGTGTCTCAAAAGCATGCATCCTATTTAAACTGATGGCTGATCCAAGAAAATATGCCATCTTACCACCTTTAGGTCTCTAATGCATGGGGCAAGAGGCCGGCAATGAGGGAATGGGTCCCAATGGATGGACATCCGTCCTAAGGCAGGAGAATGCAACATAAACGGAGGAGACCGGGCAGTTTCTCACCTTGCTGTTAGATTCCCACCAGGACTTTAAGTTCCTTGCTCTTCCACCGCACCTGCATCGCTTTCTGCTTTTAACTTCTCCTTTTTCTTGCGCCAATGTTCCAAAGGAAGGGAGGGGAAGGCACCCGTCCCTCTTTCCTAAGCAGGGAATATTTAGCCACCCTTTTGAAGGGCCCTTAGGCGACCCCAAGACAAAGGGTCTCTATTACTGAAGGCCCCATCCAGAAGTTTGCTTCATCCAAAGTGAGATGTATTATGAGAGAAGGGATGCAGTGTTCCAGAAGGGAGGGGGTGGGGTGAAGGAAGAGAAAGAATGAAAGAGGGAGAGAGGGAAACCGAATGCAGCAGTAGAGGAGGGGGAAGCGGGTGGTCACTATGGAACTGGGAACTGGACAAACGAATGCAGCAGGGAGGGGAAATAACAGAAAAGGGGGGGGGAGGAGAATCCGGCAAAGGGATGCAGCAGGAAAGAAAAAGGAGGGGGACAGAGAGAGGTGAAGGGATGCAGCAGACGGACAGGGTGGGGGGGGGGGTAGAGACAAGAAGATGGAATGCAGGAGGGAAGAAAGGCAATCGAATGAGGCAGCGGTGGGGGGGGGAGATGGGCGCAGGAGAGCGGAAAAGCGAGGGAATGAGGCAGAGAGAGGAGAAGACGGATGCAGCAGAGGGGGTGGAGGAGCGGGTTCCCTGGGATCAGGGATCCCGGCTGCTGCAGGAGAGGGGGGACGGGAAGAACGGCTGGGGAGGAGGAATGCAGGAGGGCAAGGGCGGAAAAAGAGGCGCAATTGCGAGCAAGGGAAGGTGGGGGGATGCTGCAGAAGGAAAGAGGGAACGAGAGAGAGAGAGCCCGGTCCCGACAGAGCGCAGAAGGAAAACGGGGAGAGGGTGAATGAATGGATCAATAGAATTGGGGGTAGGGGGCCCCAGCGGAGGCGCCCGGGGAGTAAAGGGGTCGCCCGGCTTCCCGCAGGGACCAAGGAGGGAAGGGGGCGCCTGTGGGGAGGGGAGGCGGAAAGAAGAGTGAGTGGGATGCGGCGAAGGCGCGGGGAGGGCGCGCGCGAGAGGCTGCTACCGATTTTGTCCGTGGGGGAGGGGGCTTCGATCGGGCAGCGATGCCGCAGTCGGATGCCGAGAGGCGGCTGTCTGTCCGTCGGTCGGTCCCCCTCTCTCACACACACTCACGCCCCGAGGCTGGCTGGCGCGCACAGGGCGCCCTCGCTGCCGGATCCCGCTCGATCACGGGATCCGCCTGGCTGGGGACCGAGGGGCGCGAGGAGAATTCACAATCGCCCCAGCCCAGCGTCCGCCAGCCCGGATCCCTGCAGCTGGCCGTGATGTCAGAGGGACCACTCTTAAAGGCGCAGGCCGCCGCCGCCGGCCGGGGAGAGCCGGGCTTGGCGGGGGGGGGGGGGGGTTGCGCGCGTGTCGGAGACACCTGGCGAGCTCTCGTGTCCTTCGGGTCGTGCGAGTGAGCCGCGGAGAGAGTGCGCGCGTCTGCAATCGGCGGGTGACATTGACACAGGGATTTATTCGAGAATTCACAACACGCCCCAGATTTGGGACATTCGGAGCTCAAGCCCCGACCGATGTGATCAATGTCCAAAAACTTCCGAGGGGTATGAGACTGTCGACATTCACGGGTAAATGTCCGAAAACTCTCAGACTCTTCTGCGCGGCTTTCACCGAAGGGAAGGTGTGTGTGGGTGTGGGTGTGTGTGGGGGGGTTGTTAGACATTCTCCGACTTTAGTGACATTTCGGTTTAATATACGTTGGGGGTTCCTTCCTTCTCCCCCCTTCTTTATTATAACCCCTTAATAATACTATCAAGGGCTCTCCGCCGATGTTACTTAGATAATGCCTATTAAATCTTGTTAATTAAAAACATTAATAGCAAGTGCTTGAGAACGAAGATCGTAAAAGTTATGCACTAATCTTGGTTTGGAACATCCCCACCCCCACCCCCTTTTCTGGGCTCCACACCTCTATGGATTACACATAAATTCACACACATGCGCGGGAGTGTCTGTACATAATGCGGGAAGAAAGTAAAACCGGGATCCACACGGATCCTCACGGATCCTCTGGTTTTTTAAATAGGAAAAACACAAATGAAACATCAAATCACATATCACAGCCAGGTCCACAGACTGAAATATAAAAAACACAGATCCAAAAATATTTCGCCCTGCCACGGTGAAAAAACATGAATTTCAGACACGGATCCTCATGAATTCATATGATTTTTAGATTGAAACAAATCAAAAAGGCTGTCATATTTTAGATCATGTCCCAGGCTACAGAGAGCAACAAAACAATCACGCATTCACAAATTCGTGGTGCTGCCACGGCACAAAAACAAACTAAAAAAGCACGGATCCTCATAGATCCTCTTGATTTTTACATGGGACCACCCAAAATACACCACACAATACTAGATCATGTCCATTGACACAAATTGGACCAAAAACACCTGCAGTCCACCACTTCGTGGCACAACCACGGGGCAAAAAAATGGTTCAAAAGCACGGATCCTCACGGATCCTCTTGATTTTTACGTGGGCCCACCCAAAATACACCATATAATACTAAATCATGTCCAATGACACAAATGGGACCAAAAAAAACCAGCCATCCACAGCTTCGTGGCACTGCTGCGGGGAAAAAACATGGTTCAAAAGTACGGATCCTCACGGATCATCTTGATTTTTTGTGCGATCATCCAAAATCCATCATACAATACTAGATCATGTCCATTGCCACAAATGGGACCCAAAAATTCAGCCGTCCACTGCTTTGTGGCACCACCACGGGTCAAAAACATGCTAAAAAGCATGGATCCTCACGGATCGTCTTGATTTTTACATGGGGCCACCCAAAATCCACCATAAAATACAAGATCGTGTCCATTGCCACAAATGGGACCCAAAAATTCAGCCGTCCACTGCTTCGTGGCACCACCACGGGACAAAAACATGCTAAAAAGCATGGATCCTCTCGGATTGTCTTGATTTTTACATGGGGCCACCCAAAATCCACCATACAATACAAGATAATGTCCATTGCCACAAATGGGACCCAAAAATTCAGCCGTCCTCCTCTTCGCGGCACCGCCACGGGGCAAAAACATGGTTCAAAAGCACGGATCCTCAAGGATCCTCTTGATTTTTACATGGGGCCACCCAAAATACACCATACAATACTAGATCATGTCCAATGCCACCAACGGGACCCAGAAATTCAGCCACCCACCACTTTGTGGCACCGCCAAAGGGCAAAAACATGATTCAAAAACACGGATCCAAACGGATCCTCTTGACTTTTTAAATGGGGCCACCCAAAATACACCATATAATACTAGATCAGGTCTAGTGCCACAAATGGGACCGAAAAATTCAGCCATCCACCTATTTGTGGCACTGCCATGAAGCAAAAACATGCTAAGAACCCACAGATCCTCACAGATCCTCTTGATTTTTATGTGGGGTCACCCAAAATGCACCATACAATACTAGATCATGTCCATTGCCACAAATGAGACCCAAAAATTCAGCCATCTACCTCTTCATGGCACTGCCACGGGGCAAAAACATACTAAAATGCACGGATCCTCACGGATCATCTTGATCTTTACGTGAGGTTGCCCAAAATCCACCATACAAAATTAGATTATGTCCATTGCCAAAAATGGGACCAAAAATTCAGCCATCCACCACTTTGTGGCACTCCCACGGGACAAAAACAGGGTTCAAAAGTACGGATCCTCACGGATCCTCTAGATTTTTACATGGGGCCACCCAAAATACACCATGCAATACTAGATTATGTCCATTGCCAAAAATGGGACCAAAAATTCAGCCTTCCACCTCTTCATGGCACCTCCATGAAGCAAAAACTTGCTAAAATGCCACAGATCCTCATGGATCCTCTTGATTTTTCCATAGGGTCACCCCAAACCCACCAAACAATACTGAATCATATCCATTACCACAAATGGGACCCAAAAATTCAGCTGTCCACCGCTTCGTGGCACCGCCACGGGCAAAAACATGATAAAAAGCATGGATCCTCACGGATCATCTTGATTTTTACATGGGGCCACCCAAAATCCACCATACAATACAAGATCATGTCCATTGCCACATATGGGATCCAAAAATTAAGCCGTCCACCGCTTTGTGGCACTGCCACGGGGCAAAAACATGCTAAAAAGTCATGGATCCTCAAGGATCCTCTTGATTTTTAAATGGGGCCACCCAAAATACACCATAAAATACTAGATCAGGACCATTGCCACAAATGGGACCCAAAAATTCAGCCATTCACCAATTCGTGGCACTGCCATGAAGCAAAAACATGCTAAGAACCCTCAGATCCTCACGGATCCTCTTGATTTTTATGTGGGATCATCCAAAATCCACCATACAATACTAGAACATGTCCATTGCCACAAATGGGACCCAAAAATTCAGCCGTCCACCGCTTCGTGGCACCTCCATGAAGCAAAAACTTGCTAAAATGCCACGGATCCTCATAGATCATCTTGATTTCTTCATAGGGTCACCCAAAACCCACCATACAATACTGAATCATGTCCATTGCCACAAATGGGACCCAAAAATTCAGCCGTCCACTGCTTCGTGGCACCGCCATGAAGCGAAAACATGCTAAAAAGCATGGATCCTCATGGATCCTCTTGATTTTTACATGGGGCCACCCAAAATCCACCATACAATACAAGATCATGTCTGTTGCCACAAATGGGACCCAAAAATTCAGCCATCCACCGCTTTGTGGCACCGCCATGAAGCGAAAACATGCTAAAAAGTCATGGATCCTCATGGATCCCCTTGGTTTTTACATGGGGCCACCCAAAATACATCATACAATACTAGATCATGTCCATTGACACAAATGGGACCCAAAAATCCAGCCATCTACCCCTTCATGGCACTGCCACGGGGCAAAAACATACTAAAATGCACGGATCCTCACGGATCATCTTGATTTTTACGTGAGATCGCCCAAAATACACCATACAAAATTAGATTATGTCCATTGCCAAAACTGGGACCAAAAATTCAGCCACCCACCACTTTGTGGCACCGCCAAAGGGCAAAAACATGATTCAAAAACACGGATCCAAACGGATCCTCTTGACTTTTTAAATGGGGCCACCCAAAATACACCATATAATACTAGATCAGGTCTAGTGCCACAAATGGGACCGAAAAATTCAGCCATCCACCTATTCGTGGCACTGCCATGAAGCAAAAACATGCTAAGAACCCACAGATCCTCACAGATCCTCTTGATTTTTATGTGGGGTCACCCAAAATGCACCATACAATACTAGACCATGTCCATTGCCACAAATGAAACCCAAAAATTCAGCCATCTACCCCTTCATGGCACTGCCACGGAGCAAAAACATACTAAAATGCACGGATCCTCACGGATCATCTTGATTTTTACGTGAGGTTGCCCAAAATCCACCATACAAAATTAGATTATGTCCATTGCCAAAAATGGGACCAAAAATTCAGCCATCCACCACTTTGTGGCACTCCCACGGGACAAAAACAGGGTTCAAAAGTACGGATCCTCACGGATCCTCTAGATTTTTACATGGGGCCACCCAAAATACACCATGCAATACTAGATTATGTCCATTGCCAAAAATGGGACCAAAAATTCAGCCTTCCACCTCTTCATGGCACCTCCATGAAGCAAAAACTTGCTAAAATGCCACAGATCCTCATGGATCCTCTTGATTTTTCCATAGGGTCACCCCAAACCCACCAAACAATACTGAATCATATCCATTACCACAAATGGGACCCAAAAATTCAGCTGTCCACTGCTTCGTGGCACCGCCACGGGCAAAAACATGCTAAAAAGCATGGATCCTCACGGATCATCTTGATTTTTACATGGGGCCACCCAAAATCCACCATACAATACAAGATCATGTCCGTTGCCACATATGGGATCCAAAAATTAAGCCGTCCACCGCTTTGTGGCACCGCCACGGGGCAAAAACATGCTAAAAAGTCATGGATCCTCAAGGATCCTCTTGATTTTTAAATGGGGCCACCCAAAATACACCATACAATACAAGATAATGTCCATTGCCACAAATGGGACCCAAAAATTCAGCCATTCACCAATTCGTGGCACTGCCATGAAGCAAAAACATGCTAAGAACCCTCAGATCCTCAAGGATCCTCTTGATTTTTATGTGGGATCATCCAAAATCCACCATACAATACTAGATCATGTCCATTGCCACAAATGGGACCCAAAAATTCAGCCACCCACCTCTTCGTGGCACCTCCATGAAGCAAAAACTTGCTAAAATGCCACAGATCCTCATGGATCCTCTTGATTTTTCCATAGGGTCACCCAAAACCCACCATGCAATACTGTATCGTATCCATTACCACAAATGGGACCCAAAAATTCAGCTGTCCACCGCTTCGTGGCACCGCCACGGGCAAAAACATGCTAAAAATTATGGATCCTCACGGATCATCTTGATTTTTATATACGGCCACCCAAAATCCACCATACAATACAAGATCATGTCCATTGCCACAAATGGGACCCAAAATTCAGCCATCCACCGCTTTTGCGGCACCGCCATGAAGCGAAAACATGCGAAAAAGTCATGTATCCTCATGGATCCTCTTGGTTTTTACATGGGGCCACCCAAATACACCATACAATACTAGATCATGTCCATTGGCACAAATGGGACCCAAAATTCAGCCATCCACCACTTCGTGGGAGAGACACGAGACAAAAACATGGTTCAAAAGTACGGATCCTCAGGGATCCTCTTGATTTTTACGTGGGATCTTCCAAAATCCACCATACAATACCAGATCATGTGCATTTTCACAAAGGGAACCAAAAATTCAGCCGTCCACCTCTTCGTGGCACCGCCATGAAGCAAAAACTTGCTAAAATGCAATGGATCCTCATAGATCCTCTTGATTTTTTCATAGGGTCACCCAAAACCCACCATACAATACTGAATCATGTCCATTGCCACAAATGGGACCCAAAAATTCAGCCGTCCACCGCTTCGTGGCACCGCCACAGGGCAAAAACATGCTAAAAAGCATGGATCCTCATGATTTTTACATGGGGTCACCCAAAATGCACCATACAATACAAGATCATGTCCATTGCCACAAATGGTACCCAAAAATTCAGCCATCCCCCTTCATGGCACTGCCACGGGGCAAAAAACTTGCTAAAATGCAACGGATCCTCTTGGATCCTCTTGATTTTTTCATAGGCTCACCCAAAACCCACCACACAACACTAAATCATGTCTATTGCCACAAATGGGACCCAAAAATTCAGCCATCCACCACTTTGTGGCACCGCCATGGGGCAAAAACATGCTAAAAAGCATGGATCCTCACGGATCATCTCGATTTTTACCTGAGGCCACCCAAAGTCCACCATACAATACAAGATCATGTCCATTGCCACAAACGGCACCAAAAAATCCAGTGTTCCACAGTTCTGCCACTGCCACGGCAGAAAAACTTTGTACAAAATCACAGATCCTAATGGATCCTCTTAATTTTTACATGGGGCAAGACAAAATCCATCATACGATCACAGATCATGTCCATTGCCACAAATCGCACAAAAAATTTTGGTCATCCATTGCTTTGTGGAACCACCACAGTTCAAAACATGATTCAAAAGCTATGATCCTCATGGATACTCTTGACTTTTCCCCCCACAGCGGTGTCAGGAAGCCGGGGGCATGTTTTTGGTGCAATCTGAGGCAATGGACACAGTATGCCACGGTATGGTGAGTTTTGAGTGATCCCATAAAAATAATCAGAGGATCCAGGAGTATCCGTGACTTTGAACCATGTTTTTGCACCGTGGCAGTGCCACAAAGCTGTGGATGGCGGAATTTTTTGGTCCCATTTGTGGCAATGTACAAGATCTGGGACAGTATACTGGATTTTGGGTGGCCCCATTTAAAAAACAAGAGGATCCATGAGGATCCGAGCTTCTGAACCGAGTTTTTGCTCCCTGGCAGTGCCACGAATCAGTGAATGGCTTGATTTTTTGGTCCTATTTGTTGCAATGGACATGATCTGGGATTGTATGGTAGATTTTGGGATGCCCCACGTAAAAAGCAAGAGGATCTATGAGGATCCATGCTTTTGAACCATGTTTTTGCACCTTGGTGGTACCACAAAGCAATGGATGCCTTTTTTCTTTGTTCTATTTGTGGCAATGCACATGATCTGGGATTGTATGGTCGATTTTTGATGGTCCCAGTAAAAAATCAAGAGGATCTATGAGGATCCGCACTTTTGAACCACGTGTTTGTGCTGTGGCACTGCCACGAAGCATTGGATGGCTTAATTTTTTGGTCCTATTTGTGGCAATGGAGTTGATCTGTGATTGTGTGATAGTTTGGGTGACCCCATGAAAAATCAAGACGATCCTCGAGGACCCATGCTTTTGAACCATGTGTTTACACCGTGGCATTGCCACAAAACTGTGGATGGCTGAATTTTTTGGTCCAATTTGTGGCAATGAACAAGTTCTGGGATTTTATTGTGGATTTTTGGGTGTTCCAATTTAAAAATCAAGAGGATCCTTGAGGGTCCATCCTTTTAAACCAAGTTTTTGCTCCCTGGCAGTGCCACAAAGCAGTGGATAGCTTTTTTATTTTGTTCCATTTGTGGCAATGGACATGATCTGTGATTGCATGGTGGATTTTGGGTGGTCTCATTAAAAAATCTAGAGGATCCATGTGGATCCATGCTTTTGAACTGTGTTTTTGTGCCGTTGCTGTGCCACGAAGCAGTGGATGGCTAAATTTTTGGTGCCATTTGTGGCAACGGAGGTGGTCTTGGATTGTATGGTGGAGTTTGGGCGACCCTATGTAAAAATCAAGAGGAATCATGAGGATCCATGCTTTTGAACCATGTTTTTGCACCATGGGGGTGCCACAAAGTGGTGGATGGTGACTTTTTTTTGTTCCATTTGTGGCAGTGGACGTGATCAGGAATTGTATGGTGGATTTTGGGTGGTCTCATTAAAAAATCTAGAGGATCCATGAGGATCTGTGCTTTTGAACCATGGATTTGCACTGTGTCAGTTCCATGAAATGATAGATGGATGAATTTTTGGCACCGTTTTGGGCAATGGACATGAGTTGGTATTTTATGGTGGATTTGGGGCAGTCCCACGTAAAGATTAAGAGGATACATGCATTTGAACCATGTTTTTGTGTCATGGCTGTGCCACAAAGCGGTGTATTGCTGAATTTTGGGTGCCATTTGCAGGGCTGGCGCGCCCATAGAGGCCAGGTGGGCAGTGGACTCAGGCGCGAGGGCACTGGAGAGGTGCCGGAGGGGATGTTGGGGGCAAAGGTGCGTGCCGCAGAGCTGGCATGGCTGGCCCGCAGCTGCTGCAGCCAGCTGGCCCCGTGCCACTGCCACACCTCCCCAGCCAGGTGCAGCAGCCACGAGCCACTGCCAGAACAGCGTGCAGAGCGCAGAGAAACCTCCACCCACCACCCCAGGCATGCGCCGGCGAATGCCCCCGGCTTGTGCTGCACGATGACATCATCGCACAGTCTGTGGCACATGAGCATGTGAGCTGTGCACACGCATGGGGGGGTTGCCACAGGCGCCAGAAGCCCTGGCACTGGCAGTGGGCATTTGTGTCAGTAGACATGAGCTTGTTTTGTATGGTGGACTTTGGGTGTCCCCATGTAAAAATCCAGAGGATCCGTGCTTTTGAACCATGTTTTGTGCCGTGGCTGTGCCACAAAGTGTTGGATGGCTGAATTTTTGGTGCCATTTGTGGCAATAGACATCAGCTGTGATTGTATAGTGGACTTTTGTTGACCTCATGTAAAAATCAGGACTATCCATGAGGATCCGTGCTTCTAAACAAATTTCTTGCGCTGTGGTTATGCCACGAAATGGTGGATGGCTGAGTTTTTTGGGTCCGATCTTCGGCAGTGGACATGATCTGGGTGCGTATGGTGGATTTTGGGTGGTGCCATGTAAAAATCAAGCGGATCCATGAGGATCTGTGCTTTTGAACCAATTTCTTGCACCGTGGCTATGCCACAAAGTGGTGAATGGCTGAATTTGTTAGTGCAATTTTTTTGCAACGGATATGATTTTGAATTATTTTGTGGACTTTGGGTGACCGCATGTAAAAATGAAGAGGATCCATGAGGATCCGTACTTTTGAACCATGTTTTTGCCCCGTGGCAGTGTCATGAAGCAGTGGATGGCTGAATTTTTGGTCCCATTTGTGACAATGGACATGGTCGAGTATTGTATGGTGGATTTTGGTTGACCCCATGTAAAAATCAAGAGGATCCTTGAGGATCCGTTCTTTTGAGCCATGTTTTTGCCCCGTGGTGGTCTCACGAAGTAGGGGACATCTTAATATATGGGTCCCATTTGTGACAATGGACATGGTCGAGTATTGTATGGTGGATTTTGGATGACCCCACATAAAAATCAAGAGGATCCATGAGGATCCGTGTTTTTGGACCATGTTTTTGCCCCATGCTGGTGCCATGAAGAGGTGGATGGCTGAATTTTTGGTCCCATTTGTGACAATGGACACGATCTAGTATTGTATGGTGGATTTTGGGTGACCCCACATAAAAATCAAGAGGATCCTTGAGGATGCGTGCTTTTGAGCCATGTTTCTGCCCCGTGGCGGAGCCATGAAGGGGTGGACAGCTTAATCTTTGGGACCCATTGGTGGCAATGGACATTATCGAGTATTGTATGGTGGATTTTGGGTGACCTCATGTAAAAAACAAGAGGATCCTTGAGGATTCATGCTTTTGAGCCATGTTTTTGCCCCATGGTGGTGCAACGAAGTGGGGGACGGCTTAATGGTCCTGATCTAGTATTGTATGCCAATGGACAAAATCTAGTATTGTATGGTGGATTTTGGGTGGCCCCACATAAAAATCAAGAGGATCCGTGAGGATCCGTGCTTTTGAACCATGTTTTTACCCCCTGGCAGTGTCATGAAGCAGTGGACAGCTGAATTTTTGGGTCCTATTTGTGGCAATGGACATGACTGAGTATTGTAAAGTGGATTTTGGGTGACCCCATGTAAAAACCAAGAGGATCCTTGAGGATCCGTTCTTTTGAGCCATGTTTTTGCCCCGTGGTGGTCTCACGAAGTAGGGGACATCTTAATATATGGGTCCCATTTGTGACAATGGACATGGTTGAGTATTGTATGGTGGATTTTGGATGACCCCACATAAAAATCAAGAGGATCCATGAGGATCCGTGTTTTTGGACCATGTTTTTGCCCCGTGCAGGTGCCATGAAGAGGTGGATGGCTGAATTTTTGGTCCCATTTGTGACAATGGACACGATCTGGTATTGTATGGTGGATTTTGAGTGACCCCACATAAAAATCAAGAGGATCCTTGAGGATGCGTGCTTTTGAGCCATGTTTCTGCCCCGTGGCGGAGCCATGAAGGGGTGGACAGCTTAATTTTTGGGTCCCATTGGTGGCAATGGACATTATCGAGTATTGTATGGTGGATTTTGGGTGACCTCATGTAAAAAACAAGAGGATCCTTGAGGATCCATGCTTTTGAGCCATGTTTTTGCCCCATGGAGGTGCAACAAAGTGGGGGACGGCTTAATGGTCCTGATCTAGTATTGTATGCCAATGGACAAGATCTAGTATTGTATGGTGGATTTTGGGTGGCCCCACATAAAAATCAAGAGGGTCCGTGAGGATCCGTGCTTTTGAACCATGTTTTTACCCCCTGGCAGTGTCATGAAACAGTGGACGGCTGAATTTTTGGGTCCTATTTGTGGCAATGGACATGACTGAGTATTGTATAGTGGATTTTGGGTGACCCCATGTAAAAACCAAGAGGATCCTTGAGGATCCGTTCTTTTGAGCCATGTTTTTGCCCCGTGCTGGTGCCAAGAAGTAGGGGACATCTTAATCTTTGGGTCCCATTTATGGCAATGGACATGATCGAGTATTCTATTGTGGATTTTGGATGACCCCAGGTAAAAATCAAGAGGATCCATGAGGATCCGTGCTTTTGAACCATGTTTTTGCCCCGTGCTGGTGCCATGAAGAGGTGGATGGCTGAATTTTTGGTCCCATTTGTGACAATGGACACGATCTAGTATTGTATGGTGGATTTTGGGTGACCCCACATAAAAATCAAGTGGATCGTTAAGGATCCGTGCTTTTGAGCCATGTTTTTGCCCCGTGGCGGTACCACAAAGGGGTGGACAGCTTAATCTTTGGGTCCCATTTATGGCAATGGACATGATCGAGTATTGTGTGGTGGATTTTGGGTGACCCCACGTAAAAATCAAGAGGATCCTTGAGGATCCATGCTTTTGAGCCATGTTTTGGCCTCGTGGCACTGCCATGAAGGGGTTGACAGCTTAATCTTTGGGTCCCATTTGTGGCAATGGACATGATCGAGTATTCTATGGTGGATTTTGGGTGACACCACATAAAAATCAAAATGACTCGCGAGGATCCATGCTTTTGAACCAAGTTTTTGCCCCGTGGCAGTGTCATGAAGTAGTGGACAGCTGATTTTTTGGGTCCCATTTGTGGCAATGGACATGATTGAGTATTTTACGGTGGATTTTAGGTGACCTCATGTAAAAAACAAGAGAGGATCCGTGCTTTTGAGCCATGTTTTTGCCCCGTGGCGGTGCCACGAAGGGGTGGACAGCTTAATCTTTGTGTCCCATTTGTGGCAATGGACATGGCCGAGTATTGTATGGTGGATTTTGGATGACCCCACGTAAAAATCAAGAGGATCCGTGAAGATCCGTGCTTTTGAACCATGTTTTTGCCCCGCGGTGCCACGAAGGGGTGGACAGCTTAATCTTTGTGTCCCATTTGTGGCGATGGACATGGTCAAGTATTGCATGGTGGATTTTGGATGACCACACGTAAAAATCAAGAGGATCCGTGAGGATCCATTCTTTTGAGCCATGTTTTTGCCCCGTGCTGGTGCCATGAAGCAGTGGACAGCTGAATTTTTGGGTCCCATTTGTGGCAATGGTCCTGATCTAGTATTGTATGGTGGATTTTGGATGACCCCTCGTAAAAATCAAAAGGATCGCTGAGGATCCGTGCTTTTGAACCATGTTTTTGCCCCGTGCTGGTGCCACGAAGGGGCGGACAGCTTCATCTTTGGGTCCCATTTGTGGCAATGGACATTATCGAGTATTGTATGGTGGATTTTAGGTGACCCCACATAAAAATCAAGAGGATCCGTGAGGATCCGTGCTTTTGAAGCATGTTTTTGCCCTTTGGCAGTGCCACGAAGGGGTGGACAGCTTAATCTTTGTGTTCCATTTGTGACAATGGACATGATCTAGTATTGTATGGTGGATTTTGCATGGCCTCATTTAAAAATCAAGAGGATCCGTGAGGATCCGTGCTTTTGAGCCATGTTTTTGCCCCATGGCGGTACCACCAAGGGGTGGACACCTTAATCGTTGGGTCCCGTTTGTGACAATGGACAGGATCGAGTATTTTATGGTGGATTTTGCGTGGCCCCATTTAAAAATCAAGAGGATCCGTGAGGATCCGTGCTTTTGAACCATGTTTTTGCCCCGTGGCAGTGCCACGCAGCGATGGATGGCTGAATTTCTGGTCCCATTTGTAGCAATGGACACGATCTAGTATTTTATGGTGTATTTTGGGTGACCCCACGTAAAAATCAAGAGGATCCGTGAAGATTCGTGCTTTTGAACCATGTTTTTGACCCGTGGCGTTGCCATGAAGCAGTGGACGGCTCGTTTTTTTGGTCCCATTTGTGTCAATGGATATGATCTAGTATTGTATGGTGTATTTTGGGTGGCCCCATGTAAAAATCAAGAGGATCCTTTTTAGCATGTTTTTGTGCCGTGGTAGCACCACGAATTGGTGGATGCATGATTGTTTTGTTGCTGTTTGTAGACTAGGACATGATATATAATATGACAGCCTTTTTGGTTTTTTCAATATAAAAATCATATGAATTCATGAGGATCCGTTTAAAGTCATCTGGATCCTGCTTTTACCCACTCCCAGGAAAAACGACTGTACTAAGGGCAGAATCCCACTGGCAGCCCTTCAAAGAACGGTCAAAGAACTCTGTTCAGAATGCAGAAAGAGTTATTGCCTTATTATTGCCATATTGAGCAATGGCCGGATGCTTTGCATCTATCTAATCTGCTCTAAGGCAGTTACATCTATCTAAATACAGTGGGGACAGGGGGAGTAGGGGTATGCAAATTGGCTCAGGGATAACAATTCTATACCTGAAAAACATATTTGGAATTATTCAAGTATATCTGAAACATTTGGATAAACCAGTATTTACATTATCAAATTCTCCAGATATCTTTGGAAATAACTGGGAATAGCATTTTAAAACTTGCAGCAGCTTGTTCCCCTGCCCTTTGCAGGCTTCCCAGGTAATAGGAGGGAGGATAGAGGCAGCATTACTCTATGCATGTTTATGTCAGTGTAGCTTACTTGCCATATGCCATTGCCAGGTCTGGCTGCTGCCCTGGCATTACTAGCTTGTTAAGTTGGATACTGGGATTCTCTGGTTTGATGTTGGTTCTGTTGGGTTTGTAATATATCCTTTGCTTCACTTTGGTTCAGGGGGAATGCTCTGGTTTGACATTGGTTTTGCTTGGCTTTATTGGTTGTTTTCATTGGCTTTTAGTCATTGGTTGCTGTTGTATGACTAAGGCTTCCTGTTTCCTGGAGAAAGACCTAGATTCCCCACCCCCTACCCCCTAGAAAACAATGAAGAGTGGCTGGAGTCAGCTTTTTCAGGGGCCTCCCTTTAAAACTTGGTACGTCTTTAGTGGACAGGCAGGACGAGCCTCCCTGCAATTTTGGTGTAGTTTGCTTGAAAAATGGCCCCAGACACTATTTGCGTGACAACCACAAGGTTTGTTCCTGCTTTGTACATCAATGTCCAATACTCTTTATATATCGACTATTAAAGAAGCGTAATTTTTGTTCATTTCAGGTATTTTCTCCTGCTTAGCAAGCATAGTAAGTAAAACGTGCTGTCAAGTCGCAACTGCCTCATGAAGTTTCAAACGGGTATGGGAGTATCATGGATAAGAAAGTTTAAAAAAACAATACCATGAAGCCTAACTAAGACAGAATTTGTATCATCAGGATCTATATTAAAGTATTTTAATGCAAGTTTGCGTATAGTTATTTAACAGGTATATCACTGTATCCACAGCAAGTTAGTCCATAAAGTGCATATACCTACAGAAAGCATTGAGCTCACATACACCAATCCTATAACATACTAAAGTGCTAATGCCATTCAATATTACATATCTCTGTTCCTATATCCTGTACTCGGAGTGTACAATAGAAAGTGCTGTTAACAGTCAAATACATCAATATTTCACTAGCCCAGTAATATCATACAAAGATTACAACAGTGACCACAGCATAGTCCTATAACATACAGTCCTTCATTCCATTCATAAGAGGCTGTGCTGCTGTCAAGTTTAGGTATTAAATTCAATTCCTTGTAGAAAGTCCTATGAGATGTGGCATCTAAATAAAGACTTCAATGAAGTGTGATGGTCGTCTGGTTCCTTTTGGGTCCCATTTCATGCACTTTATCAAAGAGGTCACAGCACTGACAATGTCTGGTTCTGATTTTAAACACTCATAAGGCAATCCATCCACAATATACAAATATGCCCATTCACTAAACATCCTAAGTTCAACATCATATAAATGGACTCCAAACATATTCATACATCTCCAGTATTTGTACATCTGTCAAGACAGCATAACTCTGCTCCAGCAAAAACCTCTGACTATACACAAATTTGCATTAAAAATACTTTATTATAAATCTTGATAATACAAATTCTGTCTTAGTTAGGGTTCATGAAGTTTCAAGGCAAAAGATAAACAGAGGTAGTTTGCCTTTGCCTACCTTTGAATAGAAGCTCCAGTTTTCTTTGGTAGTCTCCCATCCAAGTACTGACCCTGCTTAGCTTCCAAGTTCTGACACGATATTGGACTAGCCATATCCAAGATCTTATGTGATCCAGACTACTAAGAGATATTTATTGCATCATAATCATTGTGAGTGTGACATAAGAGCTATCCCAGGGTGTTCCCCAGAGCACTCAAAAGACACTGGTTCCACTTTCAGTCAACTGACAGATAATATATACAGTCACTGTTATAATGATACAGTGCTGTACAATAGGGCAGCCACTAACACACAGAGAACACTCACCCTGCCATCCCCATGCATACGCACACACACAACCCTAATCATATTAAGGCCAGCTCAGCTCAAAATAATTTTAAGTGAGAACTGCAAATGTAGCTTGAATTATTTTATTTAATTTCAAATGAATGGATGGAATTATTGAGAATTGGTGGATCCCTCATAAGTCTTATCAGGATATACCTGGCCCCCACCCATCCACCCCACAAACTGATAAATTTATCTATGAGACTTGTAAATTTTGCATGGAATTTGGCTTCTCAGGTGAAGATTTTAGGGCATCCACCTAGAACCTGCCTCTGTGAGGGATACACAGGTTGTAGTAGTTCATCTTCTCTGGAAGTAGTCTTCTACTCTACATGCAGCTGGCCTGGCTAGGCTAATTCATATTTCTGTGACCACTAATCTGGATTCATGTGCTTTCTGTGAACACATTAAATAAAACTTCAGAAACATCAGCTGGTGCAAAATGAGGTAGTCCATCTGCTGTTGGATCGGTCACTATGCCCACATAACGTGAACATTAAAATAGCAATTTAAGCTACCTCTTTGCACCTGGGCTGAATGCAAGCAGCTGGTGCTTGACTTTAAAGCCCTTCATGGCCTGGAACCTACATACTTGAAGGACTGTCACTCATCCCACTCCTGTATACCTATATACATACAAAATATGTATACCCACCTGCATCCCAACTCAGCTCAGCTTAAGAGTTCCTCCCAGTGGTGCATGTGCTAGGGATGGCAAACTTCCCAGACTCACTCATGGGTTTCTTCCATCATTGTTCCTGTAGACTTGTGGAAGGTAGTTCAGAAGAAGCTTCCAGATTTTAGGAAGGCACACAACACTTTTGAGAAGCTTTTTGCTGAAGATTTATAACTAGTATTTCAAAAATTTATAACTAGTATTTCTGGTGACAAATTCCAAAGGTGAGACCTGATACAGCATTTTTAAAAATATGATTGTATTAGCTGAAAAGTGCTCTGAACTTTTTGGAAAGATGGACTAAAAGAAAAACCCCTTCAAAGAAATGTTACTTTACCTTGTGCCAGCCCAGTTTTGTACAGCCTGGGTCTGGGAGGGCTACCATAAGGATATTACATTCTCTTACTGTTTTAAGGAACTCTTTCTTAGCTGCTAACTGTAGGTATATCTTGAATTAAAGCTCCATCTGGTATTTTGTACATGTCCCTCTAATAGTAGTGCAAAAAGATCTTTAAATGCAGTGGATTGGATCTAAAGATCAACTAGCAGAAATGCGACGATATCACTGAATTCATCCCCTGCTGCAGACTGTGACTTTGCTACCCACACTTTTCTGAGAGTTTCCTGTCACTACAGGGGCAGTATTTCGGAGAGCTGGGAGACTGTCAGCTGGCAAAAGTTACTTATGCTGGGGGGTGAGGGGAGTTATCCTTGCATTTAACCTGTCCAAATTGATCTGCATTGCAGCTGAAAGCATAAAGATGCTTTTACTATACTTCTTCCTTAGCATATTGCTATACTAATTTCCACAACAGTGGACAACTAGTTATTTTGCTCATCAAGCAAATACATTGGACACAATGGAAAGATGTAAAAGTACATTCAAGTACTTTTTTGTTTCCCACAGCAAAACTACATCCTTGACTTCAGGAAAGGTCTGCAAGAACCAAAGGTCTCTTTCTCCCCGCAAGGGATAACTATGAAGTAACCAAAAAAAAAAATCAATTGACTTGCCCTAGCAGATTATGACAGACAATAAAATTCACACTCATATGAAGCATTTTTCCTTTCCTATTTCTCTATCATGCTAAGTAAAAAAAAAACCCTTGTGTATTCCATTTAACATTCCCCATACTTCATAGTTATATTTAAAATACTATGTAAGTATACCCAGGCTGAAGTTCTGCAAACACTTAAGAATACACTATAGTCACAACTGTGTGAACCATTAAATCACTTGGACTATACAGCCATAAGACATTTGTAATATACATGCATGATCAAGCCATAAATCTGCACTGCACATTTTCTACCAGTTAGTAATGTTAGTGAAGCTGTGTGACTCATCTGAGATGATGTCATTAAAATCCTTCAATGGATTATTTTAGACCCACAGTTCTCATGGAGCAATTCCACTGACTCCAGAAAACAGCTACTCAGCTGGGCTCATTGTTCATATACAAGCATAAGACTTTGTTTTTAGTCTTAACCATCTAACCATCTAACACCAAGGAAGGATTTTCTATTTCCAGGCCAATCTAGGGATATTACCTTATTTTTAAGTATTTGATGGCTTATAGCTAGATATATAAAGCAACTACATGGAGGACTCTGAGTTTCAGGAGATATGAAAGATCTCTCAGCGGTTTAATCTGTGACATCTCATTAATAACTAGACATCACTTCCGCTTGCAGACCTCAAGTGATGAACAGTCATGGCTGAAGATGCTTATGGATGGATCATAAATCTCAACTTAGAATCTAAGGAGCTGCTTTAGGTTAGTACAATGTAGGCATCCTGGCCCTGGGCCTTATGCATTAGGGCCCAATTTAACTGAAATGCCTTTCCTTTGCCTCAGACAGATAAGGGTGGGGGTTGGATATTACCGTTGTCCACCTCTTCTCCTCTAACCCAACCACCTTATGAGCTAGGAGCCAGAGATGGTCTGTCCCTCTTGGCTTTCCTTTTCACACGTTTTGAAGGCTTTAGCCAGGCCTGGCACATGCCCAATGGCCTCCTTCTACTAAGGTTGCCAGCCTCCAGATGGTATCAGAAAAAGAGGCGGTCCCAAGGAATAGAATCTGTAGCACCACAAACTCAGTTCCCGGAAAAAATCAGTGAACTATGTAACAAAATTCAATACAAAAGTAAAGAAGCTCTCAAAATGCAAGTGTATCAAAACATAAATATCTATTCAATGCATAACATATAAACAGGCCAAAGAGATCAGTTCCCCTGGAGAAAATGGCTGCTTTGGAGGGTAGACTCTATGGCATTATAGCCCACTGAGGCTCCTCTCCTCCCCAAACTCTCTTTCTAGGCTCCTCCCCCCCCAAATCTCCAGGAATTTCCCAACTTGGACCCGGTAACCCTGCCTTCTACACAGAAGGCTTAGATGGGTGTACCCAACTGGAAGCAATTTCTGTCTTGTTACTCCCCTTCCCTGCCCTCAGGGTGGAGCTTCCCAACAGCTGATTGTCAGAAGGCTGCCTGTCAAAGGGCCAGCTTTGTTAGTGGGTTCCTGACTCTTAAAGACCCAGTGGCCACTGATTAGCTGGCTGGTGTACAACTCTTTATAAGGTGCCTCAGGCAACTCACGGGGCTGGGTGGCTTCCATGCTTGCCCCTTGTTGCCAAGTAGGCCCCCTCCCCTGCTTTAAGGCCTGCCATGAACTGTGTTAAAGTTTCCTGCATTGCTGTTTCACTGCTACACCAAAGATTGCTTTGCACGTGTGTGTTCTGATACACGTGTCAGTTTCCTGCCTGCGTGTCAATTATCTTGCTGCTGCAATAGACTGTGTAGTTTACTGACTCCATGTTTGGGTGACTGCACAAAGGACTCTCTTTCTGGGCAGCCCTGCCCTGACCTGTATCTGGACTTCCTAGTGTGCGTTTGGACTGTGTTACAAGTGTGCCCCGTGCCTGCATTGCCATCTGCCACGGACCGTGCCTGTTCCCTGCTTTGGACTGTGTTTTAAAGTGTTGTTTCCCCTGCCTCCATGGAAGTCTGCCTCATATGGGCCCAAGCCGCTGCTAGCAGCCGGGCGCCTGCCGGGGAAACCTCCAGCGAGCCTGGCTAGGCGCTCCCTGGTCAGTTCCCGCCTGGAGCCTCCCGCGAGCCGGTCGCCGAGCTTGCCCTCGCTACCGGGCAACCTGCTAACCAGCCCCAGCTATGCCCAGCCGGCATCCATGTTCTCAGGCAGCCAGAAGACCCTGGGAAGAAGACTGCTTTGAGAAGCCATTTCGGCGAAGCGGGCACACCACGTCCGCAGCGAGAGCCCCTCGCCCCGCTCTGCATATCTTAGGAGCCGCCCCGGAGAAGAGCTAAGTGCTGACCATCCCAAGCACTTAGAGAATGCATCTCAAAGAAACCTCCGCATTCCAAAGCTGATGACATCAGGACAAGCCCTGTCCGCTGGAACATCCTTTCAGCCCACTTGGATTTCCCCCTCCCTCTTTTGTCCCCTCTTCCTGAGGTGTCACTTATCACAATCTGATTACCAAAGTGGCCCATCCAAGCCATTCAGTGACCCATTAGACCCTTTGTTTTAATCTGTGAGAACCACCAAGTACAGCACCAGCCCCAGGGTACGTTTTGGGGTATTTAAGCTGGTCTCTCAGACCACTCGGTGCCTCGGCCATTCCCTATCCAGACCTCCTTGCTGTCCGTCTGTGGTTCCAGTGCTGGCATTGGGCCACCCTCGCTGCCGTGTCTCTGCTTCGCTCCAGGATTGTGAGTATTTCCCTTACCATCGTTGGGAACCAGCTAATGCGAACGTCTCTGTATTTCATACCCTGTATTTCTTAGGTCTTGTGTGTTCTCTGTATGATTGTGCAAGCTAGGCTTACGCTACACTCAATACACGTGTTTGGAACTTATTCGTTGTCTGCCTCTTTTTCACTAGAGTGTCTGGGATCGGGACCTCCGTAAACATAGGTTATGATCCGCGCTTAATATTTAGTTACAGACTGCTATAGCTAATTCCCCATTATAATAAAAGAGCAGTTCTGGTAACAGTTTACTGGTGGAGAATGCGGGCATAACCCAGTTCGTGTGAATACACGTGAGTCGACACGCGTGTCTTCGGCGAACTGACTTAGAGGAAAATTTTCCAGACCTCAGTGTAAAGAGCGCAATTTAGCTTAGGGAATTAAAAGTGTGAGTGTGTGTGGCTCTAGCGAGCATTTCTATCTTGTGGGTTGGCTTTTTCCCATTTCCTCCTTCAGCCAGCTTTGGACTACTTGCCTTTTGTGGTGCACCGCGAGGCCCTCCAGCCGTTATAACCGGTGTACTGTGGGTGAGGACCTCTGAACTGGTGAAGTTCCTGGCCACCTTCCGGGCCGCCTAAACGCGTCTATGTGGGTGGGATCCCAGAAGTAGGCTCTAGATATATACGCATATATACTTCCTGAAGCAGCACATATAAAACTCTTTTCCGCCCTCCCCCGTCTCTCCTAAGTCCGTCCAAACCCCGTTCCTGCCAGCACTTAGGCTTCAATCCCCGCTCCGGAGGAAACGTGAAGGGATCGATAGTCCATTTGTTCAGTCAGTTTAGCTTTGGGAATCTAAAGCCAGGTTCCTGAAGCCCCGCGGCAGCCGGCCGCACCGTGCTTAAGAGTTTTAAGGTAGACTCTTGGGCGCCTTTCCGCTTGCGAGTTTTAAGTCAGACTCGTGAGCGCACCTCGCTTGGGAGTCAGTGGGACTCTTGGGCACACTTCTGCTTGGGAGTTGTTAGAACTCTCGAGCGCTTTTTCCGCTTGGGAGTACAGTAAATTTACTCCTGGGCACTTTTGCTTGGGGACTTGCAGAGGCAGTCCTTGAGCGCATTTAGTCTTTTGGTCAAGGCTTGGAGACAGTTTAATCGTTTGTCTCTGAGCACGAGGCCTGGGGACTTTTTGAGTACAGTTCTTGGGCAGAGAGCTTGAGAGCATTGTAGCTTCCGAGCAGAGGCTTGGAAGCATTTCAGTTCCTGAGCAGAGGCTTGGGAGCATTTCTGGTTGCCTGAGCATAGGCTTAGGAGACCCCTTAGTTGCAGTTTCCGAGCAGAGGCTTGGGAACACTTTTTGGTTTTCTGAGCGCATAGGCTTGGGAGACCCCTGAGCTTTGGTTTTCCGAGCAGAGGCTTGGGAGACCCCTGAGCTTTGGCTTCTGAGCAGAGGCTTGGAAGCACTGAGCGTTTTTGGTTCTTGGGCTTAGAGAGCTTGAGAGCACCCTCTGAGCCAGTAAACTTTTCCTGGTCCCGTGGCTTGTAAGCAAGCTTGAGACGGGAATAGGAATTTTCCTTCTCCCCCGGTGGAGAAGAGCCGAGTGTAGAACCCTTAAAAATCCCCTTGTGAACCTAAAAGTAGAACCTTAAAACCCCCTGGTAAAAACCCTTGAGGACCTAAGGGAAGGATAAACCTCCCAAAAGGGACATAGAGAGGAAGAAGTTGTTAAAACCCTTGAGCAGCTTTAATCACCCCACCCCTGTTGTCGCTGATCCACTCTTTAACCTCCCCCGAGGTCAGCCTTAAACGAAAGTAAAAATGTACCGGGCAAACCCCACCGTGCCCCGCCTGGAGAAGTGGCTAGTGAAGAATGGAGATTGCCCTTGGGAAGCCGGTTCCTTCAAGGGACCTGACCCGCTCCAGATAGTCAGAAGTGCCTTCCAAGATTTTTGTGAGAAAGAGAAACCCAAGTCGAGCAAGAAGGACAGATACGGAGCTTGGGCACTTTTCACTGCCTTACAGGACAGCGTGTCCCTGATAAATAAATTACATATAGCGCAGGAAGATAGTGAGCAGGAGATAGAGAGGCTCAGATTAGCCCAAGACAAAGAAAGGAAGGAGCTAGAGGAAAAAGCAAAGCGAGAACAGGACGCCCTGCATCTAGAAATCCAGAGTCTCAGGGCCAAACTAGCCGAACAGGAAAGAGACCATGAGGAGAAAGCAGTTGAGTGGCGCGCTGAACGCGTCAATTTCATATTGGAAAAACAAGGATTAACCACTGCCCTTCAGGACGCCCAGCACAAGGCTGAAGCGGCCTCCGCTCGTGCCGATATGGCTGAGCATGCAGTAATCGAGGGACAGGAAAGAATCGCTAAGCTAACCCATGCCGCCCAGTTCATGGCAGAGCACAATCACTCCAAGGTAACCTCCGCGGACCACTCCGCTTGTAAGAGGGAGCTAGAGGCCCTAAAGCAGCACCTGGGAATGCAGCAGGCCGTAATCTCAGCCGTGCATCCCGCAGCCCTCTTGGCCCTCCCCGAAGGTAGTACCGATAGCTGGTCACCCCCTTCGCCCCAGCCTGCGGACGCCCCACAGCCCCTCCATCCGATAGCTACCAAAGAAATTGTCTCCACAGACGAGGATGGCAGGAAGACAGACCGAATAGTTAAAGAGACCCGCAATTGGAGGCCCGATGAGCTCCAAGCCATAGCGGATCGAATGGGACCCCTGAACCGAGACTCAGCTATACAATGGTTTGCTCACGTGACCATGTCCCAACCCTCCGCCAGTGGCTCCGATGTAGCTCAGCTGGCTCGCCATTGTGCCAGCCCCGAAATAGTCACCTCTCTCAACGCATATATTTCTAACCGGAGACTAGCCACTCGCAGTCAGTATGGTGCCATGAAGGAATTGTGCGCCTTCCTCTGGCCTACCAAGAGCTTGAAGGCCTTATACATTGCAGAGTCTCAAAAACCCGGAGAGGATCCAGAGGCATATTTAGCCAGAAAGCAGCTCCTAGCCGAACTAGCAGACGAGGTAGATTTAGATTTGAGCGACATGCCGGACTTCGACGACTTAGAATTCAGGAGGGCAGTCATAGATGGACTCAACAGCACCACTCGCCTAGCCCTAGCAGGAGTCGAGCCCGGGAGCATTACATGGGGAGAGCTGGAATCCCGCATCAGGAGCATTGCTGGCCTGTTGCGAGAGACCGGCGCCATCCGCCATGTGAAGTCCCCGGCCTCTCGTAGAAAGGAGAGCGAGCCGATAAGTGCAGTCACCTATGCCAACCATGGCCCCCACTCTCAGTACCGACCACAGGGACGCAGCCCGTACCCGGAGGCAAGGGGAGGGATCCTGAGGGGAAGGAGCAGTAGCTTTAACCGGGGAAGAGGGCCAAGGGACTACCGCCCGGGAGTTTCCTTTGCGCCCACCCCGAGTTACAGTTCCTCCTCCCAGCAGGGACCCCACGAGCCCCGATTACAGGAGGCGCCCCTAGCCCCTTCTCACTCGCGAGCATCACACCCGTACAATCATCAGGTCTACCCGCCTCCAGATCAGTCTAACGCTTGGGGAGCATCGCAGGGCGACCACGAGGGCTACCGGGACCGCGGCAGCACGCCCCAGTCCAGGGACTCCCTCCGTTGGGAACTGTGGATGCGCCTCAAAAACATTGGAGCGAACATGGAGCTATTCGATGGAAAGCCCACGTCCGTTCTAATGAAAGCGATCATGGAGTGGGAAGACCAGCAGCAGCCCCCAGTACCTCCGTCAGCGCCCCCTTTACCGCCAGACCCTCCCTTCTCGAGTCCCCCGATAGCTGCAGTCCGGGAACGCCCGAGCCCCAACAACCCCTTTAGAGGAAGCGCCGCTTCCACCGACCAGTGTGCAGGATCAGAATAGGGTTGCCCCGAGTCCCAGTCTCCTTCCGTGGGCATAGTTGCCAAACTAAAGCCGGACACATGGGGGAGACCGACAGTAAAGGCAGGGATCGGGACTCCCGGGGAAAAGAAGAAGCCTGCCACCCTCCTCATCGATACCGGAGCTTCACTTAATATACTCCGGCCCACCTTAGTTACGAAGGGCACCCAGACCCCCACAACCATGCAGCTCGCCGGTTTTGGAGGCGGCATGCAGGAATCCCAGGTCTGGCAGGATATCCCCCTCTCCGTTGGGAACCTGGCCACCCGGATTTCGGCATGCGCAAACCGGGGAGAAGATGATGGACTTTTGGGCATGCCATTTTTCCGTGCCGAGGGACTGACCATTGACCTAGCAAATGGGCTCCTGTGGCGCATCCCAGGAGGCCCAGACTTCGTCAATGCAATCCATCGGTGCGCAGCCCTTAAGGCCCCCCTCCCTCTCGCCCCCATCACAGGAGACCCCTGGGTTCAGGACTTTCCCGAAGTGTGGGTGACAGACAAGGCCGAGTGTGGGATAGTGAAGGGCGCCTGCGTCCTGATTGAAGGAAAGGACCCCCCTCCCCAACGACAGTACAAGTACCCAGCGGAAGCTGAGGCAGGGATAGCCAAAACTATAGAAGGACTCCTTGAGTGGGACGTCATACTCCCGATGCAGTCCATCTGCAACGCCCCATTGTGGCCAGTTCTAAAAGCAGATGGAGTGACCTGGAGAATGACGGTCGACTTCCGTGCCCTGAATGCCACCACCCCTCCAGTTGCCCCGGTTGTGGCCAAGTACAATGAGATCCTAACGGCCATTGCCGCTGGGTCCCGGTTCTACTCGGTCATAGACCTGGCCAACGCTTTCCACTCCATCCGGTTGCATGAGTCTTGCTGGTACAAGTTCGCGTTCACTTTCCGCGGCCAGCAATACGCATTCAAACGGACACCCCAGGGATTCCACTCCAGCCCCAGTATTTGTCATGCCCATGTAGTTCAGATGTGGGAACGCCTCCAACCCTCCTCGAGGCCCCACGTACTGAGCTACGTGGATGACATTTTGGTCCACGCCCCCACGGAAGAATTAGCCCGCCAAATCACCAGGGAAGTCCTGGAACTCCTCCGAGAGACTGGGTTCAAGGCAAGCAGGGAAAAGGCCCAATTGGTTCAGACCAGCGTCAAGTACCTGGGTCTGACCCTGGGACCCGAGGGTCGCACCCCGGATGCCCAGCGAATGGAGGTCATTTCCAAGCTGCCTGCACCCACCGATGTCCCCTCCCTCAGAGCCCTTCTAGGAACCTTTAACTTTTCCCGAGACTTCATCGAGTCCTTTGCAGACAAAGCTCGCCCCCTTTACGCCCTCCTCAAGAAGAACACTCCCTGGGAGTGGGGACCGGAGCAACAGACAGCCTTAGCCGAGCTAAAGCGCAGTCTGGCCGCAGCCCCGGCCCTAGCCCATCCAGATGTCACCCAGCCATTCTTTATTCAGTTAGCAGTATCAGACAAGAGCATAGGAGCCACGCTCACCCAGCAGCAAGCGGGAACCGCTAGAGTAGTAGCCTATGCCTCTCGCAACCTAACCGCAGTAGAGACCAAGTTCAGCCCATGCGAAAAGACTTGCCTTGCTCTAGTTTGGAGTCTGACCCATTGGGAATTTATCATAGGAGGTTCACGTACAATAGTTCAAACCACTCACACGCCTCTCAAATATATCCTGTCGGGAAAAATACAAGACGGACAAGTCTCAAACGCCCGCATAGCGCAGTGGACCCTGGCCCTAGTCAACCGCGGAGTGGAATTTAAAAAGGAGACCACCGAGCCTCTAGCCCCCTATGGCCTATTGGTAACCGGGACCGAGCACGAGTGCCCCCTGGACCCGCCACCGCAGGTTGCCTGGCCAGTCACTTGGGGAGTCCCGCTAGAGGAAGCCCGACAGAACGGCTTCACATGCTGGTTCTGTGACGGCTCCTCCTTTCACGTTGGAGGCTCTCCTCGGACAGGCTACGGCGCCGTGCGAGTGAGTGACGCCCATACTCTCAAAGGTCCAGCCCGCCCCCATTCCAGCCAAGCGGCTGAGGTGCAAGCGCTTCTGGCAGTGCTCGAGTTTGAGCCCCCAGAAAGCCCGCTGGCCATTTACACAGACTCGGATTGGACGGCCAAAGCCGCCACGGTCTGGCTCCCGGTATGGCAGAATCAGGGGTGGAGAGCTAGCGATGGGAAACCCGTAGCCCACCTACAGCTATGGCAGCAAGTAGCAGCACTCCTTCAGTCCCGCTCAGGCCCAACGCAGGTTACCCATGTCAAGGGACACCAGAAGACAAACTCAGAGACCGCTTATTGGAATGACCAGGCAGACCTCGCAGCCAAGGCAGCCGCCACTGAGAATGCTCCCCTACTGGAACCAGCTACCGATTGCCCCTTACACCCTGTCACCACTCGAGCACAAGCCCGCAGCCAGGCTCAGGGAACTACGGGAACACTAGACCTAGCGCAACTACAGCTATCTGACCCAGAAATAACTGACCTCCTAACCGCAGGGAGAGATCAGACAGGAAGACTAATGATCCGAGAAGAGGAAGGCATAGTTTGGGCAGTAGATGCAGCCGGCGAACGCCACTGGGTAGTGCCACTGGAAGTCAGGGCCGACCTGATTCAGTTTGTCCACGAGCAGGGACACCGAGGCAAGGACCTGACTCTGGAAAGGGTAAAAGAGGTTGGATGGTGGCCTGGCATGCGCACCGAAGTAGCGCAATGGGTGGACAACTGTCTGTCCTGCGCTATGGTCAATGCAGACCCCACCGGACCTAGAGCCCCCCTCCAGCATCAGAGAATTAACGGACCCTGGGCTCGCATACAGATTGACTTTATCGGCCCCCTTCCCCCCACTCCTCGCGGCAATCGCTACTGTCTCACTGTCATAGACCCCTTTAGCAAATGGGTCGAAGCGTTTCCGTGCAAGCGCAACAATGCAGCCACCACAGCCAAACTATTGTTCAACAATGTCTTTTCAAGATGGGGCATCGTGAGAGTCATGGACTCTGATTTAGGCTCACACTTCATCGGAGAAGTCACCCAGGAGCTGTGCAAGGCGCTAGGCATCCAGCAGCGCTTCCACATAGCCGGCCACCCTCAAGCCTCGGGCGCCATAGAAAGAACCAACCGGACCCTCAAGGAGGCTCTCCGCAAAATGGTTCGCTCCTCCGGGAGAGACTGGGATGAAAAACTCCCCATAATCCTAATGGCCATCAGAGGCACCACCGCAGTTCACGGGCTCACCCCCCATATGGTAATGACAGGGCGAAGAATGCAGCTCCCGGAAGCCTTCTGGCTAGATACGCAGCTCCCTTCTGATATGCAGCCCGTAGTGATTAATGACGCCTGGGTCCAGGATCTGCTCTCATCCATACACGCTGTCCACATGCAAGTGGCCCAGAAGTTGGGCACCGCTCAGAAAGATATGGACCGCAAATTAGGATGGGTCAGGAACCCCAGGCAGTGGGAGGAAGGACAGCTCGTTCTGTATAGAAAGTTCTCGCAAAAGGCGCATTCACTAGCAGCCAAATGGCAGGGCCCAGTCCCCATCACGAAAAGAGTCTCCCCAGCCGTCTATCAGGTAGCTATCCAGAGAAAGACAGGAGGCACTTGGTTAAAATACTTTCACGCCTCTCAGTTAAAAGAATGGAAAGGGAAGCCGCTGCAATCTGCCCCTCCTGTGTATGACCCTGGGGGAGCCGCCACCAGCCCAGCCCCCCTCTGCCCAGTGATTCGCCAGATATCCCTTCACCCTGGGCCAGAGATACCCTGTGTCCCCTTAGACCAGACCTTTTTAGCCTTAGTATAAAAGAAACAGTAGAATATGTAGATATAGGTGTGAATGTCAAAAGTTTTTCCAGTTCTATTCTTTAACTTCATTAGGCGGGCCCCACAGTTGGGACCCTTGGGGAAGACACGGCAACCAAAGCCAAATAGGACCACCACCGAGAGTGATTCTTAATTGGATTGTAAGCCGCATGTTCGGGAAAAAAAAAATTGCACAGGCAAAAGAGATTTGCTGTGTGTGAAAGTGTTTGGAGAGGCTTTAGCCCAAGAGTGAATGCATTTCCAATATTGGAGACACACCAATAAAGGTGATCTCTGTATTTGAAAACATTTCACCCGCCGTGCTGGTGAAGATCCCGCATCTACGTAGATTCGGGGTCTCACCTGCCAGACCCACGCTTTCGCATGATGGTCGGCTTTGGCTTTGAGGGCCGTGCCTCCCCTGGAAAAGGACCCCCAGATAGCCCAACATCCCTCTTTTACTAATGTTCATAGTCGTCATGGTGAGTTGCTATACGGCGCCACCAGCCAGTACGCTTTAGTGCAAAAGTAAAAGACCCGCCAGTATTCTGTAAATGTGTGCCCTCTGGAATATGTTATTGAGGTGCGTTCGCAACGCACAAGGGGCAGCGTGCCTCATTTACATAGCCAGGATCCCCCGCGCCAAGATGACCCCCGAATAACCCAGACCCAGTGGCGCCGGCAGATCTCGGCCGTCTCCGCCGCTTTTCGATAAACGCCGCCGAGCGCCCTCGGCTCCACTTCGGCCCTTTCCGTCAGCAGCCGCCCGCCCCACGTAATCTTTTCCCTTGCCCGTACCGTACAAGGGAAAAGAAGGGGGGGAGACATATTGAAGTTATAATGAAGCCATGCCAGGCCTTCCAAGTGAGGGCAACCCGAAAGTACCCCACACCCGTGTGCTTTTGCTTTGTGTGTTTCTTTCTTTTAACATGAAATTGGGGCCTCCCGAGGGAGTCCCTCCAAAAATTGATCCTAGGAAAAAATATGGTCCGCCGAAATACATACATGAGGTCCTGCAAAAAAAGCAGAGGGAAAAAGGCAAAGCAAAAGCAAACCATCATAAAACATACCTTCAACCCTAACCACCCCTACTTAAAAATTATTTTAGAAAAATAGAACGAAGGTCTCCTTTAGCAGCAACCCTTATAGTTAATGGAAACCGCTCTCTAGTTTTTTTTTCGTTTTGAAACGGCAAGGCCAGGCCGAGCCGGACCGATAGCTCTCAGCCCGCAAAATAAAAGCAGCCCGCCACCGAGCAAGGGGCACCTGAAGGCCACATAGCCTAGGCACCCAGGGACCCCTGGGGCGAGTTTGCATAATCCCGCCTAACGTACAGCCGACCCTTGCCCGACGCAAAGACGTCCCCCCTGAAATATACACGCTTTAGAAAGAAATCTTCGTACAGGAGTTCCCCAGAGCAACAAGCTGGAAGGCTCGCTTAGTGCTCCGGGACTTCTCGTTCGAGCCCCACCTAACATACAGTGCTGGCAGAAATACGCCCTCCTTTTTCCCTGCTTTACTTCATTCATTTTGCTGCAAGAAACTCAGGGAGCCTGTACTTATATCCGCAGGTCTCCCCAGGATATTTTCACCACAAAGGAAAAGGAAGGCCAGGAGATGAGGCACCTGGCTACTCTGTGTTTGCTCGTGCTGGCAGGCACCCTAATAGAGGGACGCCCGTCCAAATTAATGCCCTACCCACACTGGAGATGTATCAATACACTAGCAGAAAATGAAATGATGGTCTGCAAAGTTGTGCAGCAGAGCAATATGACCACCCCCACGGATCGCACTAACTTCCGCAGTTGCGAAGAGCAGTGGATCCGACCCCCAGAGCTGGTTATTTTATGTGTGGGAGTCAAAACTATGTCCCAGGAGCTAGTATGCTACTCGCCTACTGATACAGTTTCACCTCTCGCTCCGATCCCTTGTATGTTCCTTCCCCGTATCAGGCCAGCCCCCACCGCAGTCCCGGTGGTAGACAAATATACCACCCCTGCCAACTTCGAAACCTCGCCATTTGTCACTGAGGCTTTCGGACCATACTGTGAAGTTATCTTAGTGTCGGCCGCAGTATGGAAGGCAGGAGACCCCTTCAGAATGACCATCCTACTAGGCACCACCGCCACTGAGTCTGCATCAGTCACTGTCACGCCCCCTTCAGGTGCAGTTCTCTCCTTTGCTATAGAACGCTGGGAGAACCTGACCTGGATTGTAAAAGAAGAAGACCTAGCCAAACATGGCCCACCCGATTGGATACTGGTTCAGCAGACGCCCGAATGCCAAACCAAGCCCCTAGTAGAGAAATTTCACCGGCTTGGGCTGCTCTTTGTAAATTTGACTCACGAACCAGGCAATTATTCCCTGCTGATCCGGACCCAGGAGACCCACACCATCCAAATTGACCCTTTGATTGCTAGCAATGAACAATTAAGCCAAGGCGGCACGCATATAGTGGGCTCCCATGTTTTGAAAACTGACATTCGAGAGAGAGTTCTAGTCCGCCCGCAAATGTCTTTAAAAGAGATCCGCATAGACTTAGCTGAACTAAATGTAACCCAGAGGCTGCCGCAGTGCGCTCCCTATCTGGAGGCCGGTAGCAAGGGTTGGAATGCATGGCTACAACTGTGGATCGATCCCTCTCCCTCTCTCTCGCGTGCCAGACGAAGCATTGCCGACTGGACTGCTCCTGCAGCCGGAGGCTTAGCAATCATGGATTCGGTCAACATTGAGACTCTCGCTAATAAGTTTGCCCATGTCACGACTAGCATCTCCGACTTAGGTAAACCGGTGGTGCAGTCCCTAAATTCCATTTCGAATGGGCAACACGAGATCAGCTCCATTTTAGTTAACTGGGAGAGTCAAATTGAAAGAGATTTTTCTCTGCTACTCAAAGGAACACAGTCTTTGGAACGCAACATGTCAATAGCCATGGCATGTATGCAAGCCCAACAATTAAACCAGGCTGTGGCCATGGGGCTAATTCGGCAAGCCATGGACGGGCACTTGCCCCTGGAAATTAAAAGATTGATTATGCCCAAATTGTCACCCATAGAACTGGAGCTTGAATCCTGGTGGTCCCTTGTAAATTCCTCATTCTCACCGACCACCCAGGAACTTAAATTATTTTTATTAACGGCCAGTGCGCACGAGTCATTCCACGTGTATCCAGTCGTGCCTCTGGGACTCCAAGTCAGCGATACCGAAGTCCTCTACGCCCGCCACCCCGACCATTGGGCCCGCTTCACCCCGACTGGATGGCAGCTCGTCAGCCTCCAAGGGTGCCAGCATCGAGACCAGACCGGCTTCATCTGCCAAGACCAAGCCTTTGCACCTCATCACCCCTGTGTAGCCCCGCAAGTCGACGCCCTCAACGAGTGCTCCTTTGAGGTCGTCCGGGAGAACAGCTCCGCTGTGGTCTACATTGGGAAAGGATGTGCCTGCGTACGAACGGCCTGCGATTTTGTGATCCTGAACTCGTTCCAGCTTAGGCCCGTGATCCCGGGAGTCAACCGCTGCTTCTGTAACCTGTCTTCGGTGGCAACCTGCGACTTCACTTACACGGTACCGGTCTGGACCCAAGAAGAGATCCTGGTGGCACCCTCCATCTATCGACATGTGAAGCCCATCTCCCTTGGCATCGGTCTGGAGCTAATCCACGAGCTCCTGGCACACCCGCAGCTCCACCGCACCCTCCAGAGCATCCAGAGGGACGGGGACACCACTGCTTTGGTTGTGTCCCACAACGGAAAGGAGATTTTGGATCTTGCCCAACGGATCAAGACCACGGGTGAGCACTCGTGGTGGGAAACCCTCTTTGGCTGGAGCCCCACCGCCACTGGAATTTACAATTTGGCTTTGCACCCGATTATTGTTATTTTGGCTTTTCAAGTTTTACTATGTGCCTCACTGCTTTATTTGGGCTGTTGGAGCCGCCGACAGCTCCAGCAACTCCAGCTGTCTTACCGCTTGGATCACTATAATCCAGACCTCCTCTTGCCCTAATGGTTATTCTTGGCGCCCTCCTTTAACCCTTGTTTGTTTTATTGCTTGTGTGATTATGAACTATGCTTGTGCCTTTATATGTATGGATCCTGAACCAGCCCCATGGACGCTTCGCTGCCGGACACCGCTCCGAGGCCCTCTTGTGGACTAGGGGGGGACATATTACTCTGCCTCCCGGCCCACGGCCCGTCTCCAAACGACCGCCAGCAGCGCCACCTCCATGAGGACTAGAACTGTGTGTCTGAAGCCCTTCTCGCCGCCTGCCGACCCTGCCCTGCGGATTGACGCAGACAGCAAGGGGGGGTGGAAGTGTGTTTTGGAACACATGGACTAAGTTTGCTCGTTCCTGTAAATATGCAACCCAGTCCAGCAGCTGTACTGCGGACTGAGCCGTCTGTGATCTTTGTTACTCTATGGTTTTATGAATTTCTTTCCATTGCTTTTATGAATTTTAACTCCCATGAATTTAGCCCCGAACTAGTCCCTCCCTCTATCTACTGCAAGTGCGCCCATGAACTTTATCCCGATGAATTTGATTTTAACCTTTTGAATTGCCTTCTTAACCCGACTCCCTCCGCCGAGGCAGTTCTAGTCTATGAATTTGATTTTAATCCAGCCATATTGATTTGGTTTTTAATCGCAGAGTTTATTTTTCTGCCCCCATGAGCCCCTCCGCCGCTTACCCTCATGAATTATTTCCTCGCACTTGCTTTTATCATTGCTGCTTTTATCTATGAGTTGGTTTTAACTTCCTGGTTTATTGCTTTTAATCATATATATATGTATTTATGATTTTAACCATTTATGAATTACTCTACCCTCTATGAATTGGTCTATGCCTAACTTGCACTTTCCTATATGAATTATTCCCTCACCTATGAATCCTGCTTTATGAATTGCCCCTGCTTTTAATCTTATGTCTATGAATTAATCCATGTATATGAATTGCTCCTGGTTTTTAGTGCTTTTAACCCATCATGAATTCCGTATGAATTACCTTCAATCATGAATTAATCCATGTACACAATTATGAATTATTGCTATTTATATGCATGAATTGCTCATTGCTGCCTATACTACTATGAATTGCTATTATTGCTATTTATTCTGACGATTGCACTTAGCACACCCCCTGGTGTGAACCCAGAGACCTGCAGCCCATTGGCTGATCTAAATTGCACTTATTCGGTTAGGTGGTTCTCCAAGCTAAATTTTTGAGTGACGCCTCCTCCCCCTTCCCTTCCCACTCCTTCTCCGCTCGAAGCTCGACCACCGGACATTGCTGACCACCTCGCCTTTGAAGTCAAGTTCGGAGACCCGCGCGCCTGGCGTCCCGGGGTCTCCGAGGGGGGGAATTGTTGCCAAGTAGGCCCCCTCCCCTGCTTTAAGGCCTGCCATGAACTGTGTTAAAGTTTCCTGCATTGCTGTTTCACTGCTACACCAAAGATTGCTTTGCACGTGTGTGTTCTGATACACGTGTCAGTTTCCTGCCTGCGTGTCAATTATCTTGCTGCTGCAATAGACTGTGTAGTTTACTGACTCCATGTTTGGGTGACTGCACAAAGGACTCTCTTTCTGGGCAGCCCTGCCCTGACCTGTATCTGGACTTCCTAGTGTGCGTTTGGACTGTGTTACAAGTGTGCCCCGTGCCTGCATTGCCATCTGCCACGGACCGTGCCTGTTCCCTGCTTTGGACTGTGTTTTAAAGTGTTGTTTCCCCTGCCTCCATGGAAGTCTGCCTCATATGGGCCCAAGCCGCTGCTAGCAGCCGGGCGCCTGCCGGGGAAACCTCCAGCGAGCCTGGCTAGGCGCTCCCTGGTCAGTTCCCGCCTGGAGCCTCCCGCGAGCCGGTCGCCGAGCTTGCCCTCGCTACCGGGCAACCTGCTAACCAGCCCCAGCTATGCCCAGCCGGCATCCATGTTCTCAGGCAGCCAGAAGACCCTGGGAAGAAGACTGCTTTGAGAAGCCATTTCGGCGAAGCGGGCACACCACGTCCGCAGCGAGAGCCCCTCGCCCCGCTCTGCATATCTTAGGAGCCGCCCCGGAGAAGAGCTAAGTGCTGACCATCCCAAGCACTTAGAGAATGCATCTCAAAGAAACCTCCGCATTCCAAAGCTGATGACATCAGGACAAGCCCTGTCCGCTGGAACATCCTTTCAGCCCACTTGGATTTCCCCCTCCCTCTTTTGTCCCCTCTTCCTGAGGTGTCACTTATCACAATCTGATTACCAAAGTGGCCCATCCAAGCCATTCAGTGACCCATTAGACCCTTTGTTTTAATCTGTGAGAACCACCAAGTACAGCACCAGCCCCAGGGTACGTTTTGGGGTATTTAAGCTGGTCTCTCAGACCACTCGGTGCCTCGGCCATTCCCTATCCAGACCTCCTTGCTGTCCGTCTGTGGTTCCAGTGCTGGCATTGGGCCACCCTCGCTGCCGTGTCTCTGCTTCGCTCCAGGATTGTGAGTATTTCCCTTACCATCGTTGGGAACCAGCTAATGCGAACGTCTCTGTATTTCATACCCTGTATTTCTTAGGTCTTGTGTGTTCTCTGTATGATTGTGCAAGCTAGGCTTACGCTACACTCAATACACGTGTTTGGAACTTATTCGTTGTCTGCCTCTTTTTCACTAGAGTGTCTGGGATCGGGACCTCCGTAAACATAGGTTATGATCCGCGCTTAATATTTAGTTACAGACTGCTATAGCTAATTCCCCATTATAATAAAAGAGCAGTTCTGGTAACACCCTATGGGGAGTGGAGCAGGAGCAGGAGTGTGGTGTTGTTTCCACCACCTCCTGACACACAAAAATAAGGTTTTTGTCAGGAACAGTGTCATGGATATGGCTAAAACTACAGGAGAACAGTTACTGGATATGTCCAAGAAAGTCATCCAAGATACCTTTGCATACAGAAAAAAGGGCTAGCCCAGCCCCTGTAATGACAGGCCACAAAGGGAGTCTAGAATCCTAGATCTAACAACCTTGGAAAGACACACAAAACAATAGTTACACAGTTGTATTGCCATATAGAGCCATCTCTAACTCACATCAATATATACAATGTACCAAGACCCAGGTGCATAGAGTATCTGAGAATGACAGGAATGGCTAAGCTCATTGAGAATGGCAACATTATTCAAGGATAGATGTATTGGTAGAGGGGCAAAAGTTATTCAGGTGTTTAAGAAACTTGTAATCACTAATTTTATATAGCCTTCGTTAAGAAAAAAGTAGCGAGAATGAAATTACTATTGTTATGCTTCAAGAAGGTATTTCAAATATAGATAACCTTGTTTTGTGTACGAAGTCATAAGGTAATAACTTAGCCAAGAATTTGAGCCTTTGAAGTTATTGTTAAGAGAAGATTTTGAATCCCTATAAATATGACAGGACTTGATTGTGAGCTTCCTCTTAGAAGGGGCTCCTTGACTGTGACCTTCATATCTTTGGGTAAGATACTTTTGGGGGCTCATGTAATTGCTCTCCTTTAATAATCTATGTAGTTATAATGGATGGCATGATTTTCTATTGATTGAGCTGCTATTAAGAATACTGAATAATTATTTTGTAATAATAAAGGCTTAAAATGGACACAGAGACTCCGTAATAGTCTTACTTGTGTACAATACCCAGGAACGAACCTAGAACATTATCTCTGATGTACCTCTAGCTAGAAAATAAATGATATAGAAAAGCTAACTAGACACTCAAGGCTTCTTAAGTACACACCTATATCTGAATCAGGCCTGACTAAAATTATTCAGAACAGTCTCTCCCCCTCTTGTAGAGGTTTATTTTATGTAACATGAAGTTTGCACTGACAAAGCTGTGTCATGCAGATGGTTCCTGGCTGTAATCTGAAGCTTGTCATTCAGAGTATGCTGCTGTGCTTATGTCAACAGCATCGAAGGCTTCCGTCTTCCATCAGAGGCGAAACTTCAAAACGCACTGACCTCAAAGTTTGATGTTGTTTTCCAAAACACCTAGGAAGCTGTGTAGCCTTTAAAACACTATGGTCTCTTACCCAAGGATATTAATACCTGAGGAAGACAGTGCAAAATGAACATACCTATATCCCAGCAAGGATGACTTTCCTGCTTTTGACTTATTTGTGTCTCAGAAAATTAATTTTCTAGAAAGCAAGATGACCAGAAAATGCATTCCTTAACACAGAACCAGAACACACGATATTTCTGAATACTCACTGAACTTCAGAAATTTGATTAAAAAAAATAGTTGGGTGAAGATACTTCATTCCTGTGTGAGTTTGCATGACAGTTATATACACTGACTGTAACCGCAGCCATGCACGTTAGGAAAAATACACGTGGAATAGCTGTGCAGTTTAAGACAAAATGAAAATAGTCAAAGGGTCCCTGATATGCAGACTTAAAGATCTTGTTTTCAATATAGAACTTGAAAACATCTTCCTTCCTGATTTTTGGTACACTACTCCAATAGGTACCTATCAGTATGTATTTTTGATTTAAGGGCATACTAAATCACAGCCAGTAATCAGGAACAGAGAAATTCTTAAGTCCAATGTTAAGGGATAAAACCTCATTTTAGAAACAGCTGATTAATATTTAAGAAACTAATAGAACATGTATAGTTTTAACTACATAGAAGCATTCATAGTACAGGGACCTTAGAGCTCATTATGCAAATCTGTATGTATATGTAATACAATTTCATAATCCAAGTTAAGGGGAAATATTAGGACTGAAAAGTAGACACGGCTGTCCTTCATTGGTGACAAATGTTGCTGAAATCAGTCAACAGATTTATGTTCAGTACACATTTGACAAGAGGATAAAGAAATGTTCAAAGCAATACCAAGTTCTTAGCATTACAGGAAAATGAAATATAAAAAACAAACTAGAATATTTACAACATTCATGAACGTATTTTCACCTATCAGAATTCAGAAATCCTCATGTCTGCAAAGAATCCTAAATTATTCTTCCATAATTTTCTTCAAAAGCAAAATCCAAACAAGTCTTAGTTCAGTCTCACTTTTTTCATGCTTCTCTTTTCTCATTAAACCGAATAAAGGTTTCAAATTGTGCACTTAGAGAACCAAAATACTTTGCTGCAAGGAAACAGAAGATTTCATATCCCTCAACTGATCATCATTTAATTGCTTCGAAGATATTCTGTAATACAAATAAATATGCAATGTCTTATATCTCAGCTACTACAGACAAACACTTTGAGTGAAATTCAAAGGAGTTAAACGTGTTACTGAAATCAACAGAACACAAATACATGGCTAACAATCTAAACTCTATGAGTTCAAATATGATTTGAGGGCACTTTATTTTTCGTGATTGCCTCTATTGCCCATACAAAGCAACTGTTCAATGTTCCATAAGGTACTCCCCTTTCTTTCTTCTTCTTCCCTGCCAATCTTGTTTTTTTGTCATGCTCTGAGAAACAGTGGAAGTGTTCATCTGTTATCACTGTAGATCCAGTTTCTGTCACTGGTAATAATATCTGAAAAATAAATTTGCATTGGGGAATGAAGTCTTTAAAGTAATGTTCTTGAAGCCAGATTTTATTCAAAATGCATCAAGACATTCAATGCTTTGCAAGTTACAATACATAAAGCTACACCCATCAGCTCCGAAGGCTTTGAAGGAAAAATATGCATATTATCCAAAATCCCATTATTAGCATTTTTGAATCTATAGAATTAAGTGAAATATGGAAATGTGAAACCAATTGTTAACAGCAAAAGGCACTTTAATGAGTTCATGCCTCATTATTAAACACATCACAGTGAAAAAGGCAAAAAAAGAGGATCAAAACAAATTTGCTCTTCAATTCCAGCATCTTCAGCAAAAAGAAAACAGCCGTGACATAAAAAGGAAAATTATGCATAACTTCCCTTTACCTGTTGTTACTCCTGTTGGGGGTAACAGTATTGGTCTGTTTAGTGGAGTCTGGACAACTTTCAGTGATCTAAATTCTGGTGAAGCTTTAACAATACAGCAGATTTCTGGTGGATGATGCAGACACTGGAAAAAAGGGATCACCACTGGGAAATTATTCATTTGTAGATCTTTTTAAAGGAAAGCTTCTAAAATAAAAATTGCAGAAAGGTTGTAGTGCTAACAGCCCAATCCTATGTAAACATAAACACACTCAAGAAGACTTTAGCCTAATGCTAAAGAGGAGCTGGCCACCATCATATAAATACTAGGGGATAAAATCTTTATTTCTGAGAAAGATGTTTTACATAGTTAACCAATCAGTTCAAGGCTTGCCTTTACCTCATTTTAGTGTTTAAAAAGATCCTAGATGATCTGAGCCAAAAGCAGTAGCGTGGTATGCATATCATGCCACTATTGGGATTGCTACAGCTTTTGTCACTGGGCAGCCTTTAAAGGCTGTATAATAATGTAGTCATTAGAGAAGAAAGAAAAAATTAATCAGATCACAGATAGGTAAAGGGTAAAGGGTAGTCGCCTGTGCAAGCACCAAGTCATAGCACGATGTTTTCTTGGCAGACTTTTTATGGGGCGGTTTGTCATTGCCTTCCCCAGTCCACAGGGGAAGTCACTTTCACCATGGCTAAAGTTTTAAGACGGTGTCACTAAACATTTTTGGCAAGATTGCCACATGCCAAGTCTGAGTTATAAGCAAAAGAGTATATTGGTCTGACTTCTGCCAACATCTTTTCCACACTGTGACACTGAGAGATTCTGTCTTTTGGTGCTACACCTCTGAAGATGCCAGCCACAGCTGCTGGCGAAACGTCAGGAACTACAATGCCAAGACCACGGCAATACAGCCCGGAAAACCCACAACAACAATCGTTCTCCGGCCGTGAAAGCCTTCGACAATACATCGTTTGCAGTAAAGTCAACAGCAAGAACAGAAAGGTAAGAAAGACGAAGAACCTGGGAGGGCAAGATGTCCTCCAATCCTCAGAGGAGAAGGACCCTTCACGGTAAGTGTACAAAGGCCTATTCTCCCTCTGAGGTGGAGGACATTTTGGGTGATCCCAAAGCAGTTATATCCCCTTGGGTGGGACATGGTCTTCGTCTTGAACTGTGTGTTGCAACACTCGTCTTCCAAATGCAGCATCCGCTGAGTCGTACCAGTCCAGTTTATAATGTCATACAAAGGTAGTTACTGAAGACCAGGTGGCAGCTTTGCATACTTCTTCCACAGATGCTTGATTTCTGAAGGCTGCATTAGTGGCCGCACTTCTTAAGGAATGAACTGTGATTCCCTCTGGAATCTCGATAGACGCTTTATATGGTTCCGCGATACAGGATCGAATGCTCTGACCTATAGCCACAGAGGACATCTTCCGTGTTGGGAGGACCTACATTAACAAAAATGGAATCTGTTTTCCTGATGTTCTCCGTCCTAGCTAGATACGCCTTGAGGGATCTTCTCAAATCTAGGCAGTGCCATTCTTTCTCTCTGGGATGCCTTGGATCTGGGCAGAAGGATGGAAGACTAATCTCCTGCAATCTGTGAAATCTAGAGTACGCCTTTGGCAGAAACGTGGGATCTGTGCACAAGACCACTTTGTCCTTGTGGAACACACACAGATGGGGCTTCAGTGATAAAGCGCTGATTTCTGAAATCCTTCTTGCTGAGGCTATGGCCACTAAGAAGAGGGTCTTGAATTTCAGCCATTTCAGCAGGATTTCCTTCACAGGTTCGAAAGGAGGCTTAGTTAATGCCTGGAGCACCACATTTAAGTCTCCAGGTTGAAAAACGATGTACCACTGGTGGGCTCAACAACGATGCCCCTCTTAAGAAGCACTGAATATGAGGGTGCCCTGAAAACTTCAGACCATTGGTGACTGGAAGAGCAGAAGCCAAGGCTGCAACTTGTCTTCTCAAGGTAGGTGGTTTCAAACCAGAGTCTAGACCGTCTTGCAAGAAGGACAAGATCATACTCAAAGATGGGTGAAGAGGGTCTACCTTCTTCCTTTTGGTATATCTAACAAATGCTTTCCAAGATGTATTGTAGATCTTTATGGCTGATCTCTTCCTGGAAGCCATCATTGTGTCAACAACTTTGGGGAGGTATCCCAGACCTGTCAATGAACTCCGCTCAACTTACAAGCGGTCAAACATAAGCGCTCCGGATGAGGGTGCCATATGGGACCCTGTGACAGGAGGTCCAGAGCTGACTGAAGAAATAGAGGAGGTTCTACCATCGATCTTTGAAGAGTTGAGAACCACGGTCGTCTCAGCCACCAGGGAGCAACCACAATGGTAAGGGCTCACTGCTCTATTCTCTTCCTCAGAAGCTTTGGAGGGATCGGAATAGGTGGGAAAGCCCTGGGGCCACTGCGACGTGAGAGTGTCTGTGCCTTCGGCTTGAGGGTGATAGTATCTGGACAGGAACCAAGGCAACTGATGATTTCGGTGGGATGCGAATAGGTCCAAGACTGACAAGACTGAAGTGTTCTGTTACAGCTTGAAACACGTCCCTCTTCAAGGACCATTCTCCTGGGAGGATAGACTTCCTGCTCAACCAGTCTGCTTGAATGTTGTCCAATCCCCTGATATGCTCTTCCCGGATTGATGCCAGGTGAGATTCTGCCCAAGACAAGATCTTGAGCACTTCCTTGAGCAGAGCAGATGAACGAGTACCCCCTTGCTTGTTGATATAAGACTTTGCAGACATGTTGTCTGTACGAATGAGGATGTCTCTCCCCACGATCCTGTCTGAGAATTCCATCAGAGCCTGCCTTATCACCCTCAGTTCAAGGAGACTGATTGGCAAGGTCAACTCCTCTTGAGACCAGAGACCTTTGACAGGCCGTCCCTCCAGGGACGCCCCCCAGCCTGAGAGACTTGCGTCCGTGCATAATTGGATCGGTTGGGGAGTCAGGAAACTCTTGTCTTGATTCAGGTTCTTGTTCCTGGACCACCATAAGAGGCTCTCCTTGACCTTTCTGGGCACTTGTATTAGTAAGTCCTCTTTTGTCATGATGAGGAACTGGTAAGGCCTCAAAAAGGATAGGAGTGGCCAAGGGTGCAGCCGGCCCCACATTATGGCTTCGCAGTTCGCCATGAGGGTGCCCATGAGCTTGGATAGGGTCATCAGAGGAATCGCCTTGCTGTGGATTACTGATCCAATCAGACTCTTGGTTTTTTGAATTTTGTCTTTGGGGAGGAAGATACAACATTTTTGGTGTCCACTATCATGCCTAGGTGTTGTATCGTTTGGGTGGGCAGAAGTAAACATTTCTTCAGGTTTATCTGGAAGCCATGTAGTTGCAGGAAATGAATAGCCATCCATGTGTCTTGGTTCACCTTCTCTCGTGAACTGGCCCTGATCAACAAGTTGTCTAGGTATGGATGGATGTGTATTCCCTTTTCTCTGAGCTGTACAATGGGATTGATGAGGACCTTGGTGAAGACCCTTGGGGCCGTTGCGAGGCTGAAGGGAAGAGCTCTGAACTGATAGTGGTCGATAAGAGAGAGAGAGGGGATCTTACCATATAGGGGAAATGTAACTATAATCTAAGCTAGTATAAGGGTTAGGGGAATTTTTTTTTTCTTTTCTCAGAGTATATGAATAAGAGTATAGTTAAATAAATATACTAGTGGGGTATATATATATACTATATACTATATGTAATATATTAGGTTGTATATTATATAATGACTGCGTAATATAGTGTTGCGTGCTGTGCCACATTGGTGGCAGGGCACACAGTAGAGGTTTTATAATACATATTATATTGACAGCAATATATTTGATAGAAAATATGCTTAAAAGAAATAGAACATGTTCAAACTAAGATTTTTGTTATATATTATATTATATTATATTATATTATATTATATTATATTATATTATATATTATATTATATTATACTGTTCTGCTATATTGAGGGGTATAAGATGTATACTATATTGATAGTATAACCGATACAAGTATACTGTATTGATAGAATATTTGATAGTATAACTGATAGATGTATACTATATCGATAGAATATTTGATATATATGATAGAATATCTGAAAAAAATTAGAATGTGCTTAGAGTAAGGGTTTTCATTAAGTAATAAGAGGGGTTAAGGGTTGGAAAGCTGTTGGAAGTCGATAGGGAGGGGGGAGGAAAAGGGTGGGGGATAGGGTTAATTAGATATTGAGGGAACGTATGTATTAAATTTGAAAGGTATACTCACCAATAAAAATCTTTTTTTTAAAAAATGAACTGATAGTGGTTGCTGCCCACGCTGAACCAGAGAAAGCATCGATGTGACTGAAGGATCAGTATGTGAAGATACGCCTCCATGAGGTCTATTGATGTCAGAAACTCTTCTGGCTGGAGAGCCTCCACCACAGATCAAAGAGTTTCCATGCGAAAGCACCTTATCTTCAGGAATTTGTTCACAAACCAGGTCCAGAATTGCTCTCCAGTCGCCGCTCCTTTTTGGCACTATAAAGAATAGGGAATACATGCCCTGACCTCGCTCTCTGACAGGTACTAGTTCTGTAGCTTGAATGTCCTGCAGGTGGAGGATCACTTGCATGGTGATCTGCTTCCGGTAGGGGTTTTTCCTGTTGGGAGAAGTGATGAAACGATCCAGAAGAAGAGAGTAGCCTTTGGAGACCACTTCTAGGGCCCAACTGTCTGCTCCCGAGTCGGCCCACACTAGGCTGAAATGAAGTAACCTTCCCCCGACTGGAATTTGAGGTGAATCATAACTTGGGAGCTTTGTTCTCGAACTTCCGCTTTTCTCCTCTGTTCTGAAAGTGTTTGGTGGACTTAGAGGTGAAGGAGCCCTGCCCTTTGCCGGGTTACAAGATGAGTGCTTTGAGTCCTGTCGTGGTCTAGCCAAGGAGTGAAAGGATCGAAATGGCTGGATGAAGGGGCATCTGTCTGTCCTCCGCAGGCTTCTAGGTAACGCCTTTTTCTTGTCTCTTGTCTCCACCAGGACTTTGTCAAGATGTTCCCCGAACAGCTTGTATCCCTGGAGAGGGTACATCATCAGGACGAACTTAGATCGGATGTCCGCCTGCCATGCTCTGAGCCACAGCAATCATCTGGCTACAGCTGCCGACGCTATAGATCAAGAAGAGAAAGATATGGCATCCAGCGTCGCATCCGCTGCAAAGGAAACTGGCTTTAAGAATCCTGTTTGCTCCTTCAAGCAACCGTCTGTTGCCATCTGGCATCAATTGGATCAGCTTACACACCCAGACCACGGATGCCCTTGAGACTATGGATGCCGTGGCTGAGGCCTTGATGGACATGGCCGCAGCCTTGTGAGATGTTCTGAGAGAAACTTTTGCTTTCCTGTCTAGGCTGTCTTTCACCACTCCTTGTTCATCTTCAGAAAAAAGGCCTGATGTCTGGATAGCGGCCACTGGAGCATCGATCCAAGAGACCTGCAATAACTTATTTGCATAAGAAGGTAAGGCATATAATTTTTTGGCTGCAGGGGAACATTGTTTATTGGCAGCAGGCATTTCCCATTCAGCTTTGAGCTGTCGCTCGACGTATTCAGGGAATGGGAAAACTCTTTCAGAGGTATTAGCTCTGGGGAAGAATTCTTTGCTCCCTTTAGGTCTGATACCCCTCTTATCTGACTTGGGGTTATCCTCCTCCTCCCCCGTTTTCCTATCTTGTAGCTCTAGTGCTGATAAGGATTTAGAGAGGAGACACTGATAATCTTCAAACGTAAACAGTCTATTAGGCTGCTCTGGGATAGAGACCTCTTCCTCTTCCTCTGAGAGGAATTCTCCTTCCTCCCTCTCATCACTATCAGAAGAGGCCCCCTCTGCCCAATGGGACTTAGAATTGGACATTCTAATCTGAGTGGCTTTCTGAGCCGCCTTGGTGGCCATGTTGCTGCCTTTCTAGGCTTGTCCTTGTCATGGTGGGGGGAAGCGGGGGGAGACATCTCACTGCTGGGCTGGGAAATGGGTTGCGAGAGCTCTGCTTGCTCGTCCCTCATGGCTTGCCTGATCATAGTAAATAGCTCCACTGAGCCCCCGCCCCCCATGTCGGGTTGTACATTGCCCCTCCTGCAGGCTTCGATCTCTGAGCTTGGTGTTTCCTGCTCCGAGTCTGGCAGGGCAGAACAGAAGCCTCCCGCCAGGAGGCTGGAATGGCCAACAATCTGGCCCATGCGGGAAATGGTGCGTCTACTGCTGCTCTTTCCTGCCTTTTTGCTTGTCTGTTTCAAGGCACCACGCTCAATGTCCTTGCAGAGCTGCGCCGTTGTTGCCGCCTCCGAGACCGACGTCTTTGCCCTCTTGGCGGGCACACACAGCTCCAGAGCTGTATCGTTGCCGGGAGCCAGCTCCTGACTCGAAGACAGGGCAGCACTGGATGGCTGGCAATTTGCCATGGCTGCGGCTACTGGAAGTGCCGCTTCCTCCTCCTCTTCCAAGAAGCTAACGTCTGACTCCATTCCCCAAAGGTTGGGGCAAACCCGTGAGCTCTGAGAAAGAAATTAGTGAGGGAGGATAAGAGAAGCGGTAGGTAAGGGAGGAGGAGAGATAAGGGATAAGATGGAGAAAAAATTGAGGAAGAAGGCTGGAGTTGAAAGTGAAAGTAGGCCTAAGAAGCAGCTCGAAGCGCTGCTGCTACAGCTCTCCCTGGAGGCAGGAAAGAATGGAGGAAAGGGTGAACCACACACCAACAGGAGGAGAAAAATATGTAAATTCCTGCCTCCCTGGTTGGATGGTGGGAAACACCCAAGATGTCCTTCACCTCAGAAGGAGAACACATATATTTTGGGGAAAGACTCCAGGAGTATAAATCCAAACAAAACTATTTTAAGTTGCAACGGAAAGCAATAAAAAATACTTTAAATAAATGAAGACCCAGTATTGTATAGTGGCTATAGGTCTGGACCAGGATCTAGGATATACAAGTTCAAATCTCTACTCTGGCATGAAACTTGGTGGGTGGACCAGTCAGCCTAACCCTTCTCATGTTGATTGCTGTGAGGATAAATAGAAGAGAACCATGTATGCTGCAGAGAGCTCCGTAGAAAAAAGATGGGATAAGAATGTACTCGACAGCTAATACAACAGGTGAGACTACTCTAACAAATGATGGACATGTAGAAAATCCTTGAGTCATTTATGGTTTTTCAACTTAGGATGGAGATTTCAGGATAATGGGAAAGCAGTGTATAAGTAACCATATTGCACTCAGTTGTGATTTTAAATACTATTCATAATTTTATATTTTATAGGTTGGTTGATGTCAATAAAATATATTCTAGAGTAAAAAGACCCAATGGTAGGTCTGAGAGCACCTAATCATCTAACCAGTGTTGCGACGTGTTGGATGCTCTCTCACCTCTCCGTGTCTTTGGGCTTATGAGCAACCAGTCTCTTGCCATACAGAGTACTGTGAGCCTAAGGATTTTCCTTGTTTGCTTATAGAATAATAGGAAGCAAGTTGGCATAACAGGTAGGAACTGCAAGCGACCCTGATCTCATCACAGCCATGGAAGCACAATAGCTAGTTTAGAAGGCATGCCATAAACTCAGAAAGAATGCCCCTGACATAACAGTAGTCTTGAGGGAAAAAAACTAACTAAAGGTTTGAAGACCATTGTATAAGGTGTTTCAGTTGAACAAGGAGCTCTTAGGCACAGTGCTCTCTTGTCTGACTGCATGTCTTGCCACAAGAGTGAACTGGTGACATCTACCTTTAAGTACCCTTTTCTCACCTACCCCCTGACACTTCAGTAAGATAACCAAGTCCAACCCCTAGCACACGTCCTCCCTGCCTTCCTTATTTAGAAGTTTTCCCATGTCAGGAACACTTCTATCATACCTCCACCCAGTGGGAAAGCTTGCACTTGCGCTTACCTGAATGTTCAGGAGAGGTAATATAACCTGTTTTCTCTGCTACTACTGATACAACAGGGACCCATACACTCCTGTTATGAGAAACAGGGACCCTTACAGTCCCCCACCCCAAACATCTCTCCTGAGTTTGAACAAGTGTATGGATGTTACCTTGAGCATTTTATTCTAGCTTTTTAGTATTGGATGCTACATACATGCTTGATATTATTGTTATTTCATCATTGTAATTTGGTATTCTACTCAATAATCACTGTTTCCCTACCATATTAAAACCATGGTTTTTCCTTCCAAACTTGCTCTGGAGCCCTATCACTTTGTCACAAGTCCTTACAGTGTGTAATCTGAGTTCAATATGGCCCTCTAACCAAGTGTTAGAATCTAAATATACACTCCCATCTAGGATAGGAGTGAGGGATAGCAGAAAGGTTTATTTCCTATGCTTGCCTATTTTGTGTAAACTCTGGGTCCACTTTAAGTAGTACTGGGTCCATTCACAAAGAACATTTCTAAAATACCTATACACAGACAACACATTAACAAGAGATCCTAAATCCTTTCTAAGCTTCCCAAAATAAATATGTGCAAGTGTTCATTTAGCCATCAAATGAAAAGGGTCTCAGCCTGGTGTGTTGCCTTATTCCTCTTTGGTTAAAGACTGATGCAACACTGGTAGAGTAGTGGGGATGATACAGAGGCTCTTCTCAGCACGTTCAATATTAATGTACCATACCCTTCTCCAGGGTCACGCTTGGGTGGGTGGAGGGACTTCTGAAAAACTGTGGCCAAGGCTAGTTATGGATAGTGCTACCTACAATAAGCACCTACAATTTCAATGAGGCAATTCTCCACAAAGTTCTGTAACAGTTTGGCAACTGATTTTAAATGCTTCTTTTAAAAAAATAAATAAAGAGAAGGATGGATGGATGAATGAATACTGCACGTGCTTTAAAAAGATAGGTCAGGCAGCTTAACTGAAGGAGGGAGAAAGGAATGTTATGAATGGCTGAAACAGTCTGATAAACTGAAGGAGAGTAGCAAGTAAAGAACTTGTGGGGTCTTCTTAACCTTTACATCTGTTTTCTCAATTCAAATGATTTGAGTGTTTAAATCCTTTTCATGCAGTTCCATTATGCAAAAGTATTCTCAAGGTATTTTAGGTTACCATCAGCACAAAAGGGAAAATAATATAACCTGAAAAACAATGTTCTCTGAAGATGCACGTTCTTCCAAATTCGGGTTAGTTGTGTTTGAAAAAATTTCATTGGCTGCCACATTCTGCACTGACAAGTTGACCTATATAAAACCAAAGCAAACACACAAAACTTTATAATTAATACAGATCTATGTTCCCTTACACTCTGTGAAGCAAGCTGCTAGGGAAACCTTCTATTTCAGCTTTGCCAGTACCTTTTAGGAACACTTTGACAGAGTCATATGGAAGGAGGACAATAGGCCTCTTCCTTGAAACAGTCATCCTAAGCACCTCTTCTAAGCCCTCTGATTTCAATGGACTTACAAAGATGTAATTCTGCTTAGGATGGCACTGTTTCCCCTCCCCAACTCATCTCAACATGATTCAGGTATAATAGCAATTGTTTGTTTTTTTAGAAAAAGACACAAGGGTCACTTGTGAAAATGCTGAAAGATTTGACAGTCCCTGAATATCAGATTCACTAGTTTTATCAATAAGGCAACAACAGCAATCTTGTATTCTAAACCAGTGCTGAGTAATTGATATGTGGGTCTAGATTGATTCATTTTTATCTCACCCTACCTATTACTTATGTATTACTTAACCATTTTAACTTTTTACCAGTATTTCAGTATTATCTACCATAAGATCTAGTCTACCAATTATCTTTATCTTACAGTTAAATTATAAAATATATCAATGTGCAATCATATTCAAATTTAGAGGACTGAGATATCTTATAAATTTTATCCATTATAAGCAAAATAATTTCTCCATTTCTCTTCAGATTCTTTAATTCACCTTCTATTTATGTAACTCATCAATTTTGCCATCACTAAGGTCCAATGTTCAGTCCCTAAGTTCCCCAGTTAAATTACTTCTGGTAGCGCTGTTGGGAAATACATCTCCCTGCCCAAGACCCTAGAGAACTACCATACTGCCTTCTCTGACTGCCAATGTTGAACCAATTATCTGTCTTAGTATCATGCAGCTTCATATTTTGCTTCCTGCACAGTTGGTATCTTCCATGTAAGAACAGTATCAATTGATGTGGCCCCACAATTTCTACTTTAGTTATATAAATGCCCTGAGAAACATTTGATGTAAGGTAGTTACATGGATATTATTCTTAGCAGCTCATGAAATGAGTTTTGAGAAGTCTAAGATAGTTAAAAACTAATGAGCAACACATTTCATTTCATTTTACTGTTCACACTGAGGGAAAGTGGTAAGATTTCTGTTAAACGTATTTACCTTACCTCTAAATTTTATGGGTGTAGGAATGCTGAATTCAATAGCAATAAAAAGAGCTATGCTGGATCAGACCAGTGTGCCATCTAGTCCAACATGCTGTTTCACACACTGGTGGATCAGTTGCCCAAGACGGTCAGCAAACAGGGCACAAAGGCCAAAGCCTTCTCCTGATGCTGCCTCCCAGCACTGGTGTTCAGAGGTAAAGGCTCTCGGAAATGCTTTAATTTTTCCCATGATTGCAGCACTGGAACTCATCTCCCACACAGACATAATACCAATTTTGCTGCTCATCAGCTATTCTGTTTCCTTTCCAGAAAATGTCACTGTACCTGCAGTTTCAGTTTCTAGTTTTGTTTCTAAATTTAATTCCCTCACAGGAGGAAAATCCTTTTGATACTCATTCTTCTCTAACAGCACGTTAATCTAACCAGGAATAAATTGAATTCATTTTGAGGGCAGCAGTGAACATTTTTGATCATACAGCCATTTTCATAAATAGTTCTTAATTAAGAATTTAGGCAATGAAATTATGTAGACTGGAGCTACACATGTTGTATGGGACAGCTGGGAACAGTCATTATGGTCCCACAGACATGAAGAGGGTTGTATTCAACAAGATCCAGCCTCAAAGGCCATCTCTAAAGCACCACGTGGCCACAAGAAAGCCACCAGCCACTATCCAATGCAGTATAAACCATGCTGAAGCCCAATTATTCAGTGAGCTGCAGTGTACTTAATATTGTCTTGGATTGTGACATATGGGTTTTAGTTTGCTGTTGGAAAAATGGAAATAATAATTTGATCCAACTGAGGATAACTGTCACAGAATATGGAGAAATGCACAGAACAATAGAGTAGATGTAGCTCCTGCACAACAGGTTTTAGATAAAAGAAAGATCTTGCATGGAGATAGATTTCTCTGAAAACAATAGGACTAAGTCCAAGTAAATAGTCACTGAGATAATAATTATTTTAAAAATTAATAGCTATTCAAAACATTTAATTCTCTCAAATAAAACTTAAAACAATACTACAAGGTAAACTATAAAAGGGAGTTAGGTCCATCAATAGCTATTTAAAGAGTAAAGAGAATCTCCATATTCAGATGCAGCAAACCTCTGAAACTCATTGCTAGGAGGCACTTTGGTCTCTGCATCCTACAAAAGATTCTCTACTATGAGTTTACTGAAATCTTTTTTTAAAACAAAGACTCTAGGAAGTGGAAATGTGCATCCATAGAACATAATAACCCTACTTATTTTCTCTGCAGCCATAGAGACGTCCAATATTGCTACCTAGCCAAAAGATCCCCATTAATATCAGTTATAGGTTCACCTCCAAAGAGGATCCTTTGACCATACACAGAAAGCCAAACGAATGGGGCATCATTTTATACCAGATCTCTGAACTTTAAAACATTATGAGCACTGTCCCCAATAACTTTTGACTTTAGGCATTCAGAAAGAGGGGAAATGTATAATTTCTGTTCTAATTAGATAGATTACCATAACTCTCTTAAGAAATTTTAACCAATATCTAACAATTTTATGTATTTAAATATATTGCCCAGCTTTCTAGATATGCTTAGACATGTAATCAATGTATTTGTTAGATACTACTGTATATGCTGATGCAAATTCTGATCCCGGATCGTAATAACAATAAACTAAACTAAACTAATTTCTGTTCTCATATTCTTGATCATAGCACAGCATTAACTAAAGCATGACATTGGTTTTGCAAGATAAACAATCAAATCTATTTAGATTTCCTTTACAAAAGCAGTTCCTGGAACTTTAGAATCAATCTAGATAGGACCAATTAGCCATCTCTCAGATACCATATTGGTCAGGAAATTCCTTCCTATTATCATAAACACATATACAACAGTCACATATAAAACAGATAGAAACAATTCCAATTATCCCCAAATCTTGTGTGTGAGTTGTACAATTGTAAGACACTCTCTGGCATGTCAGGCTGTATACAGGGACTGATTTTAGTTACAATATCAAGAGAAATCCACTTCTTGGATACACACCTTAATGCGGTGAGGGGGTCTGAGTGTGTCAGTGAAGCTGAGAGCAACACCGTCAGGAGCACAGGCTTGGTCAAGGACTTCCGGTTTGGCTAATGGCGGGCTGAACCGGTCCAGGGAGCTGGACCGTCAAGAGTGACTGTTTTGGGCAGGCCAGGTGCTCAGATCACCGGCTGCCACTCCTATCCAGGTAGGAGAGGAGCCAGAACGCTACAAGTTCCAGAGAGAGTGAGATCTCAGCGGGGGGGGGAGGGTCCAGGACGATGGATCCCCCACATCGCTTTGAGGTACTCTCGAAGAAGGACGAGCTAACATCTCTGCAGCACTCTCTGAGCCATTCCTCGGCATAAGCCCGCCAGGATCCAAGCTTCAGAACCAGATTTGGCTAACTGGTAACGAATGAGGCAGCATGAAAGACCCAAACGGAACAAATCGAGGTAAAAGATCTTTATCTGGCTTTCGGACTTTAAAAGAGAAGGAAAATTTCTACTAAAAAGGAAAATTGTTGATTGAGATGATAGAATAAGACAGGAGCAAGGCATCTTGAAGGAAGATTTGGAATTTGATAGACTATAAAGTGTAAAAGAAGAGAAAATAACTTTTGTTTATGCATACTTGCGGTTTGGAGAAAGATAGCTGGCCGTGAGAAAAGGGGAGGAGGTGGAGGAACGGCTGAGCAAATATTGCGAGAGAACGGAATGTAAAAAGAACAACGAGCGGAACTGCCTAGAGAGGCCTGATTTGGAAAAGCAGGAAGCAAAGCAGCAAAGAAAACCCCGAAGAAACAACGCGAGACATAGCAGCGAGAAGGCGAGAGGAAGTGGATATTCATTACTTTGAACTACCACAGAGTTGCCATAGAAACTCTCCGCCCGATATCTGGTGAGATTAAAATAATACGAATATTTAAAGCAAAAGATAAAGAAGATGTCGGGGGGGGGGAGAAATTTAATGTAAACTCGAAGAGAGTGGAGAAGGAACGGCAGGCTGCTATGGGATCGGCTATAAGATCGCTGGGAGAAAAAGTTGCAGAGGGTCACAAAGCATTGATACAACTTATTTGGGAAATGAATGAAAGTCTAATTAAAAGTATTAAGGATACATTTAAAACAGAAGTGGAATCGAGAGATGAGGAGCAAGTAACTAGGCAGACAATGCAAGGAGAGGAGCAGGTGGCAGAAATTGACTACAAAACAGCAGGATGCAAGCAACAAAAATGTGAGGGGAGAGGAGAAACGGAGCAGTATTTGCAAGAAGAATTGCATGAAGAGCTACCAGGATTTTTAAAGAAGCAAGTGCAAGTACTAGCAACAAGCATGAAAGAGAGAACCATCCCCAGTTACTTCAAGCAGAAGAAGCTACCAAGTGATAGAAGAATTCAAGCGAAGAAGAAAGCCGGGAAAAGTAACATGAATACAAGAATCAAGCTACAAGTGGGAGTTACTTAAAAGACTAAGGCCATAGTTGAAAGTCTGAAGAGTTTATTTTCTACCTTTTGGAATTGGGATGTATGTTGTTTTTAAGATCAAAAGTTAATTGAAGAAATTAGTTATTTAAGATAAATTGAATAAGGGAAATGTAATGTATAGTTAATTAGGCAAATTGATACCAAATAAATTTATATATAAAATGGTAGAAGTAAGTAAGAGGAAGGTTAAATTGTTAAAAGTCTTTTTCAGATAAATGGAAAAATTGTGAAATGTAATGTAAAGTTAATTATGCAAATTGATATTAGGTAAATTTATATATAAAATTGTAGAAGGAATTAAGAGAAAGGTTAAATTGCTAATCTTAATTTAAAGTGTAATAGTAGAGAATAAACTAAATTAAAGGATTCGGAAAATATTAAGGTAAATGTATGTTAAAGAAAAAAAATGGGAATTATAAGTGAATGGTTTGAAGAAATTTATATGTGCAAAAGAAATATGTTTTGATGGCCTTTTTTTTTTAATTTATTGGTGAGTTCATTACATATTTTAATAAATACATCCCCATCCTCTCTAATTTACTTTATCCCCCCCTTTCCCCCCCATCGACTTCCAACAGCTTTCCAACCCTTAAACCCCCTTATTATTAACCCATCTTTCACTTATATTCTACTATAACACTTATATACTGTCCCTTACTCCAAGCGTATTCCAAACAAAATTCTCTTTTTATACTATGATAAATCCCATATCTATTCAACTCTCCACTGGCTAATCTTAATATTCTAAATAATATTGTTTTCTTAAACATAATACACAGAAAGAATAAAAATATTTTCTTAATCATAGTGCTCGCTTAGATTATAATAGTTAATTTCCCCCTTAATGGTAAAGTCACTTCTCTCTTCTATCTGCTACATTTTAAAAACTCTCAAACTGCCACAGTTTTCCTTTCACATCGCATTTCTTTTCTAGGTACTGTTTCAGTTTTCCCCAATCCGCAATGTATTGTCCTGGTTCGAGATCGTTAAGTTTTCTTGTCATTTTATCCATCTCCGCCATGTACAGCAATTTATAGATCCAGTCCTCAATAGTTGGTATTTCTTGTACTTTCCATTTCTGCGCATACAAAAGTCTCATCGCTGTTGTCATATAAAATAACAATGTTCTATACTGCTTTGGAACATCTTCCATTCCCAGGTTCAGTAGCAACAATTCCGGGTTTTTATTTATTTGAATTCGTAGAATCTCATTAATCATTTCGATTATATTTCCCCAGTATTGTTTAGCTACTTCACAAGTCCACCACATATGATACAATGATCCTTCATGCTTTTTGCATTTCCAGCATTTATCTGACATATTGGTTTTACCTAGCACAATTTTCTTTGGTGTTAAATACCATCTGTAAATCATTTTATATACATTCTCCCTAATATTGGTACAAGTTGATATCTTCGTTGTGTTTTTCCACAGGTGCTCCCACACCTCCATTGTTATTTCTTTATGAAAATTTATTGCCCACTTCACCATCTGGACTTTTACTGTTTCATCTTCCGTATGCCACTTTGAGTACTTTGTAAATCTTTGAAATTTCTTTCTTATCTTCTTGCAATATCACTTCTTCTAGTTCTGAATTTTCCATTCTTATTCCTCCCTTTAGACAATCGGAATTGTAAAGATCTCTAATCTGTCTATATTGAAACCATCCATAACAAGGAGACAATTCTTCTGTTTTCATTCTTAATGTTGTATTTGTATTAGCTCCTTGTAAGTTAAGCATTGCTGTTCATTATCGACAGTTCTTGGATCTATTACTTCATACGGAACCACCCATGATGGAATTCCGTCTTCCATGTAAACGTTATATTTCTTCCAAATTGTGAAGAGGCTTTTCCGGATATAGTGCTGTAAAAACATGGAGTCTGCTTTTACCTTATCGTACCACAAGTATGCATGCCATCCAAATATTTTTTGTGTCCCTCCAAAGCCAGCAATTTACGGTTTTTTAACGTTATCCAATCCTTTAGCCATAACAGGCATATTGCATCATAGTATAATTTTAAATTGGGTAGTTGAAAACCACCTCTCTCCTTCGCATCCTGTAATACTTTCATTTTCACACGTGGTTTTTTTCCTGCCCAAACAAAGTCTGAAATTTTCCTTTGCCATTTGTCAAATTGTTTAGAGTCTCGGATTATTGGAATTGTTTGCAACAAGAACAGCACTCGAGGTAAAACATTCATCTTTACTGCTGCTATTCTTCCCAACCATGATATTCAATTTGTTCCATTTCATCAGGTCTCTCTCTATTTGTGTCCATAATTTCTCATAGTTGTTTTTAAATAAGTCTATATTTTTCGCAGTCAATTCAATACCAAGATACTTTACTAGTTACCTCACAGTCTGTTAACTCCATTAGTTCCTGCTGTTTCTGCTTGGTCATATTCTTACATAATATTTTCGACTTCTTTTTATTCACATAAAATCCAGCCAAGTCTCCAAACTCTTTTATTTTGTCTATTATCTTTGGCATATTCTCCATTGGATCTTCTACTAACATTATATCATCCGCAAATGCTCTGACCTTGTAGGAAAATTCCTTTATTTTTATGCCTCGAATTGTGTCATCCTCCCGTATTTGAATCATCAATATCTCCAAAATCAAAATGAACAGCAATGGAGACAGTGGACAACCCTGTCTTGTACCCTTACTTATTTTCAATTTTTTGATCAAATCGTCATTCACTACAATCGCTGCACTTTGGTCTCTATAAATTTCTTTAACAGCTTGTATGAACTTTTCTCCCAATTGCAGCTTTTCCATAGTGGCAAACATAAAGTCCCAGTTCAAATTATCAAATGCTTTTTCCGCATCCACGAAAAAGAAACCAACTTCCTTATCGCAATGTTTGTCATAGTATTCAATAGCGTTTATTACTGTCCTTAAATTATCCTTGATTTGTCTGTTAGGTAGAAATCCAGCCTGTTCTTCTGCAACAAATTCCATCAGCCATCCCTTTATCCTTTCCGCCAATACTTTTGCAAATATTTTGTAATCATTATTCAGCAATGAAATTGGCCTATAATTTTTAACATTGGTCAAGTCCTGTCCGTCTTTTGGAATCAATGATATATTGGCTTCGTTCCATGTCTATGGTATCCTTTGGCCTTGCATCACTTCATTCATTACCTCCCTCAGAAAAGGTGCCAATTTGTTAGTCATCATTTTATAGAACTTTGCCGTTAGTCCATCCGGTCCAGGTGCTTTCCCTAGTTTCGTTGATTGGATGGCTTCTTTTATTTCTTCCTCTGTCACTTCCCTATTTAATTTTTCTTTCCTTTCCTCTGACATCTTTGGAAGTTTCATTCGCTCCAAATATTCCACTATTGAATCTCTGTTCACCTCTTTTTTCTGATACAGTTTTGCATAAAATTTATAAAAAGCCTTACTAATAGCTGGTTGGTCTAATAATACTTTGTCTTCCTCTCGAATTTTGATTATAGTTTTCTTCTCTCTTTTTTTCTTCAACTGCCAGGCTAAATATTTACCAGGTTTATTCGCACCTTCAAATATTTTTGATTGGTTTTTTTCAAATTCCACTCCAGTTCTTTATTATTCATTGCCACCAATTGTTCCTGCAATATTTTAATGTCTTGATATATTCGCTTCTTCCCTGGTTTTTTCTTAAGTTGTATCTCCTTGGCTTTAAATTTTTCCATTATTTCCTTTCTCTTCTCCTCTTTTCTTCTTTTGTCTCTTGCATTTAAATCCATCAGTATTCCTCTTATTACAGCTTTGTAAGTATCCCATACCTTGTAAATTGACATCCTTGTTGATGTTATATTGTATGAAAAACTTGGTCTCCTTTCGTAGCAACGCCATATTATCTTCTATCTGCAGCAAGTCCTCATTTATTCTCCATCCTCTTTTTTGTGTATTTTCCAAACCTCCACATAATTGGATTATGATCTGAGCCTGCCTTAGGCATTATCTCCACATCTCTAGTCCACAATGCCAATTCTTTAGAAGCCCAGATCATATCAATTTGTGATAATGTAAAATGCCTTGCCGAATAGAAAGTGTAGTCTGTTTTTAAGATTTTGTCTTCTCCATACATCTTCCAGACTTTCCTGTTCCTTAATCGCAAAAAACGACTTTGGCAAAAGTCCTCTCTTTTTTTTGTGCAGATTTGGATTTCTTGTCTTCTTCCAAGTTAGTAACTCCATTGAAGTCTCCTGCTAAGATTATCTGATCATAGGTCAACTCATCAAATTGTTCTTGTAGGTCTTTAAAAAAATTTTCTTTTGCGCCATTAGGTGCATAAATCCCCATCACCAAAATCTTCTTTAAGTTCCAGGTTATTTCCACTGCTACATAGCTAGCTTCTGCATCACTCATCACTAATTTTGGCTGCAGCTCTTCCTTAATGTACAATACAACTCCTCTCTTCTTCTTTTTAGATGCAGCTACAAATTCATTTCCAAACTTTGCAAATTTCAAATACTTTAAATCCTGCTTTTTAATATGTGTCTCTTGCAGACATATAATATTACATTTTTGTTTAAGAAGCCAGTGGAAAATAGCCCTACATTTGCAAGATGAGTTTAGTCCATTCACATTCCAAGTTATAATTTTACACTCCATGATCACATTCTTGTACTTTTTGGTAAGTCCTTTTCGTTATTCCTGATAAAAATTTCCAACTCGTGACCAGATCTGATGTTCCTCCTTACTCCCCCAGATTCGAATGCCAGTCCTTCTGGTATTTCCCACCTGTATCTAATTTTCATATCCTTTAGCATCTGGACCAGCTCTCTGTATTTTTTCCGCTCCAACAACACCGATCTGGGCAGTTCTTTCATAATTCTCACAACTTTCCCATCGACTTCTAATGGTTCTTGAAATTGTTTACTCACAATTGACTCTCTAATACTTCTGGTCGTAAATTGCACAATTATATCCCTTGGTAATTTCTTCTGAGCTGCAAATTTTGAGTTGATTCTGTATGCCACGTCCAGGAATGCTGCGATTTTGTCTTCTCCTTTCCCCAGGTATTCCGCCAAAATTTCTGTAGTTTGCTCTTGGGCTGATTTTTCCTCCGTCTCCGGAATCCCACGAAGTCTAAGTTGCTTTTCCATTTGTTTACATTCAGCTACGGCCATTCTTCCCTTCATTCCTCGCATCTCCGTTTTCTGTACGTCCGCTAGGGTATCAACCGTGTTTTCTACTACATTAAGTCTTTGCTGTGTAGCTTGCAAGTCATTCTGTAGTTGATCCATTTTCTTTGTAAGTTCTGCCATCTCTGATTTAAGTACCTCTTTAAAAGCTTTTAAATTCTCTTGCATCATTTCTTTAAGTTCTTTATTTCCTTCTGAAACTTTTTTGTCCAAATTCTCAAGCGCCATTTGCCACTCCTTTTTCGACATCGTGGGGCTCGCTTTGCCTCGCTCCCACGAGTCAGCTCTTTTCCTCAGCTCCGTGGCGTTGATTTGTCACTTTCTATTATTTTTAAAAGTCTATATTCAATTAATTTTTTTAAGAATAGTATTTACGCAGTCCAAAATGTCGGGCATTTTTTCTCTATGGTTTTATGTTGAAGCTATCGCCCTTATCTTCACTTAAGATGGCCTACTTCCGTTTTGCTTGAAGTCACAGCTTTGCCCTCTTTCAAAATGGTGATCTTATACTTCCATTTTTAGCAAACCGCTTCTTTCCAGTCTCTCTATGACTTTGACGCACTTCCTGTTCCTCTTCCTTCCCCGCAGTTCTTGCGTTGTTAAAACTTTCTCACTGTTCGCTATCTCTCTCTGACCGCAGGTATGTAAACAATAGCCTTTTTTCTGCTTTAACTTCTTTTTACAATGTCAGTTTTCAACGTTTCATTTACCGGAGATCCCTCCTTTATATAACAAGTCTCTTGCAGTTTTTAAAACTCCTTTATCCCTTCATTTTTATTTGTAATCTGTCCCGAATTGAGAGATAGCAATCTTTACCTTCTTAAACGTTTCCTTTGGGTTGTAATCGCTGCTTCTTTTATCCAATCAAATCAAATTCCCTTTTTTGGTTGCTGAAGCTTGGGCACGCAGGTCTTATGCCAGAATGTGACTCCAAAGTCGCTGCAGAGATCTCGGCAACCTCTCTTCGGGTGGGACCTCAAGGGTGGATGGGGGCTCATTGCGTAGAACCCCCCTCACACCCGAGATCAACGCGCCCTCGAGGTCTTGAGCGTACTTGCCAGTTCTCCGCCTGAGAACCGGGGGCTGCGGGCAATTTGCGCCCCCTCCAGCCCTACAAACAGCGGCTTGGACAGCTCAGCTCCCTGAGCTGCGTTAGACCTCCATGTAGCCCAAACCGGAAGTCCTGTTTTGATGGCCTTTTGATAGTTTATTAATAGCTATAGAATTGTATTAAGAAATGGTAAGTTAGGATTTTACCTCTAGTTAGTAGGGACAAATGAGAAGTAATATAGAATAAATGATAAGAAAAAATGGGACCATAGTGCTGTCGGGAGTCTACACAGAAAAGGGGGGAGGGGGAGGAGTTGGGATGCATCTATGGATATAGGGGGGAATGTATTTGTAAGATACAAATGAATTGTATGTCAACACATCCAATAAAAATGTTTTTTTTTAAAAAAGGAGCACAGGCTTGGTCAAGAGTCTAAACTTCTGGAGCGTCACTCAAGGCGGAAGGGTCAAAGCTGAGACACCAGGCTAAGATGTATCCACCCCCTTCAGGAATCAACGGTCACATCAGCAGAAGAGAATTGAATGTTCCAGTGGTGATTGGAGCGGAAGAATTCTACTGGGCAGCAGCAGTAGTGGAAGGTGACATTGGTGCAGGACCTTTCATAGACAACGGCAGTGTCACTTCAACTAACCCTGGTTAGTATTGCAAAGTGGAAGAAGGCAATGGTAAACCACTTCTGCTAATCTCTTACCTTGAAAACCCTATGATGAGACAATCCAAAATGAAAAAAGATAATAGTGCTGGACGACAGGAGCCCCAAGGTTGGATGGCACTCAATTGGCTACTGGGGAAGAGCCAAGGACAAGTACGAATAGCACTATTCAGAATGATGGGACTGGATTAAAACCAAAAGGATGTCCAGTTGCAGAGGTGAATAGATGCAAAAGGAACGTCCAAAGCTGTTTGACACACATAATAGGAACATGGAACGTGAGAAGTATGAAAACAGGTAAGCTAGAAATTGTAAAACAAGAAATGTGTATCCCTATTCTGCAAACCATTCCATCTTTTCTCAGAACAAAAAGAATCTTCAAAACTCCACAGGCTAACCGCATTTATGACCGTCTGGAACAGGCCCTCTTACGTGAGAGAATCCATACTACCCTCAGAGAACTTGCTGCCACAGACAAGGAGCTATTCTCCTTGGATATCAACACCAGCCACAAAATGAGAAGTCATGATTGGGACAAGATTGATAATCTCACCTACAGAAAGATGGAACATGTGTTTACCAGCCATACTTCCAGACAGAAGCAGAAGTTTAACAAATTACAGGAAAAAAGACAGACAAACCCAATGCTCGACCATGCATGCATTGTCATCAATCTGACGGATTGTCAACTCTCACCAGAAGAAACCTCCATCTTGGCTAAGGGAGGAACTTTGCAGTCATCCCCACCGAAATTCCTGTGGAAGACATCATTGCAAATGTGGAAGCTGCCATTCATCATCTACCTGAAGAGAAAGCTGAGGAAATAAGAGGAGAGACGGCCAGGATTCTACGTAAGGCAAAACTTCCCACCAGCAATATAACACGCACGGAGAGGAATGCCATCAAAACCCTCAATGCGGATCCAGACATCATTATTCTACCAACTGACAAAGGCAATGCCACAGTGATCATGAAAACAGAAGAATACAAAAGGAAGATTAAGGAACTCCTGGACCCTTCCACCTACAAAAAATTAAAACGAGATCCAAACTGCAAAATCACCAGGCTAACTAATGCGCTGATCAAGAATTCCTCACTTCATCCCGACATGCACAGAAAACTATGCAAGACAGAAGCACAGCCACCACGACTATATGGACTCCCTAAAATTCATAAGGATTCAGTCCCACTCCGACCCATCGTGAGTGCCATTGGTTCACCAACATATGAATTAGCTAAACATCTAGCCAATCTTCTACAGGACCACAACGGAAAAACCATGTCTTACATCAAAGATTCAGAACATTTCATCAACACAATCAGTTCTCTGAAACTCAATCCACAGGACATACTCGTCAGTTTTGATGTTGTATCCCTGTTTACCAAGGTTCCAGTAAAAGACACAATTGCACTTATTAATCAGATTTTTCTAGAGGATGTAACAGCCTTATTCCAACATTGTCTGACAACCAGTTACTTCCAATGGGATAACGAATTCTATGCTGGATGGGGTGGCCATGGGAAGCCCTCTCAGCCCAGTTACAGCAAACTTCTACATGGAACATTTTGAAAAAACAGCTCTAGAATCAGCACCCCATAAACCTACAGTCTGGTTCCAGTTGGTGGATGATACCTTTATCATTTGGAGCCATGGTGAGGAAGAATTGATGGGAGTTTTTAAACCACCTCAACAATATCCACCTGAACATACAATTCACCATGGAGAAAGAAATCAAGGGTAAACTTTCATTTCTAGATACCTTGGTCATCTGCAAAGCAAACTTTCAGTTAGGTCACAAGGTCTACAGGAAACCAACTCACATGCATCGGTACTTACACAAAAACTCCAATCACCACCCCCGACAGAAAAGAGGCATAATAAAAACATTAGTAGACCGTGCAAGACGGATATGTGAATTGCACTTTCTCAACGAGGAAATTAATCATCTAAACCATGCACTTCAAGCAAATGGCTACTCCAGAAATGAAATCAGAAGAGCGAGTAACAGTCTCCCACAGGAGAAGTGTTTTTGCCATATATCAAAGGAATCACTGATCAGATGGGAAAGCTTATGAAAAAGTACAGCTTACAAACCGTATTCAGACCCACCAGAAAAATACAACAGATGCTACGTTCAGCAAAAGACAGTAGAGACCCCCTCACCTCTGCAGGAGTATACCGTATACCTTGCAGCTGTGGACAAGTTGACATCGGGACCACAAAGCGTAGCATCCAGACAAGAATAACAGAACATGAAAGACACTGCAGACTTGGACAACCTGAAAAATCAGCAGTGGCTGAACCTAGCCTAATTCAAACAGGACACAGTATCCTATTCCAGGACACTAAAATACTTGACAACACTTCCAACTACTTTGTCAGACTGCACAGGGAAGCCATTGAAATTCATAAGCGTAAGCACAATTTCAACAAGAAAGAAGAGACTTTAAGAATGAATAGAGCATGGGTTTCAGCCCTGAAAAACACCAGGCTAACAAAACACTCTATACCCGACAATAGCCCTGCAGAGAAGATTAGTACATCAAGCACCAATCCATATGCAAAAGAACCTCCTCAGGATACAGTGAAGCCTCCCTCCATTAGCATTCCACACCCTTGGAAACGCTTACAGGATGACTCAGCTCAACCCCACCCCTCCTGAGTAGATATAAATGACCTGCGAACATCTTTTCCACACTGTGACACTGAGAGATCTCTGTCTTTTGGTGCTACACCTCTGAAGATGCCAGCCACAGCTGCTGGCGAAACGTCAGGAACTACAATGCCAAGACCATGGCTATACAGCCCAGAAAATCCACAACAACTATCATTCTCCGGCCGTGAAAGCCTTCGACAATATAAAGAAATGGAACGTTTAAACATTGCAGTCCTGGGTGTGAGTGAACTAATGTGGACCGACTCAGGACATTTTCAGTCAGAAAATCATACAGTATTTTACTGCCGAAATGAACTCAAAAGAAAAGGTGTTGCTCTAATAGTGAGACGAGACATAGCACAAGCAGTTAAGAGCTACAATGCAAAGTCTGACCAAGTAATATCAATCAGACTTCAGGGAAAGCCTGTTAACATAACCAACATTCCAGTTTATGCTCCAACGACAGTTGCTGAGGAGGAAGAAATAGAAAGCTTTTACACAAGTGTCCAGGAAGAAACTGACCATACCCCTAAACAAGATATGCTGATAATTATAGGTGACTGGAATGCAAATGTAGGCGATAAAGCAGAATCAAACATAGTTGGAAAATTTGGATTAGGATCACGAAATGAAGCAGGAGAGCATCTCATAGAATTTTGTGAAGCCAACAACCTGTTCATTGCTAATACATGCTTCAGGCAACCAAAAAGACAATTGTATACATGGAAATCACTGGGTGACCAATATAGGAACCAAATAGATTACATAAGTGGAAGTGGAAGATGAAGAAGCTCTGTTCTCTCAGCTAAAACAAGACCAGGAGCTGGTTGCGATACAGATCATGAATTGCTAATATAAAAACTCAGAATAAAGCTGAAGAGAAACACTAAAAGAATCGATGTATTGTCGAAGGCTTTCACAGCCGGAGAACGATGGTTGTTGTGGGTTTTCCGGGCTGTATTGCCGTGGTCTTGGCATTGTTGTTCCTGACGTTTCGCCAGCAGCTGTGGCTGGCATCTTCAGAGGTGTAGCACCAAAAGACAGAGATCTCTCAGTGTCACAGTGTGGAAAAGGTGTTGGCAGGTCATTTATATCTACTCAGGAGGGGTGGGGTTGAGCTGAGTCATCCTGTAAGAGTTTCCCAGGGTGTGGAACGCTAATGGCGGGAGGCTTCACTATATCCTGAGGAGGTTCTTTTGCATATGGATTGGTGCTTGATGTGCTAATCTTCTCCGCAAGGCTATTGTCGGGTGTAGAGTGTTTTGTTAGCCTGGTGTTTTTCAGAACTGGAAACCATGCTCTGTTCATTCTGAAGGTTTCGTCTTTCCTGTTGAAGTTTTGCTTATGCTTGTGAATTTCAATGGCTTCCCTGTGCAGTCTGACAAAGTAGTTGGAAGTGTTGTTCAGTATTTTGGTGTCCTGGAATAAGATTAAGATACTGTGCCCTGTTTGTGTTAGGCTATGTTCAGCCACTGCTGATTTTTCAGGTTGTCCAAGTCTGCAGTGTCTTTCATGTTCTTTTATTCTTGTCTGGATGCTATGCTTTGTGGTCCCGATGTACACTTGTCCACAGCTGCAGGGTATACGGTATACTCCTGCAGAGGTGAGGGGGTCTCTACTGTCTTTTGCTGATCGTAGCATCTGTTGTATTTTTCGGGTGGGTCTGAATACTGCTTGAAGGTTATGCTTTTTCATAAGCTTTCCCATCTGATCAGTAATTCCTTTGATATATGGCAAAAACACTTTTCCTGTAGGAGACTGTTTTTCCTTGGTTGTTTGATTCATCCTGGGTTTGATTGCTCTTCGGATTTCATTTCTGGAGTAGCCATTTGCCTGAAGTGCATGGTTTAGATGATTAATTTCCTCATTGAGAAAGCGTGGCTCACATATCCGTCTTGCACGATCCACTAATGTTTTCATTATGCCTCTTTTCTGTCGGGGGTGGTGATTGGATTTTTTGTGTAAGTACTGATCAGTGTGAGTTGGTTTCCTGTAGACCTTGTGACCTAACTGAAAGTTTGCTTTGCGGATGACCAAGGTATCCAGGAATGGGAGTTTTCCCTCGATTTCTTTCTCCACTGTGAATTGTATGTTAAGGTGGATGTTGTTGAGATGATTCAAAACCCCCATCAATTCTTCCTCCCCATGGCTCCAAATGATAAATGTATCATCCACAAACCGAAACCATACACTAGGTTTGTGGGGTGCTGATTCTAGAGCTGATTCTAGAGCTGTTTTTTCAAAATGTTCCATGTAGAAGTTTGCTATAACTTGGCTGAGAGGGCTCCCCATGGCCACCCCATCCATCTGTTCATAGAATTCGTTATCCCATTGGAAGTAACTGGTTGTCAGACAATGATGGAATAAGGCTGTTACATCCTCTGGGAAAATCTGATTGTTAAGTGCAATAGTGTCTTTTACTGGAACCTTGGTAAACAGGGATACAACATCAAAACTGACAAGTATGTCTTGTGGATTGAGTTTCAGAGAAACTCAATCCATGGGGAGGACTTTTTTCTGAAGTCAATGTATTCCAAACCTAACGCTCGAAAAAAGAGTTTGGTCTCCTCTCTGCCACAAACATGCACCAAGGGAGCCGGCCCTCAAGCCCATTCGGCGGGCACAGCACATGTCCTCCGCGCTTTCGGAAAGGGCACAACCGCACATGCCATCAGCGGTGTCCGCGGTGTTTGAAAGGGTACCGCTGCAAGCATAAATTTGCATCCAGCAATCCCTGGCAAGTGTCTGGTCTCCGTGCGCGCAGAGTGCATTGTTGGTCTCGGCACAAAACTTATAGTAGCGGACAACGCAGGACGCCACCTGCTGGCCAGTTCAGGAACAGCCACTGAAGGCTTATTTTTCGGCTGTGGTATGTGAGCACGCGCCAAGGGAAGCACATCACAGAAGCACCGCCGAGAACCCGTGGATGTTCGACCGCAAACACGTGCAGGATGGGGCGCCGATTACGCCGAAACACACGGGCAGCACGTGAACAGCAAAACCTGCCGGAGACACGTGTTAGAGCAATCGCGTGGAGAACACGTGAAATTTGTCACATCTGTTTCGGCTCTTAGTCTCATCCATTCCTCTAAATTTCAAATTATGACTGCGCACTTGAAGTTCCAGGTTCAAAATTCTAGTTTGTACACGATCATTTTCTGTTTGCAACACTCGAATGTCGTCTTGCATTGCTGCATTGAGCTCTACCACATTGTCCGTTTTTTTAAACTGCATTGTCCATAGCTATTTTGAGCTCTGAAATTTGGTCAGTTAATGGCTTCACCAGATCTGACATTCGATCTAAAATGCTTAATTCTAGCTCTTTCAGCAGCGTTTTAAGCATTAAATCCGAGGTAGGTGTATTAGTGTTTCCCGCGGCCGCCATTTTTATTCCCGCTACCACCTCTGCCTCTATATCCGCCTCTTGCTGCGACGCTGCAAAATAGCTTTGTAAGTTCTTTACTGACCTTTGTTGTTGTTTCTTATTATTTTTTTCGTGCTTACCCTTCATATTAGATCAATTAGAATGTGATTGAGGGTATTTTTAATGGGCTTTATGGTAGGGTTGAGACGGAGCCCGCTCTCTAGACATCCATCTCTCCCGACATCGACGCCATGCCCCCCAGGATGACATACTTTTGACGAAGAATCTTTTGATGAAGAACCAGAAATCCTAGAAAGTAAAGTAAAAGCTGCACTCAAAGCAATTGAGAGAAACAAAGCACCTGGAGTAGATGGAATACCAATAGAGCTATTTCAAGCCACAGAAATGGAGTCTATCAGAATCTTAACAAGAATATGTCAACAAATATGGAAAACAAAACGATGGCCCACAGACTGGAAACACTCAAGTCTACATTCCAATCCCCAAAAAAGGGGATGCCAAGGAGCGCAGCAACTATTGGACGATCACATTAATTTCCCATGCAAGCAAAGTGATGCTCAAAATTATACAGCAAAGACTCTTACCATATATGGAACGAGAAATGCCAGATCTTCAAGCTGGATTCAGAAAAGGAAGAGGCACCAGAGATCACATTGCAAATTTATGATGGCTAATGGAACATACCAGGGAATTTCAGAAGAAAATCAGCCTGTGTTTAGATTACAGCAAAGCAGATAACACCACATTACTAGCAGAAAATAGTGAAGACTTAAAATGACTACTGATGAAGGTTAAAGGAGAAAGCGCAAAAGCAGGATTACAACTGAACATCAAGAAGACAAAATAATGACTACCGAGGAATTACACAATTTTAAAGTTGACAATGAGGAAATCTTGAAGTTGTTCAAGATTTTCTATTCCTCGGCTCAATCATCAACCAACAGGGGGACTGCAATGAAGAAATCAGAAGAAGATTGAGACTTGGAAGAGCAGCTGTGAAGGAGCTAGGTAAGAATCTTAAAGATAAAGATGTCTCTCTGGGAACCAAGATCAAGATAATCCAAACTATAGTATTTCCCATTTCCATATATGGATGTGAAAGTTGGATGGTAAAGAAAGCTGACAGGAAGAAAACTGATTCATTTGAAATGCGGTGCTGGAGGAAAGTTTTGCGCATACCATGGACAGCCAAAAAGAAAAATAAGTGGGTACTAGATCAAATCAAGCGTGAATTCTCCTTAGAAGCTAAAATGACAAGACTAAAGCTATCTTACTTTGGTCACATTATGAGAAGACAAGATTCTCTGGAAAAGTCAATAATGCTAGGAAAAGTGGAAGGCACCAGGAAAAGAGGAAGACCTAAAACGAGATGGCTTGACGCAATAAAAGAAGCCGCGTCTTCCAGTTTGCAGGATCTGCGCAAGTCTGTTAAAGATAGAACGTTTTGGAGGTCTTTCATTCATAGGGTCGCCGTACGTCGGAGACGACTTGACGTCACATAACACGCACACATCAAGAGAAATATTTTTTGCTCTCCCCTAATATCCAGGGACATCGAAGAAACAAGGAAGGACAATTCTCATTATAGATGTGGGATTCTGCTCAACAAGCTTCTGCAAAAATAGAGCTGGAGTACTCCACTGATCCTTACTTTTTGGTGTAGACACTTCTGGTCTAATCCTACCAACAACTTTCTCACCCTCAGCTCATTCCAATCCCTGCACTCCCTGCCCCGTTAAATGTTAATGGATTACCGTATTATACCAACTTACCATATCAGCACTTGGCTCTTTTGAGACTAACTCTCCAGCTATAATTCCATGAGATGGAGAAGAAAGCGCAACAGAATAGAAGGATGCCGCTGTGCTTTCTGGAAAACTTCTGAAATGTACCTTCTTTCTGTGCTTCATGTTTCTGGATTGTTGCTCATCAAGCTATAGTAAGACCAAGAGATAAATATTGTTGCAAAACCAACTTTAGTAAGAAACATAGAACATTTAGGCAACACTTCTTTAGCTCCAAAATGCTTTATAAACATTCTCAGCAATCTTTGTAACAATAATTCTGACATACAGCAGGACACAATTATTATAATCTTACTGAAGCAGCCAAGTAAAGGGGGGCTGAGAGGTTTGCCTAAGGCCATGGAGGGCGTTCAATGCAAAATAAAGATTTGAACTAGAGGCTTCATGGTGCACCACAAAGTCCGTTACTTGACATATCTCAGAATGCATGAAACAGAGGAAAACAAAAAAATTCACAATTACTTACTTTACAGAATTATGTGAGATAATCCTAGAATACTCAGCCAAAATACCTTTGCTTTGTATCTGGTCAGACATTTGATGGGTTGCCATTCTCTCAGACGTTTGACGTATCTTACATCATAATATTTTCCTTTTAAGACTGATGTTGGAGTAGTGATGGGTTAGTATCTGTTTTGTGATCATATGTGGTATTTTTCACAAATGATCTTGGCACAAGATACTGACCACTCATGACTAAAAGTGATCTAAATAAGAATCACTCAAATCAGTATACAACAAAAATGGCTAAGAGTCAACCCACACTTTTAATAATTTATGAGTCTTTCTTTTGTACCTGATTATAGTAGCATATTTTGAACAGCCACTGACTAAGAAGAGGTTTTGCTAACCATATCTTCTTGACAAATATGAACTTTGAGGATATAAAGAGAGGCACTCATGGAGAATACCCTAATACTTATGGGAATATTGTCAAGTCCGAGAATTTTCTAGAACCACTGCAAAACTATTTTATTTAGATGGCATATAGTAACCATGGTTAAGAAAAGCATGGGAAAATGTAATTATTATACAACTAGCACTTAAAAATCATTTCTATAAATTCAACTACACACACACACATGCTGAAACCACACAGATTATTCAGCTAACTGTGCTACTAACAGTAGCTACAGCAAAAAATATTTTTACAGTGCCGCTGTTTTATTTATTTATTTTAAGCTTCACCATGTTTACCTCCCAAAGCTATAAAACATTAACAGGAGAATCAGTGGCTGGTGTGCTCAACCCTTTCTCCACAGCAATTGTTCCAACTAGACATTTTTCTCTCAGACAGCTTCATGCAGGGAAGTATGTCAGGTGGGGAAAGGGTCTAAAGAGAAGAGCTTTGAGCAACAGAATCAGTAAGCAGGAAAGTTTAAGCAACCCCTCCTACCTGCTGATGATCCTCTGTAAAAGCCTCATTACTGCTGACTGACATATACAAGTTTAGAGAAATAACATGTAGTTCTTCCTTTTGTGATCCTACCCTAAATTAAGGCAAGTATATATTATAGTCCTGGTTAAATAAACTCAGTCTTTAATGCCACTTTACTGCTTCAGAAATGATTCTGCATTCATTCTGTAGCTGAAGCATCATCTCTATCATTCTGAGAACTGTTATTCCACCTGTTGCTGTCCAGATTTATCCATAACAGGAATGGTTTCACACATGTGCCAGTACAGCTTATGAGTATTAAAACCAGGGCGTTTTTTCAATGGGCACATGACATTATGGAGTACTGGCACCTCCTGGACATCTGATATTGGACTGAGATAGGAGAACATCGTGAGTACCTGCCCTGATTAAAATTATTTCAAATTGAGTGTTTTCCCTAAATATAAGGTAGCAAGATATTATGTAGATAAAGAATTATACTACCAATCACTTAATGAGAGAAGATGCAAGCCTGCCAAGCATGGAAACAAGATGTCTCCACTCTTTATGAAAAACAGCAGACACTAGTAACATGGATCAGCACACCTATCACACCTTGGCACTGCTATCTTTTTTGCATAAGGCAGCATATGAGAGCAAGTGAATATGCCGTAGTGGTTAGAGAGTTAGATGAAGAAAACCGAAGAGATTCAAGTTCAAATTCCAACACTGTCATGAAAGTCACTGGCTGACTATGGAACACTTTATCTGTTATCTAGCCTGTTATCGCCCCACAGAAGATGCGCACTTGCCTATGAGAGGGCAAGACCCCACACTTCCACTTCTCTTGACTTTATTTCCTTCAGACCTGCCACCACCAAACTGATTTTCAGGCTTCCATTTCACCAGCAGTTTAGCACTAGTGAGCCTCTAAGCACATGAAAAGTACCAAGCATGAGCGAACTGTTAGGTACACAACCTTCTTCTTAAAAGATCCTTACTAAACAAACTCTGTTGCAGAACATAGAAATGAAAGGAAGGTAATATCATGGCAAAAGGCTAACTAAACAAAGAAAAATAAAGCATTCTAACTTAGGGGTCCTCAACATGGTACCCATGGGCACAACTGTGCCCACCAATACCTTTCCTTGTGCCTGCTAAATGTGTTTAGAAAGTGGGTGGGGCCAAGTGGGGCTTTTGCCCAGCAGGGCTTCTGATTGGCTACAGGAGATTTGATTGGCTGAGCAGATTTTTTTAAAACACTGCTTTTGCAGAAACTGCTTCTACAGCAAAATATTCATTGTGACTGAAGGTAAGCTGTAGCAGCCATTTTGTGGCTGGTTCTGTCTCCTGCAGCAGCCATTTTGCTGCTGTGCCCACCACAGTGTGTCAGAACTCCAAAAATGCCCACAGGCTCAAAAAGGTCGGGGACCTCTGTTCTAAGTAGTCTAACTTAAGATTTACCCTGATATTACCTTGGCTTCCCAAATATGAGCTGATGGGTAGATGTTACATTTCCCAAAGCACAGGAGATAGAGGCAAACACCCCCTTTTTTCTGAGAAAAGAGGTGTGGAACTCTCAAGAGGGAAATGAAGGAGAAACACACGGCCCCCTTACAAAACGGCCATTTTCTCCAGGGGAACTGATCTCTGTCTGGAGATCAGGGGACGGGGCCACCGGACATGAGAGGTGCCAGAACTCCGTTCCACTGCATTCCCACTGAAAAAAAGCTGCTCATCTCCTCTCAGTGGCATTTTGAGATCTTTACTGTCCTCTCTTCCTGAAAAAGAGTCTTCCCAGGATATGTTTTCCTGAGGGGGAGAGCCCTTATACAACATCGCCTATCTCAGAGGATTCTTGTGAGGATAAACAATGTTCCTGTGGGCTTCTCTGAGACTCCTGGAGGAGGAATAGGATAAAACCTTTAAGAAAGTAAGCCATCACCTGTGTTCTTTGTTTTGGCAGTAGTGCAGAGATTTCAGGAAGTTTTGATTTTGGTGTTTTTTCCTTTGATGACAGGATTTTATACACTTGTTTCCCTTCAAACAACAAAATAAGTTTAAGCAAGCTGAACAACTCCAAACACTGGCCAACCTCAATAGCTTGGTCTATGATATCATGTATTTCTAAGTGTGTATATGTGCCACTCTTTAATAGGGGGGAAAGTCTTTTTGCGTGGGAGTACTGCAATTCTAAATGGCAGTTGTGGGATGAGTGGGTACCAATCATTCAGATAAGTCAGCCAAGAAAAAAACCCTGAAAGCAATTATGTATGTGCCCAGACATTATTCATGTGCCCAAGAACTAAAAACGAAATATTACACAGACTGAGCATGATGCACCAGAGTTAACACCACTGAATGTGCATTCAGTTACAGTGATGATAGTAAAACAATATGCATGGTGGTGGTTTTAGTTAAAGGAATTTCAATTCCGATTGTCATCAAGCACACCAGGCAAAAAGTCCTGCTTTGGGCTCCTTTAAGAGAAAAAAGTACAGTAGATCATATAAATAAAGTGTTATTTTAAAAGCTAGGTTTTGAGGTCCTTACTAACAACAGGTAACATATTTTAATATCATACTGCAGAAACAGATATATTAGTAGATCCACTAATGTACACACAGTACGCTATTTACTTTACACAATATGATTTTACCTGCTACTGTAGTTGACACATTTGTTGATTCACAACACTGTTTGCTTTTGGACAGTGTGTCACTGAGGGGAAAAAAATAAAAAAATATTTCTTTTACATTCAAGATGGTCTCAGTATAGTATTTCCTCATTGTAACCCAGGATCCATTTGTGTGAGCTTGTCATGTGTGAAAGGAAATCTGCATAGCTGCCACAAAGCAACAATTTTCATGTGTCAGCACTTAATTCATCTCCCATGATCAACAGATAAAGACTCAAACACCCAAACCTAAGAAGTAGCTGTATCCATGGAGCACCCAGTTCTTACCCATGATCTGCTGAAAACTGCTTTGGGAATCATTGTGGAAAGACAAAATTAAGAGCATGATACTAGCTCAATGCAAGACTCTACATACTTTTGATTATTTACAAGATTTCCAGTGTGACATCAGATACTCCTATATTTTGATCAGGCAACAATTATTTCCCTTTTGAACCAAAAGGATGTTCCATGAATGGTCCTTTTACGGTACAATCTTTGATGGTGGCAGATGATATTAAGCCCATCTTTCTACAATAAGTGATTGTGATGTGGTTAAGGGAAACTTTTATACCACTCTAGGAACACAGCAAGATCCCAGACATCCTCTCTAGGATAGATCTTCACACCTTTACAGGAATCAAAATGTTTATTTTTTTAATAGCTTTCCCAAAAGGCCGAGACCTCTCTGCATGGAGTTAGTGGAGCTAAACTAAACAAAAGAGCTGTACAAAACAAACTAGGTGTGTGCATTCCAAGGCTGGTATTTAGGGGGGAAAGCTAGATTTTTGCCAATTCAGCTACATCTGACTTTTCCTTTTTTAAAAATTTTTATTGGATGGGTTAACCAATATAAACATACAAATCATTACCATTTTCCACCCCATTGCACTTTCCCCATCCTTTCCCCCATCCTTTTTCTGGTGACTCCCAACAGTTTTCCATCCCCAACTTAATCTAAAGAATATATCATATCCTAAAATCTCTAATAATATATATCATATATATCTAATCTATTTACTTATATCATAATATAATACCTACCTACATTAAGAGTATAAAAATTATATAACCATATAATAAGTACATGTATATATATAAAATATACTATTCCTTAACTCCCTGTTATCTGTATTATAAATCTATTACTTCTATTACATCCCTAAAATATCGTATATACTTACTATTACCCATACAATCTTGTTATTCAATCTTATACTTTCCCATATAATTGTTCTATTTACTCTTAAATTTATACTACTACCACACTGTAACTCTCTATCTCTATACTATACCATTAAGATATAATAATATACCCCCTCTTAACCTTAAGTAAGTTTCTATCTCCCCTTAACAACTATCCAAAGACCACAATTTCCCCTTCATGTCCCACTTTTTCTCCACATATTTCTTAAATTTTTCCCAGCTTGATGTATATTCCAGTTCTTCTTGTTCTTTCAATTTCCTTGTTAGCTTGTCCATATCTGCCATGTTCAGAACTTTCAAAATCCAATCCTCCATAGATGGTATCTCCTGAGTCTTCCATAACTGTGCATAACACATTCTGGCCGCCGCAATCATATAAAATACCATAACTCTGTCCTCTAGGTTCATGCATAATAACAACAATTCTGGGGTTTTATTTAGATTCCTTTGTAAAATATCCGACATAACTTTAACTATATCCCCTCAGCACTGTTTTGCCTTATCGCAAGTCCACCACATATGATAGAATGAACCTTCATGTTGTTTACATTTCCAACATTTATCAGACATCTGACTGTTACCATTGGCCAACTTCTTCAGTGTTAAATACCATCTATACATCATTTTATAAACATTTTCACATACCGTGGTACATGCTGAAATTTTAACTACATTTTTCCATACCTTTTCCCAAGCTTCCATTGGAATTTCCCTATTACAGTTTATTGCCCATTTAACCATCTGAACTTTAACAACCTCCTCCTCCGTGAACCATTTTAATAGTATCTTATATATTTTAGAAATCATTTTCTTCCCTCCCTGAAACAAACAATTCTCAATCTCAGAATTTTGTAGTCTAAAACCATTTTTCCTTTTGTCTTTCTCATACAAATCTTTTATCTGCATATATTGAAACCATCCATATTGGAATGGCAATTCATCATTGCCTTTAAGCGTATAATTATTCTGTTGTATCTCAAGAATTTCTTTATATGTCAACCAATCTTCCCCTGCATATTCTGTTCTTGGATTTACTACTTCCACAGGGATAATCCACATTGGTATAGTCTCTTCCATATATTTCTTGTATTTAATCCATACAGAAAACAAGCTTCTTCTTACATAATGATGTAAAAACATAGAGTCTGCTTTTACTTTGTCATACCATAGATATGCATGTCATCCAAATAGTTTATTATATCCTTCCAGTGCTAACAACTTCAAATTCTTCAATATCATCCATTCCTTTAGCCAGTCCAGACATATCGCTTCATGGTATAATTTAAAATTTGCTAATTGTAATCCTCCTCTTTCTTTCGCATCATAGAGTACTTTCATTTTAACTCTGGGTTTTTTTCCAGCCCAAACAAAGTTTAACATCGTTCTCTGCCACTTCTCACAATAGGTATTGTCTTTAACAATAGGTATTGTCTGTAGTTGAAACATCATTCTTGGAAGAACATTCATCTTAATTACTGCAATACGACCTAACCATGACAAGTTCATTTTATTCCATCTAATCATATCTTTATCTATTTGTTGCCATAACTTGTCATAGTTATTCTTATATAAGTCAATATTTTTCACTGTCACTTCCACTCCCAAGTACTTAAATTTGTTCACTACTTCACATTCCACCTTATCCATCAACTCCTTTTGTTGTTGTTTAGTCATATTTTTGCACAGTATTTTGGACTTCACCTTATTTATTACGAATCCCGCTAAATCTCCAAAATCTTTCATTTTCTTCATCAATTTAGGCATGCACTCTATTGGATCCTCCACTATCACCATTATATCATCAGCAAAAGCTCTCACTTTATATTCAAATCCTTTTGTTCTCAGTCCTCTTATTAAATTATCTTCCTTATTTGCCTAAGTAGAATCTCCAATACCATTACAAACAGAAGTGGGGAGAGCGGACATCCTTGTCTTGTTCCTTTTCTGATTTCTAACTTTTTTGTTACATCCGAATTAACTATTATGTTTGCAGATTGGTTTTTATATATTGCCTTTATTGCTTGTATACATTTCTCTCCCAACTGCATCTTCTCCATTGTTGCACACATAAAATCCCAGTTCAAATTGTCAAACGCTTTCTCCGCATCCACAAAGAAAAAGCCAACCTGCTTCCCTGGATTTTCGTCATAATACTCAATAGCATTCAGCAATACTCGTAAATTATTTTTTATTTGCCTTTCTGGTAAAAAGCCAGCTTGATCTTCTATAAACTCCACTAACCATGCTTTAAGTCTTTCCGCTAATATCTTAGCAAATATTTTATAGTCATTGTTAGTTAGAGATATTGGTCTATAATTCTTTACATTGCTTAAGTCTAATGTCTCCTTCGGTATCAATGTAATATTAGCCTCATTCCATGTATCCGGCATCTCTGCCCCCTCCAATATCTCATTCATCAATTTTTGCATCAGATGTTTTAAATCCTCTACCATCACTTTATAAAATTTTGCTGTAATTCCATCCGGTCCCGGAGCTTTACCCACTGTAGTAGCTTGTATTTCTTGCCCCACTTCCATTGTTGTTATCTCAGCATTAAGCTTCTCTTTCAACTTCTCCGGCACCTTAGGTAAATCAATCATGTCTAAATAGTCTCGTATCTTATCATAGTCCACTTTTTTTTTTGGTATAGTCTTGCATAGTATTTACAGAATGCTCTCTCAATCAATCCTTGATCATATAATTCCTTCCCCTCTTCTATTATTTTACTTATTGTTCTTTTCTCTTTTTCTTCAATTGCCACACCAAATATCTCCCTGGTGTATTAGCTCCTTCAAATGATTTTTGCTTCATTTTCTTCAATTCCCACTCCACTTCCTTATTTTCCATAACCCTGATTTGTTCTTGCAATAGCTTTATTTCATACAACAATTTCTTTTTACCTGGCCTCTTTTTCAGTTGCTGTTCAACTTGGATAATTTTTTCCTGGATCTCTTTTAACTTCATTTCTTTTTTCTTTTTGTCTCTACCATTTAGATCCATTAACACACCTATAATTACTGCTTTATATGTATCCCAGACCTTATGTGTTGACACACCTTTATCCACATTATACTGAATACAAAAATTCGTTTCTTTTTTAAGCACCTCCACACATTCTGGGTCGCCCAAAAGATCCTCACTAATTCTCCATCTCCGTTTCTTATTTCTCCTTCTGAATCTCTACATCACAGGATTATGATCCGAGCCAATTTTCAGTAAAATGTCAGTCTCTTTTGTAAATACTGCCAGATCCTTAGACGCCCAGATCATATCTATTCTGGAAAAAGATTGATGGCTAGTTAAAAAAAAAGGATATTGCTTCGCTGTAGGGTTATATTTTCTCCAAATATCTTCTAAATTTTCTTGTTCCTGAATTCCAAAAAGACTTTGGTAGTTTCCCCATCCTTACTTTACTTGTTGATGAACTTTTATCCAGTTGCAAATCTACCACTCCATTAAAGTCTCCAGCTAAAATTATCTGATCATAAGTCCATTGCTCCATTTGTTCTTGTAAATCTTTGAAAAATATCTCCTTAGAGCCATTTGGTGCATATAATCCAAGCATCAAGGGTTTTTTTTGCATTACATAAAAATTCCACAGCCAGGTATCTTCCATTTTTATCAGACACTATTAATTTGGGTTGCAATTCTTCCTTAACATATATAACAATTCCCCTCTTCTTTTGCTTGGTTGCCGAAACAAATTGCTTTCCTAACTTCTTATTAATTAAATATTTAACATCTTGATCTCTACCATGAGTCTCTTGCAAGCAAATCACATTACTTCTTTGTTTGGATAGCCAATGTAACACAGCTTTTCGTTTAGAGGGTGAATTGAGTCCGTTAACCTTCCATGAAATTAATTTGTACTCCATAATTATAATCTAGTTGAGCTAGGAAAGTCTTTTCCATTCTCCATCAGAAGGACGTCCACTGCATATTTGAAATTCAAAAGTCAGTCCTTCCGGCAGCTCCCATCTGTATCTAATTTCAGCTGCCTTCAATTTTTGTATCAAATCTCTATATTTTTTCCGATCCTGGAGTACTTTTCGCGGTACTTCTTTCATAATTCGAACCCGTGTCCCAGCTATTTCCAGTGGAGTTTCAAAGTGTCTTCTAATAATTTCCTCCTTCATTCCCCTTGTGGTCAATTGGACAATGATATCTCTTGGTAAGTTCTTTTGTTCTGCGTATTTTGAATTGACTCTGTACACGATATCTAAATGTGTCATCATTTCCTCCTCTGTTTGTCCCCAAAATTTTGCCAATATTTCAGCCACTTGTTTCAAAGCAGACCCGTCCATTTTTTCTGGGACTGCCCTCATACGAATTTGTCTGTCCATTGCTTTGCATTCCATCATCACAATTCTATCACCCATACCCATAGTCTCTGCCTGTATGGCCTCCGTTTTTTTCTCCCCATTCTGCACCATCTGTTGTGTTTCTTGCAACTTTTGTTGGGTATTCTGTAAATCTGTTTTTATTGCCTCCATCTTTTGTAACCTCCATTATTTCCGACTTAATCACTTCTTTTATTTCCGTCATTAAATTTTGCTGTAGTTGTTGTACCATTTCCTGAATCTCTTTATTTCCCACCGTTATTTTCTTGTCCAAATTCTCGATGGCAACTTGCCAATCCTTTTCTTTTTTGGAGGCCATCGGATTTGCCTTGGGTCCCCACGAATCCGCTCTCTTTCTTAGCTCCGTCTTCTTTTTAATTCAAGTCTCTGTTTTTATATATCAATATATTAAATGTCTGCCCTCTGTTAAAATGGCGGTTGAGGCTTCCCTTTCCCTTAAGATGTCGGGCGATGTTTCTCTGTGATGCAAAATGCCGGGTGACCTTTCTCTATGGTAACAATGTCACAACAGTATTCTTCTCTTACTTTCAATGGTGTGCCCTTTACTTCCGCTTCCTTTCCCTTACTTTCAATGGTGGGTGCTTCACTTCCTCTTCCAACATTGTTTTCCTTCCGGTTCTTCCTGTTCTTCCTGACCTCTCCCTCGCCTCTCTATCTCTACCTCCTCTCCGTCTATTATCCTCCACTTCCTGTCTCACAGCATGCCTTCCAATTCCCACGATCCGCCCTCCGCGTCGCTATCTCCCCAACCACAGGTATGCAAAACAATATTCTTTCTTAGCTCTTTTTGGCTTTTTCTCGTTCTCAAACCTCAAATTAAACTGCTCAGTTCTTTAGTATGCTTTTTCAGCTTGGTATCTCAGTCTTTCATTCTTTTAAAAACTTGGTCTTTGTTCAGTAAAACAGTCCATTGGGGGAGATAGTAATCTTAACACAAACTTCTTGGGTTGTACTCACTGCTTCAAACGTCCAATTCTGTCCAATTCTGTTCCCGAGGCTGGGGGAACAGCGAGCCTATGCCAATTTAATGACTCCAAAAGTTGCTGCAGAGATTTTAGCCGCCCTTCTCCGAGGAGGATCTCAAGGCTTGGGAGGAAAGCCCTTTATTCAGAGCCTCCCACCCGCCGAGACCCTTCACTCTTAGGGCTTCAAGCATTCCAGCCTGATTTCTAGCTGAAATCAGGAGGCTGTGGGCGATCCATGTGCCCCACCAGCCAAAAAACAGCAGCTTGGATGATCCGGAGCTCCGAATCACGTCGGTCTCGCCATTACCCCCAACCGGAAGTCCTTCATCTGACTTTTCCAAATCAAATCAGAGTATCCCAGATCTGATTCGGAAATCTAGATCCAGATCCCCAGATAAATCCAGGCAAATCTGGAAAAATGGTGTTAGTACCCTTCATTTACTTTGGTTCTGGTGGGATTCCATCCATTCTCTTGCTTCAGTTTGGGTTTCCACTTGCATTTGACAGTGTGTTCTTGGCCACTGGCTGCCTTTCTCCTGTATGTTTCTCCCCGAGACTCTTCTTGGAAATGTTTTCCCCACAGGAATCAGTGGAGAGTGACTTATGCAGGGGGCACGTGTTTTTGAGGGGAGTTTGGTTCTGTTGGGCTTTCTCTGGGTTTAGGTTGCCTTTGAGATTGTGCTTTTGGCCACTGGCAGCCTTGCCTGAGAGCCTGCTTGGAAATATATTCTCCTTAGGAAACAATGGAGTGGCTGGGGGGCACCTTCTTCAGGGGCCAATAAAATTGGATGCTGGGGTCCAATCTTCCTGAAACTCGGGGGGGGGGAGGAGTCATTAGAGGATAGTCAGGAGTAGGTTTCATGAAATTCTGGTGAATTTTGCTTGAAAAATGCCCCCCAACCTATATAGCCCCAAGATAGTTTTCCCATAGGCAATAATGGCCAAATAAATCCAAGATTCTCTGATATGCCTTAACAGGATCAGATCATCTTTCCTGGATTTCAGGAATCCTGGATTTTTTGGGATCCCTGAAATCCGGATCCAGACTTCCCAGATTTTTGGAGGCTGCACACCCCTAAAACCAACCATAAACATTCAAAAACTGAGGAAGATGGTATTTTGTGGCTACTTTTGTTATTGTACCCATAGGTTAGGTCTAGGTTAGGTTGGGGACTAAGCCATTAGAAAATTGTAACTGGACATAACTCAGAGCTGAGAAGCCAGAGCTGAGAACAGAGAAGCTGGAGGGCTGCTTCAGCTGCTGTTTGCTATAGCTCGTGGACCTGCACCTAAGAGCTGCTTGAAAGCTGCCTGTTGGCTATTCTCAATGTTGAGGGCCCAATTGCTCAGGCTGCAGCCATTGTTAAATCAATGCTGACTGAAACTGGGAGCTGGGAAACCTGCAGTGTACTATGAACATCTGTGGAGCATGGACAAATGACAAGCTTGTTGCTGGCGTCTTGCACTGTTGAGATAGCTGAGGAGCCCATTCACTGCACTGAGGCGTCCACTGAGGTACTGGAGCCCCTGCCGAGGCTGTTATTGGGTTTGGGACGACTTGGCTGCTGTTGCCAGCAGGCATAGTGTGGAGGAGTTGGCAGAGCTCAACCAGCGCAACTGATGCCCAGGGTATCAACGTGGACAATCCAAAAGGCTCTATGACAATCGAAAAGGCTCTAATGCCACTGCCCAGCACCCTCTGCCTGTGTGTTGGCCAGATGAGATCATTGGAGAGACTGGTGTTTTCAGAAAGTCCTGAAGTGACCTGGTTGCCGCTGGCTTCCCCAGATCCTTTTGCTCCCATCAGAGCTTCTTAGAGTGGTGGAATATGTGCATGGAAGCAGTGCCTGGACTGTGGCACCAGCTCTGGTTAACATAAGAAGCCTCTGGCTGGGATCTACATCTGACAGCAGAGGCTGGACTGAAAACAAGACTACTGTACTATTCTTGGCTCCTGGTTGCTGAGACTGGTTCTGTTTGTGTTTCTGTTGCATTCTACACTCCAGCCTTAATTGTTGTCTTGTCTTCCCTTTGATTGGTTTATTGTTGCTAGGGCTGGGTTGGTTGCTTATTTGTATCATCTGGTTGCAGGATGCAGTAGGTATAGCCCCTTTACTGTTTGCTTAATAGGTCTTGTTCTGGTTGGGATTTAGGGAAGATGAGACTTGTCTATTAGATTAGGGTGTAAGTTTGAATGATTACCTACTAGCTAGGGTTGTTGTTTTACATGTGCCTGGGCTACAGCATGGCCTGTATTGTAGGATGGTTGCACTAGGGGCACAATAATCTCCAAAGTGGGTGGTCAGCATGGCTTTGGGGATCCCAGTGCTCATGGGGCGAAGGAAGTATGGCGGTGGGGCTAGGACTTGTAAGAGAAGGAGTCAGAGATATGGTCATACTCAGATTCCTTCCAACCTTTGCCCCATCCCAAGGGAAGCTGGTAGCGGGGCTAGGATTAAATGCCCTCTCCTGACACTGCTGCTATGCAACACCAGGTCCATAAATAATAAGACTACTACTCTCCAGCAGTTTTTTTGCAAAGGTGAACCTGATGTGCGTGACCTAGACTTGAGTACGGGAAGGCGAAACTATCACCCTGAGAGAGCTCTCCCCACCCCAGGATTCTCAGTCTTTCATCAGTCCCAGGACAGTGACCATGGAATTGGAATGGCAGTTATCATTCGAGAGCCTTTCTCCATCAGGCTGCTCCCTGCACCAAAGATTGCTGGCATTGATTGTGTGAGCCTGGTGCGGGATGCTGGTGCAGGATGCTGAGGAAAATTTAGCTATCTGCCTGTTGTACCAATTGCCCGGCACACTGGCAGCTGCTTTGCCGAACATGTTGGAGGCAGTAGCCGGCTGGACCTTGGAATATTCTTGGCTTTGGTCTTGGGTGATTCTGATGTACATGCTGAACAAATTATGACATTACACAAAGTATTTTGTTTCTATATTACCTTGGAATGTGCTCATCTTGACCTTGCGATGTTTTTTCTAAAAAATGAGTAAGTGTAGAATATGAGTATCATTAAAGCTTTGTGTTACATATTAATGCTGCTTTGAACTACAGAGAAGGTATGACTGACAGAAGGGAATGCATGCTGTTCTTAAAAATAAAAGGTGACATAGAGTAAGCATTCCTTAATGATAACCTTAATCTGTCTTCAAGTATTTGGCAAAAGGTACAGATCTAGGAGACTAGGACACTGCTTTCCAACTGTAAAACAGCAGCAATTGATTTGAAAGGGCAGCAACTGGCAACGGAAAAATGGAAAGTTGGAAATGCTTAATCATTCCCATACTTCCTTCAACCAATCCCCACTCAAATGATTTATTCCCAGACACATTTGCCACACTAACAGTCTGGTAATCCACAGAATAGGTGATAAGGAATGAACTTCAGATGTATACACTTCTATAACATGCAATAAGTTACCAAATATCTTTGAAAAATTTAGCAGTGGTGTTATCTTGTCTATATTGTTGGCTTTGCTGGTATCAAGGAGGGTAGAGTTCTTGCATCCAAGATATCCTTTGAGACTAGTACAGGTTTCTTCTAAACAAAAATGACAAACCACATTAGTTGTTTCCACAGCTTAAAAATCACTAAGTTAAGAACATTAGAAAGCTCTGCTGGATCAGACCAGTGGTTCAGGTCAGGTTATATTGTTTCAGGTTATATTTCTGCTCATTTTTTCAAATTTCCGCAATCCAGACCTCTATTGTATTGTTTACTGAATATCCCTTTCCTGTAGATTTAAATTGTCTTGCATTGTGTAATCCACCTTGAGTCGCAGCAAGAAAGGCGACATAAAAAAATGATGCAAAGTTGTATAAACCTATTAGCACATCCACCCACTGCTGTCTTTTTTCTGGTCAGAAAAGTTCTAGGCTCTTCAGCCTTTCCTCTTTGTTGTGACTACCCAATAACCAATACTAACATTGCATTTGTAAACTAATTATTCTAGAGCAAATCCAACTGATTTCAGTGGGAGTTAACAAATGTGTCTATGATTAAGGTATGAAGTGAAAGTGCACTAAGATACAGAAAAGGTGAAACTGCCAAAACAGAATAGATTACTTTAGTCCCAGGACTAGAGAGGTCAAGAACTGCCAGACCAAAAATTAAAAATAAGGGATGTAGTAAAATAATCAGTTTGATTAAAGGAACAATATTTTTGTATAAATAAGAAACACTCAGTAATGTTCTAGAAGGACAATTTTTTTCCCACATGACTATTTCCAGGTGCCTCACTCAGCAAATAAGAATACAGTTAAAATAATAACAACACAAACACCCGATTTATAAACCGCCCTTCAGGACAACTTAATGCCCACTCAGAGCGGTTTACAAAGTATGTTACTATTATCCCCACAACAAAACACCCGGTGAGGTGGGTGGGGCTGAGAGAGCTCCAGAGAACTGTGACTAGCCCAAGGTCACCCAGCTGGCTTCAAGTGGAGGAGTGAGAAATCAAACCCGACTCTCCAGATTAGAGTCCCGCGCTCTTAACCACTACACCAAACTGGCTTTACTTGTACTAATGCATATCGTGCACAAAATATACAACATACATGCGGGATTCACTGAAAGAGAAATACAGATATGCTCTTATAAGTATCTTTTCTCACCCATATCTTCAATGTATGAAGTATAAATAGTATCGTTTTCATCCCTGAATGTTTCAGGTGATGAGTAACTATTTATTCCATCACTAGATTCTATATTAGTATCTATACTAGAATCCAAGCACTCCAGAAGAAAGTCTGAAACACCTGTTGGTAGAGTCATCCCTGTAATTAAACAGAACGTGTAGAAATGTTTGAATCATTAACATTTGAAAACAGTCATTCTACGCAAACATGTAAGCCACTCCTACACAAGGATACAAAATTTTACGGTTGGATTTTCTTTTTGTCAAAAGCTATGTATCTTCAATTCAGACTATATCTGTATAGGTTTTACAAAACAGAATGCAAATAGAAAGTGTGTGTGACAAAGCTAGTAAGTGCAAAAAGTACAGTTAATAAAGTACATATTGTATTCTCATAGTTACCATGCAGAAACCACATTATTCAGGTTCCATGATAAAAACCTGAATCTTTGTTCTTTATGTCAAGTAAAACACATTCTGTATGAATAATATATACTCATGTAGCTACAGTAGTTCATTAAGAATATTTAACTTTTAAGAAAATTGATTCAGCTATTGTAATCTACAAAACAACCAGAAGAATAGGACAGTAGACTTCACTAAACCAAACAGTCAATTACCTAATCCCTGCTATTTCCCTATGTCAAGAAATCTCTTTACCATTCTCTATTATTTCTGGAAGTAGCCAATGCCCCAATCCTGGCAGCATTATACAGTCATGAAAAAGAGAACCTAGAACTGTGAGTAGCAAGTGCACAAAATAGAGGATCAAATTGTTAATTTATAATCTCTCTTACTGGTCCATTCACACCCTCAAGACATTAACAGATAAATCCTGGTCTACTGAATTTTTCATCAACACTAATTTAAATGTTCAGCAGATCCAAATCTACTTGGGAGCACTAACAAAACGAACATTACGTTACCAGCATTACAAATATTCTGAAAATACTTCATTAGTACTTCTAGATTTATTCCAGAATTTCTTCCCCTCTTTATGCCATTAATTAATAAAACTAACGATGTAAATTAGCCTGCATTAGAAACACTACAGTATAGGCAATAGAGTTGACATAGGAAACCAAAATAATATTTAGCAATACTTTACATGAATATTAATCATGCGAGTAAAATCTAAATACATACTTAGAAGTAAAGATCTTGATCACACCACAGCTGAGCATACTAACCTGAACTAGCCTCACTATTTTCCAAGCTCTCTCTGCTTCCAGAGTTTAAATGCAGAGAATCCTAAAGTCAACAGTGGAAGATTTAAATGGTAGAGCGTGAAATTTTTACCACACAAAATTCACATAAACAATCACCTGGACATATATCCCTTTAACACACAGTTTTACACGGTCAATAATTGAAGCAATACTGTTTTAATTTTGACTAAGAAACCAATATATTCTTACCACCAGTTATACTGGTAACTATTGCAAGCTGTCTTGATAACCACTTATTTAACAGCGGGAGAAAAGACGCCCACTTTAAAATCAGAATTATTGAGATACAGAGTAGTACTGAATACAAAGCTGAACAATTGGCTGAATTACTGAATCATTTGTCAGAAGGAAAAAATTATCTTTTCCCTCAACATTAACTTGTTGAAATGTTGTTCTGATCCCCCTCCCCATGGTATTTCCTGCATTCCCAGTTTACATGGCTTCCCAAAGTAATCTTATAATCACTAAATATTAGTGAGCACACCGTTGTACCATTAGTTGCATACAAAGTTTCTTACATGTATTTTGACAGGATGTAGGCGGTAATTCCTTTTTTTTTTGCCTGCCTTCCACATACTGCTCAGACTTACTAAGGATTAAGAGATTTAACAACATTCATACCTGTAATGTATTACTGCCCATTTCAATGATATTTTCATTCACCTCCTTGCCACTGTTTTCATTATAATTTGGTTCAACACTATATGAAAAGTAAATAACAAAATTATGGGGCTACATTTGTCATGGAACAGTTCAAGCCCTCTCCACTATTTGGAACCTCTTCCTGGCAAATAGCCTTAATTTGGAACATAATCCAGATATCCAACACCCTCACAAACTGGAGGTTACATTATGGCTACTATGGAGATGCTACCAAAAGAGCAAGTCATACCAAAAAAGGAGAAGGGCTGTCCATAGTGCTTGCAAATATACACTGTATGAATTGACACCATCATGCTGAGATCCTCCTCAAGATCAATCTACATGGTATTTCATGTGAGTGTAATATTATACCTTTGCTCAGCTGAAAAGTAGTCCACCGTAGAGGTTTCTCGAATTGCTGGTAACGTTTTTGCACTGACATTTCCAATATGGCCTGGAGAAAAGCAAACACTTGCTCAAAAACTAGATTAGCAAGATTGTGTGGAAAAAATTGTGCACTTTTAAGAATATACATTTTAGCAAAGATTGGTTTCTGCTGTGTTGAAAAAAAAGAGAACAAGCAATTCTACCCTATGCATTTTGGTACCATATCTACAAAAATCATACCAGCAAAAAATAATCAAATTGCTGTTCACTAGCATGATCATTAAAACAATCACAGATAAGCATAATTAATCCCTTTGTAAGTGACTCTGTTTGGGGGTGGGGAAGAGAGTGCATCTACAAAATATCCTCAACAAAAACACACACTTTGGCACAAAAAAGATGTTTTCTCCAAGGTAATAAAGTTCTAAATACCCTACATGGGGTGGGAAATTGGCTAATGGAAATACAGCTCCTGCAAATGACAAGGGAACAAGAAAAAGACTATTGAGGGAATTTGCCTTCTCAAAGGAAAACAGTTTGAAAGATCATTCTAACAGACCTGTGGGATTATGACAACTGTTAATCTTTCTCTTTACAGAGATCTGTAAGAACAACTCTTTCACCTTTTGTTATTTCCACATCAGTTTATTACAAATGTGAAGCCAACTTGTTTTACGTCTTTCCAAAGGGTACAAACTCCCCCTTCTGGAAATTCAATTTTATGCACTGTGAACAATCTATAATTAAAAACCTTGGGGGTGTTCTTAGTATAGGTACTGTGATGACTGACTCACATGGCCATTTTTGAGGTAAAAGAGATCCTTTACTTTTCCACTCAGCATTCACATGGGAAAATCATTTTAGAACAGCATGCTATGCAATGGCAATTCCTCTACTTTAAAAAGGGATGCCTGTGCCCTGAATTGCCTTAAAAATAACAGGACTTATGTTTGTGTAAGCTTTGCCATCTGCTCTTTACATTTCAAGAGGGGCAATTTATTTTAGTGACCCAGAAAACAAGCCTTCTTTTAGTCAGATCCACCCCTACCCCCATTTTTTTAAAAAAAGGTTGTTTCTGACCCTGCAAAGTAATTTTTTAAAGTGAATATTGCCAGACTCCCCTAAAGAAATCTCTGGATAAAGCACCAGGTCTTGATTACTAATAAGTAAATATGCCAGCAGTGATCCACTGACATAAGAACCACATATAACTGAGATGAACCTGTAACCCCAACACATCTTGCTTTTAGAAGAATCTTTATAACTCAGTTGGCTATAGATTGAACAAAAAAGCCAAACTAATTTTGAAAGAAATAGTTAAAGACCCATCAAAAATGAAATAGTTCAATCTTCCAACTCATTATGATTCAAATAGGCCATTATGAAATTCCTCAATAAATGGCAGACCTGGTCAGTTTTGATTTATGCCTCTAATTAAAACTCTAGTTAAAAAGATTTTGCACGAATCTAAGCATATGCATACTGACACTCCACCATCCTCCACTCCTCTATCAAAAACTGAGATTAAGATAATATTTGGGCAGTACCTATAATTAGAGTCTCACCTCATATATAACACATAGCTAGCCTATAGCATTGTTTATGAGAAAACACATTTCATACAGTCACACAGGAATGGAAGTGGGAAGGAAAGTGAGTTGCACAGGGCAGAAATTATTACTTTTGGCACAAGGCTGCCTTCTATGCTTGGAAAGCAGGTCTAAGCACTGCCCAGGGGCATTCCTCCTGCTGCTCACAATAGCAGGAACTACCATGCCTGGCACAGGAGAAGCACAGTGTACATTCTTTCGGGCCTTCCTTTTCTCAGAGTAGGTGCGCAATTTGATCCAGTCCATCTTGTTTGCTTTTTCTCTCTAGAACAACACTGCCTAAAATGGGAAAAGAGGGCATCGTAAGAACCGTATAAATCCAGTGAAGGTGGGGGGTGGGGAGGGAGCCCCAAACCTTGGTGGTACAGAAGCCTAGGCCAACTGCTTTCACAAAGTAAAACACGAAGACCACTCTGCCAAAAGCTTGTGGAAACAATGGAAGGCTACCAACTCTTAAAGCTTTCTTACTGAGGGAGGCCAAATCCAGACTTATACACAGGAGTCTACCCTCAGGGTAGGGAGCTCCAGCTAGGGGTTATTTGTCCCACTTACCCTCTTCTGGTTTATTCTGTAAAGTGAGAATAAATCCCAAGAGGGCTGTTCTATCCAAACCTCCGCCCCTTTGACGAATACTAAAGTGCCTTTGTTGAGGCACCACCTGCCAATTGGTCCCGCTTTGGCTCCTTCATCCATTTACATAAGATTATTTAAATTACTTATTTGTAAATTATTTTAAAGGTTTTCAGTGAATGTAACGGCGTCGAAAAAGGGAATCAGCACTGCAGTTCCTCTAAGGCTCTCGCAAGCAATTCCTCAGCGCACCAGCCGGAGCCTCGCCTCACCAACTGCTCCCTTCCTCCACTCGACCTTACGCGTGAGAGGACAAAGACGTTATGATAGGCAGCCTGTCGTCCAATAACAACCCAGACGTCATTCGGGCTTCCAACCTATTAGCTCCACCCCCTGCGGGAACGAGGCTTTTCCAGCCGCGCGCAACGCAACTGCCTTCCAGCCGCGCCCTTTCTGCGCCGTTGCGGTCTCTTTAGCTCGCTGCTTAATCTTGTGCTATGCTCTTAAGTAAGTCGCATTGGCTGAAGAGATATTTGTTTCTAGGTAAACTTGCATACCGTAAGACTTTACAAGGCAGTTCTGAAACTCTCCATTCTTCTCCGAACCCCTTGGCCTCTTTTCTCTCAGTTTCTTCCCTCTTACTTAACGCATCACGCTCGTCTCGTGTGTCAACCAGAGCAGCAACCTGCAGCTCCCACCGCCTCCAAATTTTTCTCCTCTGACAGCACAGTATTTCAATATCTGCAGCGACTGAAAACATTTTTAACGGCGGGGGCAAAATATGACAGAAGAGTCATGTCTAGTACTGAAAGCTGTTCGTTGAAATCCTACGCTGTTGTTATAGGTATTGTAACACACTCGTTCCATTACAGCAGCTATACACAGTATTTCAGTTAGCTACATAGAGTTTTATTGTTATGTGCCACCTGTGTCCCGTTCCTCAATGTGGCACCCACACCATGTTCTAGTAAGTTGGGCTGGGGCCCTGCACTGCTGGGCTTGTAATCGGTGAGTGTTTCGCAGCTTGAAACAGCTACCAATAGAGGGGGTGGTAAACTGCTAGGATCCCTAACCTGTGGACTTCATGCTTGCTCTGCAACCATTCCCCACCCTTCTCTGGTGCATGCTCCATGTGGTAGTCATGTAATTGAGAATGTGGTTCAGCATGAGCTTCACAGTTCCATTGGTGCTCATTATTCTTACCATTGTCGTTTGTATTGGCTCTTAAATCGGGTTTGATTTTAAAGGGAACAGTGAATAATAGTTTCAGCAAGTTGGAGATCTGCAAGGAGTTGTGAAAGAAGGGAGGAATTTCACCCATCCAGCAACTCAGTAGGGCAAGACAGATGAGTTCAGAGGGTTCCTGTTCACCTACTTCATTTTTTTGTCCACCTTTCTCACTGGAACTCCAGGTGGATTACAGAACAATAACAAAATAATACACACAATAAACAGTGCAATAAAACTAGATCACACGATCAGAGAACAAAGATAAAACATGCAATTCACAATGCAGTTGGGAAGAAGGAACCCGTTCAACTCATTTCAGACAATTAAAGTGGGACAATTTGACCTTGTAACACTTTGCTTGCCAAATTTCCTCAGAAGCTCAAAGTTTGTTGAGCTCTGTAATCCTTTTCTTGTAAACGATTTGGGGTCATTCGAGCCCTGAACCTCTGTTTTCTTTTGTGTTTTTTTTTGCAGCAGTGGCTGCTAAGCAAACCTGAGAGGGTTACGGCTTTCCCCACCTGAGGACCAAAAAAACATTATGAGGGGATAAACTATTGAGATCAAATGCAAATTTCCCATTTCAGACTACTATAAAAGCTGAGTCAGCAAATTGTCCTTTGTTTCTTCCATTTCCTCTCCCCTCTTTTCCCTTGACTATGCCCTAATATTTTTTCAGTACAATCCTAAGCAGTTACTCCAGTCTAAGGCCTCTTCTAGGGTTGCACTGTTAAGACTTCTAAAATGGCTTAGTTTTTATCAGGCCATGGGGGTGTGGCAGAGAATTCCTTGTAGCTTTTTTTAAAATGAACATTTTTCTCCATATCCAGTGTTCACTGAGCATACAGAAACTTCAGGAAGAAAGTAAAACCAGGATCCTCACGGATCCTATGGTTTTTTAAATAGGAAAAACACAAATGAAACATCAAATCACATATCACAGCCAGGTCCACAGATTGAAATATAAAAAACACAGATCCAAAAATATTTGGCCCTGCCACGGTGAAAAAACCGTGAATCTGAGACACAGATCCTCATGAATTCATATGATTTTTACATTGAAACAAATCAAAAAGGCTGTCATATCTTAGATCATGTCCCAGGCTACAGAGAGCAACAAAACAATTATGCATTCACGAATTCGTGGTGCTGCCACGGAACAAAAACAAGCTAAAAAAGCACGGATCCTCATGGATCCTCTTGATTTTTACATGGGGCCACCCAAAATACACCATACAATACTCGATCATGTCCATTGCCAAAAATGGGACCCAAAGATAAAGCTGTCCACACCTTCGTGGCGCCGCCACAGGGCAAGTCCATCCTCAGAACGGACTCACAAAACTTCCTTTTTAACTGTTTTTTATTTTTTTTATTTTATATTACTGTAATATCGAAATTATGAAATATTGAAATAATGACACTCCAAGGAAGTGAAACTTCAGTAAAATTCAGGCACTGAATGATGTTTCTTTATAAGGCAAGATCGAAATAACGGAAAAGTGCGCTCAAAAAAATTTAAAAAGTGGGCAGGAAAAAAAGGTCCCGCCCAAAAAAGCGGTTTTCGAGCAGCCGTGTGACCGGAGGGACGCGTGAGAAAGATGGATTGGAAGCAGGAATGTGAACAAAGAGGAAAAAATCGCGGATTGGAGGCAAACGAAAGATATCCGATAAACATGCGGGTAATGGGTGAATGTGGATTCGACCCCAGTGTAAAATTCAGAGAATCCATGGCTGGGAACCACCTTTTGCAGTGTGGTGGTGCCCTCAAATAGGGAGTGGGAGATTTTTGTGGTTCAGTTTGTGGGTATGGATATGGTATTAGATTGTATGGTGACTTTGGGGGATCTCATGTAAAAATCCAGAGGCTCCATGAGGTTCCATCCTTTCCAACCACGTTTTTGCAATGTGGCACAGCCAAAAAGTAATGGGTGAGTACTTCTGGGGTTCAGTCTGTGGCTCTGAACATGTTATGTGATTGGGTGACCCCATATAAAAATCCACAATATCCATGAGGATACATGCATTCCAACGTGGGTTTTGAGGCACAATGGTGCAATCAAGAGGTGGATGGATTATTTTTGAGGTTAAGTCTGTGGCTACGGACATGTTTTGGGATTGCATGCTGAGTTTTGGGTGAGTTCGTATAAAAAGGCATAGGACGCATAAGGATCTGTGCTTTTGGAACAGGTTTTTGCGCCATAGCAGTGCCACGAAGCAATGGGTGTCTGATTCTTTTGTGCCATTTGTGGCCATGGACATGATCTGGGATTGTACGGTGGATTGTGGGTGGCCCCATGTTAAGATTCTCTGCTATGGTTGATCTTTATGTATATGTCACAACGAAAGCATGAGAGCACTGCCGCTGCTAAGGCAGCTTCTTCCATCAAGGGCTGGGCTTTTCCATCTGCCCAGCCCCGCACGTTGCCTGCTTCTGCCTACAAAGGCTGCTGCTGAAGCTTTGCCTGCACTGTTGCTGCCACCGCCAAGGGAGCTTCTTCCATCAAGGGCTGGGCTTTTCCATCTGCCCAGCCCCGCACGTTGCCTGCTTCTGCCTACAAAGGCTGCTGCTGGAGCTTTGCCTGCACTGTTGCTGCCGCTGCCAAGGCAGCTTCTTCCATCTGCCCAGCCCCACCCCTTGCCTGCTCCAGCCTACAAAGATTGCTGCCAGAGGTCAGCCTGCACTATTGCTGCTGCTGCCAAGGCAGCTTCTTCCATCAAGGGCTGGGCTTTTCCATCTGCCCTGCCCCATCCCGCCCCGCCCGTTGCCTGCTTCTGCCTACAAAGGCTGCTGCCAGAGGTCTGCCTGCACTGTTGCTGCTGCTGCCAAGGCAGCTTCTTCCATCAAGGGCTGGGCTTTTCCATCTGCCCCGCCCCACCCGTTGCCTGCTTCTGCCTACAAAGGCTGCTGCCAGAGGTCTGCCTGCACTGTTGCTGCTGCTGCTAAGGCAGCTTCTTCCATCAAGGGCTGGGCTTTTCCATCTGCCCAGCCCCACCCCTTGCCTGCTCCAGCCTACAAAGACTGCTGCCAGAGGTCTGCCTGCACTGTTGCTGCTGCTGCCAAGGCAGCTTCTTCCATCAAGGGCTGGGCTTTTCCATCTGCCCCGCCCCGCCTGTTGCCTGCTTCTGCCTACAAAGGCTGCTGCCAGAGGTCTGCCTGCACTGTTGCTGCAGCTTCTTCCATCAAGGGCTGGGCTTTTCCATCTGCCCCGCCCCGCCCGTTGCCTGCTTCTGCCTACAAAGGCTGCTGCCAGAGGTCTGCCTGCACTGTTGCTGCTGCTGCTGCCAAGGCAGCTTCTTCCACCAAGGGCTGGGCTTTTCCATCTGCCCAGCCCCGCCCATTGCCTGCTTCTGCCTACAAAGGCTGCTGCCAGAGGTCTGCCTGCACTGTTGCTGCTGCTGCCAAGGCAACTTCTTCCATCAAGGGCTGGGCTTTTCCACCTGTCCAGCCCCGCCCGTTGCCTGCTTCTGCCTACAAAGGCTGCTGCCAGAGGTCTGCCTGCACTGTTGCTGCTGCTGCTAAGGCAGCTTCTTCCATCAAGGGCTGGGCTTTTCCATCTGCCCAGCCCCACCCCTTGCCTGCTCCAGCCTACAAAGACTGCTGCCAGAGGTCTGCCTGCACTGTTGCTGCTGCTGCCAAGGCAGCTTCTTCCATCAAGGGCTGGGCTTTTCCATCTGCCCCGCCCCGCCTGTTGCCTGCTTCTGCCTACAAAGGCTGCTGCCAGAGGTCTGCCTGCACTGTTGCTGCAGCTTCTTCCATCAAGGGCTGGGCTTTTCCATCTGCCCCGCCCCGCCCGTTGCCTGCTTCTGCCTACAAAGGCTGCTGCCAGAGGTCTGCCTGCACTGTTGCTGCTGCTGCTGCCAAGGCAGCTTCTTCCACCAAGGGCTGGGCTTTTCCATCTGCCCAGCCCCGCCCATTGCCTGCTTCTGCCTACAAAGGCTGCTGCCAGAGGTCTGCCTGCACTGTTGCTGCTGCTGCCAAGGCAGCTTCTTCCATCAAGGGCTGGGCTTTTCCACCTGTCCAGCCCCGCCCGTTGCCTGCTTCTGCCTACAAAGGCTGCTGCCAGAGGTCTGCCTGCACTGTTGCTGCTGCTGCTGCCAAGGCAGCTTCTTCCATCAAGGGCTGGGCTTTTCCATCTGCCCGGCCCCGCCCCTTGCCTGCTCCAGCCTACAAGGCTGCTGCCTGGGGTCTGCTTGCACTGCTTGCTTTCGTTTTGTTATTTTTATACCAAGTGTGTTAGTTTTTGTAGTCTATGTGTATTGTTCATGTTTGTGTTTTAATTATGATGTGCCCTGAGCCCTGCCCTGATGTGCCCTGAGCCCATTTGTGGGGAGGGCAGGATATAAATCAAATTAAATTTTAAAAAATTTGCATCTGAGCTTTATTATTAAATAAATGTAATAAAACTCATACTTTTTCATTGATCACAGTTTGGTGTCTTGAATAATGGGGAGAGTAACGGCTGTTATGGAAAACAAAATTAAAGCAGAGTACTTTTGAAAGAATTTTCCCTAACAATGAAAAATGATAAATAATTTTGTATGGAGTGGGAAGAAACCAAAAATAAGACTTAAGGTACTACAGGATGAGAAAAAAGAGGTTTAGCCGTACCAAATATTAAATTATACTGCCAAGCAATCACTTGTATGGATTATCAGATTGGATTATAAACCCAAATAGAAAAAAAATATCAAGTTGGAAATAAGTGATACTAAAGCAATTATGTAATTAATAATTTAAAAAAACATCAAAAACTATTCAAAAAGAAGATGGCACATATACTGAGGAATTATTAAGAATATGGTTTCAATGTAAAAATACAATAAGTCTGCCAACCGAGTTGTGGGTATCTCCAATTGATGCCTACTACATTAGTATAAAAACCAAAATTGTTTGTATAAATTATACATATATGATGGCTAAGCAAAAAAAAAATCATGGCAAGAAATCCAAGATAGAAAAAACATTCCATAGTTTCTGTATTATCAAATGGTGTCTAAATTTAAAGAATAGCCAATGGAGGAGGCCAGTTAAGAGAGAAACCCATTTTTGAACAATTAATCATTGGGAGACTCAAAGCACTTATTAGGAAAAATATATAAAACATTGTAACACAATACACAATAGAGGAAATAAAAAAATTGCATGATAAAAAGGATGTAAACTTAGGAGAAAATATTGGCATGAGCCAATGGGAAAACCTATGGCTAAAGAAATTAAATTTACAGTATGTAAAATGTTAAGGAAGAACTGGTATAAAATATTTTTCAGATGGTATATTACTACCCAAAACATTGCGAAAACTAATAAAGAGTATAACAGAAAGTGGTGGAAATGTCAGAATAAGGAAACCACATTTTACCACATGTAGCGGACATACAAGAAAGCAAGAAAATATTGGATAAAATACATGAAACGCAAAAGACATTGTGATGACTCTCCAAACTATGTTTAAGTATTTTCTAAAGTCGTATTACAAAAACGCATTGTGAATTATTTAAGAGCATGGCGACAGCAGCAAGAGTAGTATTTGCAACAAAATGTAAGGCAGAATGATGTCTGAATCTGAAGATATGGAAGAATAAATTATCCAAACATGTGACAATAGCAAAAGTAACATCCTATATACGCAATAGGACAATCTCAGAATTTCAAAAAAAAATTGAGGGTATTTTGATTCTATAGCTGAAAATTACAAATTTAAATTTAAAGCAAAAAGTATTACAAGAGACAAAGGGGGGAAAGTAAAAAAAGATTGGCAATGCATATTTCTAATAAAATTATTAGATGCAAAAATAGGCAAAAAAGGTAGAATAAAGACAAATAAAAGTGCCTATATTATTTAAATAGTTTGTTTTGTTTCTTTTGTATGATTTAGAGATCTAAACAATGCTATAAGTGATAGGATGTTTTGGAGATCATTAATTCATGAGGTCGCCATGAATCAGAAACTACTCGATAGCATATAACACACACGCGCGCGCACGCGCACGCGCACGCGCAAAAGCAGACAAGATGGGATCTTTCTAAAATTCAGGCTTGCAGTGCCTCCTCTATCATCTTGAAGAAAAGGCAGAGATTTATAGAAGCATGAGGGTCTAGCTTCAAGTTACAAAGCCTCATTTTTAAAAAATTGAAGGAAAAAAGCTGGTTTGGGAACAGGGAATTTGGCATGGAGACATTATCCGGGTGTGTAATTTGCTACCTACCTACACTTTTCCTTCTAAAACTCCTTCCCATTCTGCCCCTCCAAGCTCCAAACACTTTCTGCTCTTCTTAACCTAAGATTTTATGTGAACCATTACTAAACCAATTATTTTAATGCCTCTGTGGAGAGTTTGCCTCAATTGGAAAGGGAAATTCTCAAAATAAATTTATAAAAAAATCTAGTAAAATGATAGAGACCCCCCCCAGACAACCTGCCATCCCAAATCTAAGCCAACTTCTGCAATACTTTCAACAAAAGAGAGATCAAGATGAGTAGCCGTGTTTGTCTGTATTACTATCTGAAAAAGTGAGCTGTGGCTCATGAACGCTCATACCCTTCCACAAATTTTGTTAAAGTGTTATATGAGCTACTGGACTCTTGCTCCTTTCAACAAGAGAGTTGTCGCTCCTTATGTTATAAACTTAAAATAAAAAATTATACAAGGCCATGCTCATTGCATGCATAAAAATGTGAGAAACATGAAAAAGATCAGTTCAGCAGCTTGACCACGTTCCATTCCCCCAACAAGCAGACCTCCCCCCCCCTCCGCCCATGGACGCCATTCACAAATGCAAATCTGCATTTTATGGGCAAGCTTCTACCTATAAAACCACTAAGCTGCAGCAGGATTAGGAGTTCAGTGGTTTGACGAGCCAGAGCTCCTTCAAACACTAGGCTGCAGGATTTCCAACCAGACTCAAAGATTTCAAGAGTTTGTTCTCACTTCCTTCTGCAGGTCTCCACAGAGGAAAAGCGACTCCACTCTCATCCCTTTCTGCCCCACAACCAAGCAGGTGCTACTCTCCCCTGCCCCACACTAATCTCTGCCTCCTTCTTCTCAAATTCTCCCTCAGTTTCAGAGACCTGGCCACCCTAGCCAGAGAAGGTGCCAAGAAAAATCAAACAGGAAAGGCAAGTTCAAGATCCTCCCTGCTAACATTCACTACACAAAATGGCTACCGCTGCCCTGAGGAGGCTGGTTAAAGGGGGGGGGGGAAGCTCCACGACGCCAACTCTGATTGGTTAGTGGTGTCACGTGGTGCACTCCGGCCCCTCCCTTCTTTTCTACCCTTCTTCCAGAAAAGAATTCCCGGGTTTTTCTGTGAGAGCAAATGGGTGACAAACAAGTGGCCCTTGGGAAAGTTCTCTAAACTTTTCGGTTCCCCTCTTGCTTGGATTACCAGTCTTGCTTCGGAGATACAGCTTCCTATAGCTTCGGGTTTGCCTCGGAAAGATTCGGGTGTCAATTTCACTTCCGGCTTTCGAGTGCCTTGGGGGGGGCAATTTCTTTCCGAGGCAAACCAAACTTGGTGGAGACCTTCTCCTACCTCTTCTCTAACAACCCCCCAGGTTTTGGAAAGTTTGGACTTTGGGGGGCCATTTTATGGCCCCCCCAAAGACGGTACCCCCATCCTCCTCCATTCGCCATTATTCCCTATGGGAAAAACAGGGGACCTTTCTAGGTTGCTAGGGGCGGCATTTTGCAAGCAAAATGCACCCAACTTTCAGGGGCCCTTCTCATACCTTTCCTCCCACCCAGCACCAAGTCTCAACCTGCTCCCACTTTGGGGGGCCATTTTATGGCCCCTCAAAGAAGGTACCCCTATCCTCGCCTTCTCCATTATTTCCTATGGGGAAAAATGAAGACACTTGTGTGGCTAGGGGTGGCATTTTGCATGCAAAATGCCCCCAACCCTGAGAGGACCTCCTCCCACCTGTCCTCCCACCCCCCCACCAAGGCTCAACCTGCTCCCACTTTGGGAGGCCATTTTATGGCCCCTCAAGAAGGTGCCCCTATACTCGCCTTCTCCATTATATCCTATGAGGGGGGAAAAAGAAGAGGCCTGTCAGGCTAGGGGTGGCATTTTGCATGCAAAATGCCCCCAACCCTCAAGGGACCTACTCCTACTTGTTCCCCCACCCATCACCAAGGCTCAAACTGCTCCCACTTTGGGGGGCCATTTTATGGCCTCCCAAAGAAGCTGCCCTCAGCCCCCCTCCTTTTCTCCATTATATCCTAAGGGGGGGGGGAGAGGCTTGCCAGGATAGGGGTGGCATTTTGCATGCAAAATGCCCCCAATGCTCCGGAGACCTCCTCCCACCTGTCCTCCCACCCCCCACCAAGGCTCAACCTGCTCCCACTTTGAGGGGGCATTTTATGGTCTCCCAAAGAATCTACCCTCAGCCCCCTCCTTTTTTCCATTATATCCTATGAGGGTGGAAAAAGAAGAGGCTTGTCAGGCTAGGGGTGGCATTTTCCATGCAAAATTTCCCCAACCCTCAGGGGAGCTCCTCCTACCTGTCCTCCCACCCCCCACCAAGGCTCAACCTGCTCCCACTTTGGGGGGCCATTTTATAGCCTCCCAAAGAAGCTGCCCTTAGCCCCCCTCCTTTTCTCCATTAGATCCTATGGTGGGGGAATTGAAGAGGCTCGTGTGGCTAGGGGTGGCATTTTGCATGCAAAATGCCCCCAACCCTGAGAGGACCTCCTCCCACCTGTCCTCCCACCCCCCACCAAGGCTCAACCTGCTCCCACTTGGGGGGGGGCATTTTATGGCCACCCAAAGAATCTACCCTCAGCCCTCCTCCTTTTCTCCATTATATCCTATGAGGGTGGAAAAAGAAGAGGCTTGTCAGGCTAGGGGTGGCATTTTGCATGCAAAATGCCCCCAACCCTGAGGGGACCTCCTCCTACCTGTCCTCCCACTCCCCACCAAGGCTCAATCTGCTCCGACATTGGGGGGCCATTTGGGAGGGGGCTAACCCAAAACCCCCAACAGCCCCACACAGCCCCAAAGACACCCTCCCCAACATTCCCACCCTTTTCTCCTACCCCAAGAGCAGGCTGGCCAGCCATCTCCCATTGTTCCCTATGATGGAGACTTTTAAACTCTCTTTCCCAGGGCAATTATGCACATCCCAGGGGTTCTATAATGGAGGGCACACTCCTAAGTGCAAGCTTGTCCCTGTGAAAGCACACCTGAACCACAGACACCCTCCCCAAAATTCCCCCACCACCTACAGAGAGGGCTGGCCAGCCAGCCCCATTGTTCCCTATGAGGGAAACTAACCTAATACCAAAGAACAAAACCACAAACACACACAGAATAAAGTTTAAAATCTTAATTTTTCAACCTTCAAATACAGAAAAAAGGCACAATAAGTGTGACACAGCACACCATTCCCACACCCCACCCCAAGGGAACACAACTCACTACACACCAGAGAATCTGAAAAACACAGTTACATGCAAAAAATCTTTATTTCCTGTTGTAATTCAAGTTGCACAGCAAGAACACAACACCAAGGGCATCGCAGCCGCCACACCCCACCCCAAAGGAACACAACTCACTACACACCAGAGAATCTGAAAAACACAGTTGCATGCAAAAAATAGTTATTTCCTGTTGTGATTCAAGTTACACAGCATGAACACAACACCAAGGGCATCGCAGCCGCCACCCCCCACACCCCAAAGGAACACAACTCACTACACACCAGAGAATCTGAAAAACACAGTTGCATGCAAATAATCTTTATTTCCTGTTGTGATTCAAGTTACACAGCATGAACACAACACCAAGGGCATTGCAGCTGCCCTACCCCCACCCCAAAGGAACACAACTCACTACACACCAGAGAATCTGAAACACACACACACACACACACACACACACAATTGCTTGAAAGAAACTTTATTTCTTGGCTTTTAAACAGCATGAGGACAAACAAATATCCATTCCTCCCTCCCAACGCAAAGTGACCAGGGGGACAGTCTCGCAACTTAGTCCAGCTGAACCATTGTCATTTCCTGCAGCTAGGATTACAGTTCAGCCAGTGGGGGAAACACCACAGTGCAGAACAGTACCTAGCCACAAGTTCAACACAATGGCATATGTGGACCACAGCTGCAGAGTGCCCCCCCACCCCCTGCCAGCTTCAGAATGAAACAGAAAACATCTGTGAAACACAGTGACGTAGCCTTCATCATTAGCTGGCACCCCCCCCTCATAAGCCCAACCAGCCCCAACTCCAAACCCACCCCCACCCCTTAAACATAAACATTTTAAACAACTTGAAACAACCCCCCCTCAAAAAACCCAGCAGAGTCATCCTAGCCTAACCAGTCCCTACCTAACCTATGTCCCCCCTCCAGTGGCAATCAACAGCTCTCGGGCATGTTATTTTTATTTTTCAGAATAAATTTTTTCCCTTGGAGTAAGTGATAGTTATGCGTTTTTTAAAATTCTTTTTTATAAAAGGGGGAGGAAGCCAAATTGCGGGGTGCCCTTTGCCACTGGGTCCCACCCTCCTTCTACTGGCCGGTTTTAACTACATCTAATGGGTTTTGTATGGGGAAGAGTGCGATTGCAAAGGATTGGACTCACAGAGGATGCAGGCCACAAGGAGGGCTCACCTCAGTCACTCTGGAAGTCCAGTCCTGAAAAATCGAACAGCCGAGAGTTGACCTTCAGGAAGGTCAGCTGCTCGACTGTCCATGGGAGAAGGCAAGAGCGATGTGGGCTGACAATGTCACCCGCATATGAAAAGACGTGCTCGCTCTCCACACTCAATGGAGGGCATGAGAGCAGCCGCTGCACCTCAAAGGAGAGGTTCGGCCAGACCGCCTCCTTCTTGGCCCAGTAGCTGAGCGGATTGGTGGAGAGCAACTCGCAGGACTCCGCAACGTAATCCCTGACTACTGCCTCTGCCGTATCTGGCTCTCTCACGTGACTCACGTTCCCTGAGGGGCCGAGGGCCAGCTGGAGCATGTCTATCTCCACAGACATTCTGGCGGTGGCCACGGGGGGAGCCCGCTCAGAGGGGGCATGAGAGGGACACGCCAAAGGGCCAGGCTCCTCTCCTGTCCCCTCTGAAGACAGGCGTCCCCTCCTGGCCTGCCTACGCCTCACCTGCAGACAGAGGCCGTCTCTGGCTTTGGTGAGGTTCCCGTCCCGCTCGGCAAAAGTGCCCTTTATGCGTGGGTCGCACATGGTCGCCAACATGTACAACACGTTCTTCGTGAGAGGTGTTAGCTTGGCATCTATGCCCTGCTGCAGCCTCCTCACGAGCGCACGCAACGCTAGAGTAATGTCAGCACGTGGTGCATCTGGGTCCACAAAGGGGGTCAGTGAACTCTGGAGCGTGTGCACCAGAGGAATGACCAGACCCAGAGTCGCCGTGTCTGACGAGACCGCCTCAGTGAATTCCTCAAAGGGCTTGAGGACATCCACTGTCTGGGCAAGGGTGAGCCAATCCTCCTGGCTGAACTCACTCAACCTGACTCACAGTGTGGCTCTCCGAGAGCCACGCCTGGAGTGCAGCCTCCTGCTCCACCAAATGCGCCAGCATGGCACAGGTGGAGTTCCAGCGTGTGCTAACGTCACCAATGATGCGATGCTCTGGCACACCTGTGACAACTTGCTTCAGGCGCAGTTCGCGTACAGCTAACACACTGCGTGCGAAGTGGCTCGTGAGCCTCTGACATTTCTGGAGGAAATACTGGAAGTCATGAGCCCCGAGGTCCATGGATTCCACGTTGGAGCCCACCTCTAGCGCTTCCTTCACCACTAGGTGAAAGAGGTGAGCCACACAGTAAATGCGCTCACGGCTCACCATTTGCGCCGCTGCCCTCATGTTGCAACCGCCATCCGTCACCATGCATCCCATGGTGGCGGGTCGCTGGCCTACCCAGTCTTCCAATTGTCTCCTGAGGACGGTTGCGATGTTAACCGCCGTGTGCGAGATGTCGAGAGCCTCAACATGGAGCAAGGCCTTGCAGTAGCCGGCCTGTTTGTCTCACATCCCCCTACACCTAACTGTACTAGTAACCCCACCCCCACCCAGAAGCTCCTCTGTTTCCCACCAGTGAGCAGTAAGCGAAAGGTACGAGTGCTGCCCACTGGAGTTGGTCCAGATATCTGATGTGAAGTGCACAGTTCTCCCGACAACCCGGAACAAATGTGCCTTCACGTGGTCCCTGGCAGCCCTGTAAAACGAGGGCAACACGGTCCTGCTCATCATCGTGCGAGCAGGGATCGTGTACCAGGGAACAATATCCTGGAGCATCTTCCGAAAAGAGAGTTGTTCCACTATGGCGAATGGATGGCCTTCCCGGGCAATCAGATTGGCAATATGGCACGTCATGCGCTGGCTCGCCCTTTGGATCCCCTCTGGGGGCACACTAGGGCCCAACCTACCAAGCATCCCCAGCAGAGAGGCTTGGCGTCCCTGCCCTACAGGAACTCTTGGGGGGGAGCACCAGGGGAGCCTGCCTCCCTCTGGCTAGCTGGCAGCCGTGCGGTGCCACTCAGACTCTCCCCCCGAAGAAGCACCGCCTGGTGTTGCCTCTTCAAATGGTTCCTCATCTCAGATGTGGTGAGATGGTTGACATCTCTGCCACGGCTGATACGCTGCCTACAGTGCTGGCACTGGGCAAATCTGGGGTCCTCCATTCTCTGGAAGAGATTCCAGATTTCGGAGCTGACGGGCCCCCCACGCTTCACATGGGAAGTGCTTACGGGCCCCTCAGCAGGCACCTCCTGTGAGGTGCTCTGGCCGGACACACTGTGTCCCACTCTCGGCTGGGCAGTTGGGGATGGAAGAGGCTGAAGGGGCTGAGATGTGGGCTCTTCCACCACACTCTCTTCCTCTTCCTCCAGCTCCCTCCCCTCCTGCACAGCCATGAGAGGCATGCTGTTGGCCTCAGAGAAAACAGGGGAGGACCGCCCAGCAGGGGGTTCCTCCTGCAGTTCCTCCAACATCCTAAGGGTCCCTGGGGTGAGCGAATGGGCAGGGAAAGTCATGTGCCCCTCGTCCATCCCAGGAGACACCACATGCTGCCCCTCCTCAAGAAGCTGGGTCTCAACTTTTGGAGATGGGGGAGCCTCAGCAGCAGGCCCCTGCCCAGTGCCATCACCCCCTGCCTGAAACACCTGGGTTGGGGGTGGCCCTCCAGCAGCTGCCTTAGGAAAGAGGGCCTTGCGAAACCTCTTGCTGTCACCAGAAGCCAGGCCAGTGAATGGCAGCAGTGCAGGGGAGGGCCTCCTCCGCTCAAGTGGGGGGAACATCGCTGCAATCCCCCTCCCCCTCCCCTCCACCCCTCTAGCTTTGCCTGTGGCCTTTCCCCTGGGGCCCCTCTCACCTTTCCTATCAGCCATTCCCTAAACCTAAACCTAAGCTAACCCCAAAAAGAAAACTGTTTTTCAGTAACCTAATCTACCTAACTATTTCTAAGTCTGTCTTTCCCTTTGACCCTAGTTCTATTGGAGATGGTCAGCACAATTTCTTTTTAAACAACCCTATTTATTTTGGGGAACCTAAACCTGCTGAACAGCTAAATTCCTGTATTGTATTGTGTATTTTGGATGGCCCCATTTAAAAATCAAGAGGATCCGTGAGGATCCGTACTTTTGAACCATGTTTTTGCCCCGTGGCAGTGCCGTGAAGCAGTGGATGGCTGAATTTTTGATCCCATTTGTGGCAATGGACATGATCTAGTATTGTATCATCCATTTTGGCTGACCCCACGTGAAAATCAAGATGATCCGTGAGGATCCGTGCTTTTTAGCATGTTTTTGCCCCGTGGCGGTGCCATGAAGTGGTGGACGGCTGCATTTTTGGGTCCCATTTGTGGCAATGGACATGATTGAGTATTGTATGGTGGATTTGGGGTGACCCCATGTAAAAATCAAGAGGATCCATGAGGATCCGTGGCTTTTTAGCATGTTTTTGCTTCATGGCGGTGCCACGAAGAGGTGAACGGCTGAATTTTTGGGTCCCATTTGTGGCAATGGACCTGATCTTTTATTATATGGTGGATTTTGGATGATCCCACGGAAAAATCAAGAGGATCCGTGAGGATCCGTGCTGTTGCACCATGTTTTTGCCCCGTGGCGGTGCCACGAAGTGGTGGATGGCTGGTTTTTTTGGTTCAATTTGTGTCAATGGCCCTGATCTAGTATTGTATGGTGTGTTTTGGGTGGCCCCACGTAAAAATCAATAGGATCCATGAGGATCCGTGCCTTTTTAGCATGTTTTTGTGCCGTGGTAGCACCACGAATTAGTGGATGCATGATTGTTTTGTTGCTGTTTGTAGACTAGGACATGATCTAAAATATGATAGCCTTTTTGTTTTATTTCAACATAAAAATCATATGAATTCATGAGGATCTGTTTAAAATCATCTGGATCCTGCTTTTACCCACTCCCCATAATGCGTGCGAGAGAGCAGAGGGCGAAGCGGGGAGTCTGATGAATCTCTGCAACAAGAATTCCTGGGATTGGGCTTCAAGGAACCGGGAGCCAGAAAAGGGGGTGGGGGTGGGGAGTGTCTAGGTTTGGGAGATCGGAATTCTGGATTTGGAAACCAGCACTTCTGGGTTTCCTTTCAGATGAGCATTATCCAGAGAATGGGAAGTAGCATTTATTATTGGTAGGCTGCAGAGGTAGCAGAGCCAGACTTGATTCTCTGCATGAGTTAGTGATGGGAGAGGGCAGCTAGGAATGCTGTTTCTTTATGGTATAGAAAAAGTTAGCCAGCCTTTCAGTATTGTAGTTCTTACTTTTAAAAAAAGCACCAAACCCCCAAAGATACTGTTTAAAAACACTCAGCCAAATTTATCTGAAAGAGATAACAGGCACAAAAGAAAATCCAGGGACTAATAAATCTGGGCAGACATGTTAACCCTAAAAACCTTGTCTGAATGCATTAGTTTTTAAAGCTCCCTTAAAAGGACCAATGCCCTAAATCTGAAGAACCTCAATAAATAATTGGTTTCCTAATCTGGGGACCACCACCAAGAAGGCCCTTCAAGTTGGCTACTGATGTTAGAATATGGAACAATGAGAAACAGGTACTTTTGATAAATCTTAAAATAACAGTAAAGGTGAGGGAAGGCAGAAGATGGGCTTTACCTCCCATTCCATTATTTCTTGCTTGGTTTGCTCTGAATGTTTTCTTAGAAAGGTATGAAGTGTACCATGCACATCTGACTGTGGCTATGCCAATATTTGGCCAGGGCTTCTTCATGTCATTTAAGGCAAAAACAACTAGAGCCAAGCGCCTTCTCCATCTGGCACCTCCTTTCCGGCCTCTGAAAACTGCCCTGGTGCACGTACTCAGAATATGGGAGCTTGTACATTTTCCCAGGCAGTATTGGTGGTGCTATGGTAGGGCCGGGGAGCTCAGCATAGGCCCCATAAATGCCACAAGCTGCAGTTAGCCCATATGCTCTCCATGATGCTTCTGCACTGCGCAGGAAGCCTGGCTGTGCATTTTGTGTGATTGAGGCTGCCGAGGCGAGAGTAGCTCAAGGAACCGTAGTCAGGCCGGTGACCAGAACGAAACTCTCTCAGGCTGGGCTGCTCAGGAGAAGGTGAGCTGCACATTCTGGGCTGAAATAGAGAGGAACATGGAATGGAGTGGATTGGAGAGGAGTGGAGGACAGAATGGATGGAGCTCCTCAGGCATGGCCACACTTGCCTCCTCCAGTCTTGCCATCACCCTGCATCTTGGCAGTTGCTGCTGTAGAGCCCCCTTTCCTTCCCAATATTTGCATAATGTCAGTCAGCAAGCTCTTCTGCCCAGCGCAGGCAAACAACGAAAAGATGTATTTTGTTTGGAGTTGCTGAAACGAAGACAGTTTGGGGTGGACACTGTGACTGGACTTTTTTTTTTTTTTTTGAGAAATGAAAAGGAGTGGAGTGGGAAGTGAAAACAGCCCTGGAGCAAGTCGAGCAGAGTGCTCTGGCTGTGTTACAAGCCAACACCTCACGACCACTTACCTCAGTAGGGCTGACAATAGACATGAGCTCGCCTACTGCAACATCTCTCAAACTGGAAGCGCTGCAGGAAGAAGAGACAGTTAGTGAACTGACACCAACTGCTGTGGCTGATGAGAGAACTGGTGAGACTCAGGGCCAAGCTACAAGTGACGAATGACATTTGAATGGCAAGCGAACAGACTCACGTGTATTCCTCCCTGTTCACTTGCGCTCCACTTGCACTCCACTCGATCACATGATCAAGTAGAGTGCAAGTGGAGCGCAAGTGAACAGGGAGGAATACATGTGAGTCTGTTCACTTGCCGACATTCAAGTGTCATTCCTCACCTGTAGCTCAGCCCTCAGCCTCACAGTTGCTGGGGCTTGGTTCTGCTTATTCCTGCCCACCGGTGGCCCTGCTGTCTGACAAGAAAAGGGGAGAGGAAGTAGGGTAAGGTGTGTGTGTGTGTGTGTGTGTGTGTGTGTAGAAATACTCTGCAGGGATTACCTGCCCGGTAAAAAGGGATGAAAACAAGGAGTGTTTTTTTAAAAAAATAGTACAGAGTGTGCATTCTGGCTTTAACAGAAATGTGGCACTGGGCTTGGCTTCTAAAGAGAGGTGGCAACTCTGTTTGAGGTATATTGCCTGCAATTGTTCTACAAGTCTCCCTAAGAGCGTAACAGGTTGTCTATTAATATTCTAACTAACAAATACTGCACATACTCAGAGACATGCTGTAACAGTATAGGGAGGTGCCAAGTTGCATCTTCTTGGTGAAGTGGCCAGCAAAGACACAGCTGCTAGGCCTCAATTCCCTTTTCCCAAATTTGTCTGTGCACCTGGGGCTGCCGGGCTTCTTGGGACCCCACTGGATTAACGTACAGAAGCATCTCTGTTCAGTCTGTGAACTGTTAAGGACATCTCTTTTGTGTCTCCCTCCATTTCTCTGGTTCCATTCCCTGTAGCTTTCTTGTCATAGGTCATATGTCACCCACTTCTGCAGCACGCACACACACACACACACACACACACACACACACACACACACACATTGCCCAGTCTGGCCCTTTTCTATTGCTGGACAAAGGTAGAGGAACAAAATATCACTCCTGGTCAGTCAGGTCTTTTGTAAAATAAACATTAAAATACCCAAATCCTACTGTTTTTTAACAAAGCAAGATTGTTGTGATGTCCAGTGCTAGCAGAGATCTTTCATCTTTGGTAGCAGTCTCACAAATAATTGGGCTGGTTTTCTTTTTTTCTCTTACAGTTCCTTAAAAATGATAAGTAAAAAGAAAATCTTTGCAGTAGGTTCACTGTCTGGCTTCATGCTGATCACTGGCTCTCACCATCAATTTCCACATCTCTAAAGTATGTGTATTAACTGGTTACAAGATAGAGCATGCATGTCACTGCTGCTCAACTGCCTTGTTCTTGGAATACTTTGTGCGCCTGATGTAGTATTGTCATTAAAAGGGGTAAGGGACACAATTATTAAGTCCAGAGTCTAAAAATATCTAGCTCCACTAACCAGCAGAGGATAAAGGGACTTGGAGGGGATAATGTTTAGTGGGAAACGAGCCATGAGTAAAGAGAGAAAGCCTTTCACAGGCCACTCTTCCTCTTCAAATTGTAGCATCACATCAGTATCTATGTTTTTATTTAAAAAAACCAGAAACTGCCCCTTATGGAACGAGAGTCTTGCCTAATTTCCATTGTAGCCCAAGATTATATGAAGACAAAAAGGCAGAGCATGCCTTTGAACACATCAAGGACAAAATGGCCACCTTTCCTACATGCCTGGGCAGGTTTTGCCAGAGCTCTGGCACTCTCGTTTTTTCCTCTCGTTTTTTAATGCTAGCGGAAATGAAATTGACAAAACTGAAGCTATTGTATTTTGGTCACATCATGAGAAGACAAGATTCTCTGGAAAAGTCAATAAAGCTAGGGAAAGTGGACAGCAGTAGGAAAAGGAGAAGACCCCAACTGAGGTGGCTCGACTCGATAAAGGAAGCCACGGCCTCCAGTTTGCAAGATCAGAGCAAGTCTATTAATGATAGGACGCTTTGGAGGTCTTTCATCCATAAGGTTACCATAAGTCAAAAGTGTTTTGATGGCACATCACACACAAACAACCTGCCTGTGGACTTGAATAACAAGACATCCAAGGTGACTGACAAGAACAGCATGTTGCAGTGGGCACCATTTTGGGCTGCAGCTGGCCAACCAATAAGCAAGGGGCTTAAGGGGCTGCCGAAAGGCATGGACGTGGAATCCTCTGAAAGTCATAGGGTTGTGGAGACAAGGAACTGAGACCAGGTGGGGCCGTGCTGTTTGACACAGCTGTGGGAAGACCCACAAAAGATTTGGCCATCTCAAGTATCGGGTGAAGCAGGTGAACAAGACCTCTGTGTTCAGAGAGGTAGGTTGCTTTATTTTATTATTTATTTACTTCCATCATTTCTACTCTCTCTCCCCAATGGAGACCTAAAGTGGCTTATGTCGTCATTCTCCTCTCCTCTGTTTTATTCTTATAATAGCTGTGTGAAGTAGGGTAGACTGAGAGAGTGTGGCTGACCCAAGATCACCCAGCGAGCTTCCGTAGCAGAGTGGGAATTCTAACATGGGCCGTTTCCAGACGGCCCCCCGCCTTGCGAAACGTCGCGCGTCATCGCGCGTCGTTGCGCAGAAAATGCGAAATATCGCGTTTTCTCGCGCGAGTTTTGCACGACGTCGCGCAAAACTTGCGCGAGAAAACGCGATATTTCGCGTTTTCTGCGCAACGACGCGCGACGACGCGCGATGTTTCGCAAGGCGGGGGGCCGTCTGGAAACGGCCATGGTTTTCCCTGATCCCAGTCTGACACTCTAACAACTACACTACATTGCCTCTAACATTTAATGATTTCCCAACAGAACGCTTTAACCTGTCTTTTTGCAATTTGCTAAATTTTTTTAAGGGGAGGGGTACAGAGGCTCAAGCCTGCATGAGATCCCTGGCTTCCTAATCTCAGGGAAGCTAGCAATGACTATTTAGATGTGAAGGTTGCACTCTATACACATATACACTCCCCCCCCCCACAATGGGGACCCAAGGAGGCTTACAAGATCCCTCCATCCTCCATTTTATCATTACAACACCCCTATTAGAGAGGTTAGGTTGACAATGTTGCCTGGCAAGTTTCTGGGGCAGAGTGGAGATTTGAACTCGGTTCTCCTAGATCCAGAGACCAGCACTCTAACCACTGCCTGATTTGATCTGTGGCAGGAAGGTTGGATTTCTGCATGTTAAAGCACAAGAGCCTTGCCAAGAAGAAAAAGCTGGCAGTCTTATCTTGATCAGAGACACTTAACTGCCAGGCATTCCCAGTGATAGAAAAAGCCAGTCTTACCATCACCCCCACCCCCCACTCGTTTCCCCCATCCCGTCCGAAATCTGTGGCTCTGTATGCACCAGGTGTTGCAGAAACACCAAATGACATTTATCCCCTGCCTGAAGGCATTTTGAGTGGGTGAATGTAGAGATATATTTATCAACAGACAGTAAGGGAGCATAAGGCGCCTTTTATCTCCCCCCCTCCCCCAACAACAGTCTCCCTCTGGTGACAGAGATGAGGGAAGATGGAGAGAAATCTGAGATACAGAGCTGGCAAGACCAAGGAGAAAGGCACCCAAGGTTGTTGAAAAGAAACGGCAAGCGTTTAGCGTCTAACATTTCTACAGAGTCTCTCCCCTCACCCCCTGCCCCAGTTTTTTTTCTCTTCGCATTCCTTCATTGCAGTAGGGAGCGGTCTAGAGTGTTATGTGTGTGTTTTTAATATAGAGATTGTCATATGAGGGAGTTATCTCTGTCACGTATCATTCCTTGGGCTATTCAGGCTGCGCTGTTTTTCTCACAGAATCTGTGCTTGCTGGGCTGTAGGCAGCTGTGGAGTAAGAGCCAGAATCTGAGAACCAAGGGTTGGAAGCTAGAAATCACCAGCCAGAAGCAAAGGATTTTAAACCAAACACAGCCTTTGGCTGCTACTCAAGCGAATTCTGGGCATTGGTTAGGAGGAATCAACAGCAAGCCTAGGGGGTAGGCAGTGATTCCAGACATGAGGAGCCATTCACTGTTTAGGGAACCTCCAACCCATAGCTGTGATGGCTCACCACACTGGGCAGCAGTGCACTGAACCAGACCTCCAGCGTCAGCCCGAGTAGTTTCTTTTTGTTGCCCAGACACGACAGGCGATCATGTGGCTGTCTCCTCCCAACTGTCACCCTGGTAATGTGCAATGACAGGTCAGGTGACCGTATTTCCCAGGCTCCAACTCCACTTCATTTCAGCTGCTGCATGTGGAAGATAGGGCACTGCTGAGCATGATGACATCCCAAAAGAGCTGTGAGGGTTTGCTTCTTTTTGGGAAGACTCACCACGAGTGCACATACATAGCGAGCAAAGATGCCATAGCTCCTGCCTCTCTTTGCACACACAAGCACATGGCAAGACAACGAAGTGAGGTAACTCAGCAGTGGAAAGGATGCTTCCATGGCTCTGAACTTTAGCTTGATTCTCACTAGGGCACACTACCTGGTACTTGTCCACTGTAGGGTTGCCAGGTCTCCCCTGGCAACCAGTGGGGGATGGGGGGACTTATCCAGCTGTGAGAGGCTTGCCAGCAATGTCCTCACATTGACAAGGTTTGCCAGGTTTGGGTAGGGAAATTCCTGGATATTGGGTGGGGTGGGTGGAGCCTGAGGGGGAGGGGTTAGAAAGGGGAGGGATCTCAGCTGGGTACAATGCCATGGAGTCCACCTTCCAAGGCAGACATTTTCTCCAGGGGAACTGATCTCTGTCACTTGGTGATCAGTTGTAATTCTGGGAGATCTCCAGCTACCTCCTGGAGGATAGCAACAAATTGCACGGGTCAGAACCACCAACAATAAGACTATAGTCCCTGTTAAAACAGTCAGCCCGTTAGTAACTCATTCAAAGTTTATCTTAAAGTGCAAGGTGCATAGGAAAATGAGTAATAATTATAATTCAATCACCTTTCACTCTGCTACAAATATACCTTCCAGCACCCACTTGGTAATACAAAATCACAATGGATCAAAACTACAGTATCTTAATGGATTGTAAATACACCAATTTATGCAGACTTCATACAATAAATATTCAATAAATAATTAATACACCTTCAAGAAACAGTAAAACCAGTATAAATAGGAAGTACTTCAGGTCCTCAAGAGCCAGTATATAAGGTGCAACCTTGGTCCATTCATTCCTGTAGTGTAAATAGATGGTGATAAGTATACACTGTTCCTGCAAGGTGGGCAAGATAGTCAATGGCTCATAGGTAAGTATAAATTATATCTTTGACACAATAATCCTGTGTGTTCTTTTTCTTCCAGGGCGAAGTCTCGCTCCCAAACCTTGCTACAGTCGTCTGCCCCTCAGGGATGGTATGGGGTGCAACTACTCCTAAGAAGTCCCAACAGGCTGCTAGCTCAGATCCTGTTTTGTGTATTCTTTTTCAAGGAAATAATTTTTCTAGTCTAGTTAATCAGTCTGCTGCATTCTCCAGTCAACCAATCCTTCAATCTGCAAGTGTTTGCACCTTGCTCTTTAAGATAAACTTTGAATGAGTTACTAACGGGTTGACTATTTTCACGAGGACTATAGCCTTATGTTGGTGACCACCAGGAGGATAACAACCCCAGCTGGTGTCACTCTCCTGTGTTTGGAAGTGACATCAGCACATCACTGGGAAACACTGGACACACTCAGGTATTTGGGCAAAACTATGGTGATGTCATTTCTGGGTGCACGGGAGTGACGGCAGTGTGCAAGGATGCTGCTGCTGTCATCCCCCCCCCCCCCACTGGACAGCTGAGTGGTGCAGTAAAGTGAGAGTGTTGGCAGGCGGGTGGACAAGAGGCAAGAGGTGCCTCTTCTCCTGATCCTCTCATAGGGACTGCCTGCTCCGTCACCAGCAGCAATGGTGGTGAGGAAGAGGAGTTGCTACCTGCCCCCTTCCCATGACCTGCCCTTGATTGCTCTGGTTGGTGGTAGAGATTGGGCGCAGAGGGAGAGGAAATGAGGAGGTCCTGTGGAAGGTGTCTTACATGAGAGCCCCTCCCCTGAACCTGGAGCTGGCTCTAGGAGGTCAAGTGAGGCCCTAGGAGGCCCTAACCTTATCCCTTCCAAAACATCCGAGGAGTTTCAATTCACCCAAACCTTAAACATCAGGGCTCCTTTCTTCTTCCAGTCGACCCAGGAATTCTAGTTCCCAACTTCTTCCTCCAGCCAGCTAGACTCACAAAAACTCCTGGATTCCAGACACCCCCCTTTTTCCTCTAGAAAACCCAGCCTGTTCTTCCCCTTTATTTGGGCTTGGAAAAGATGATTTTTTTAATTAGAGTTGAAAACACTGTGAAAGCAGGATCACACACTGCGATTTGTATTATTTCAAAACCCTGGTAAACCAAAAATGTGTGCACGTCACATTGGAAGTCATGTTCTCTCATGAGGGCCAAAGAACATGTTTACAGTAGGAATTTGGTAGGGTTGGATCTCCTGATATTGAATTTAACAGTAAAAAGCCACGCTGGGAGGGAGTATTGTACTGTATTGGGAATGTGGTTGTACTGATCTGTATTGGGAACGTGGTGCTGGAGAGGGTTTAATGTCCCCTCCCCTGCACCATTTCCTTTTCAAAAATTGCTTTCTGCCACCTGAGCTGTTTTTTGCTCAGGCAAAGGAAAAAGGCAGAGATTCATATGGGGCCTGTTACCCAAGAAATTACATGAGGGAAAGATTTTTACCCAGGAAATTACATGAGGGAAAGATTTGTTTGTTTGCTTGCTTGTTACAGTCTCCAACCCCAAAACTCCCTGTGCTCACCATATATAATGGTAGTTAGAATCCTGAAGGAGCAGTTCTGCCTCCTGCCAATAGAGCTGCAGCAATGCCCGAGTCAGCAACCACAAGGGCAAACATCTCTCTTTTTTGCAAACAGTAGTCCAAATTAGATTTATAACAAACATTAGAGCCCATCATTGTCCCCCAAAGGGAAACAAAGTGGCTCCTCTCAACTGTTTGTCTCTCCATTTTATACTCGTAACAACCCTGTGAAGTAGGGTTGCCAGCCTCCAGGTAGTGGCTGGAGATCTCCCAGAATTACAACTGATCTCCAGGCTACAGAGATCAGTTCACCTGGAGAAAACGGCTACTTTAGGGGGTAGATTCTATGGAATTATGCCATGGCAAGGTCCTTTCACTCCCCAAACCCCACTTTCTCCAGGTTTCACCCCCTAGATCTCCAGGAATTTCCCAGCTTGGAGCTGGCAACCCTACTGTGAATTGGGCCTGAATGAGAGGTTGTAACTGGCCCAAAGTCATCCGGCAACCTTGCATAGCAGAGCAGGGTTTCGAACCTGATCCTAGTCTCCTTGATCCTAGTCCAACTCTCTAAACACTGCACCACACAGGCTCAGATAAGTCAGGAAAGCTGTTCATCCCCTTTGTTTTGTCAGAGGGAGGAAAGTTTCTACCCTTCCTATGGGAACTGACTGCCCATCCTGCCTTCTCCATGCTTCCATTGCAAATACCAGAGGTTTGTTTGGGAGATAACCTCTGCTAGCATGGCCTGATTCCCTTTGTTTTTCTCCATGCAAGTCCCACTGTTATCAGCCTAAAGCTGGTTGCCAGTTTTTACCCCCAGCTTTACTTTCTGACAGCCGTCACTTCCAAAGCCACAGCCACAGACAACCATCACATCCAATGGAAAAATGGGGGGTGGAGAGGGTGGGTGATCTGTGGATGGCATGCACCAGGATGCTCCAATTCCTTTCACATTTGGGCACCGCAACTCCCATTGCCATCCTAAAACGTGTGGCCAATTGTGAGGCTCTTAGCTTTATTTTCAGATGAGTTGTGCCTGTCAAAGGTACCCTTTGCTTCTGTTGCAAATAGCATGGGGTGGGGCGACCTTCTGCACATAACCTGGGCCAGGATCTCTTGATTCTCTTCCTTCTTGGCATTGCCACTCCCATCACCATCCTGAACCGGGTGTCAAAATTCCATACCTAGCTTTATTTTTTGATGAGTTTTTGCTTTCCAGAAACAATGGTTCCTTCCAATGCAAAAAGCAGGGGGGGGATTTTTGGTGGTTATGTGGGAAGGATCTTCTGATTCCCCTCACATTTGGTGCTGCACCTCCCATTACCATCCTGAAGCGGGGGAGAGGGGCAATTTTGAGACTCCTACCTTCATTTCCTTCATTTTCTGGGGAGTTACATGTGCCATAGACAGACAGATCCTTTTATTATGCTAGAAGATTTCGTGTATTTTTAAGGAAAAATATAGTTCCCAAAGCTCCCCATACAGCATTTTAAAATCAAGTATAACATCATAAGCTTCCTCCCCTGCCCCAGTGCTCATTCCCCATCCTCAATCTTGGGAATTAAAATTTGGCAGCACAGATATTAAAAATTCTGTTAGTGTTCTCTAAACCTACCCCCCCTTTCAGAATTACAATTCCCAGAGTTCCCTGAAGAGAAGGAAGGGATGTTAAAACCAGAATGTCTGCAATGTAGATATACCAAAGAGAAGAAGAAAAACTGGAATCTGATTTTCACATGCAGCAAATAGTCATGGTAGGTGGTAGAAAGGACTGTTCTCTTCAGCTTGCCGGTTTTAAAATGCTCTTCCCGTAAAAAGATTCCTTGCTATTAAAAACAAAACAAAGCAGGGAGAAAGGAGCTGAGCCCTGCTCATTACAGACTGTGTTAGTTTTCTATGGGCAGGTTTTGTTTTGTTTTTATGTTGGGGCATTTTAAAAATGCAGTTCTTTGCCTGTACTCTGATGTGGTGTCACCCATCCATCAATCCTGTTTTTCTACCCCAAATGTGGCTTCCAAAGCAGCTCAGAGCAAGTACAATACTAAAAGCTACTGGGGAACTGCCTTCTACAAATGGATTAAAGATAAATATAGAGACTAAACTGTAGTAAGGCAATATGGTACGAAATATCAAAAATCACAGTCAACTCTATATTAGGATAAAGTATGAGACGTGGAGGACTAGAATGTTGACATAAGCAAGCCTAATGAAATCTTTGTGTATTTTTTCTTTTTCTTTTTCTTTCTTTCTTCTTGCTTTCCTCTCTCACTCTTTTTTTCTCTTTTTTCTTACTTTCTAGCTGTATGGAAAATCAATAAAATATTTATTTTAAAAAACGCTACTGGGGAAGGGGTTTTCTGCTGGGTCTGAGCCCAAGGGAAAGGTGCTGATGGACGGCTTCCCTCTACTCCTGGCCTCAGCTGGAGGAGCCTGGCAACTGCATCCAGATCCAGAAGGTGGAGTGTCTCTGGTTGCCGTTTCCTCTGCCCTATCATTTGGCAGGAGGGAGGGCAGAAGTGGTCCTGGTCAGGAATCTTGTCACCCACTCTGCTGTGTGTGTAGACCATGAAGTGGATGAGGGAAAGGGGCAAGAGGTGGAGAACAGACATGTATGTTTTTTTAATGGGGCCTATGTTGCAGATTGGGGTTAAAGGAAGATCTAGAAAGGTTGAAGACTAGTTGTCTAGAAGATGTGAAAAAAGGTATAGAAATCTAGGTACAATGAACAGCATAGGTTATTCAACCAAGAAAGCTGAAAGAAAGGCTTAAAAGCTAGTTGGTAGTCTGTGATGCGGCCCAGGCAAAGCCTTGCCCGTCACTGGGCCACTGTGATGCCCATCAGCCTGATGACAAAGGCCCTTCCTTGGTCCTGCTTCTCCCACTTTGCCTGTTTCTGTCTTTGAGCTGTGCCTCCCGAAGAGGCCAGAGATATGATTACAAAGAAGCTCTAGGTGGTCAGATTTTGGAAAGAAGACCAGGGGGAAGAACAAGGGCAGTGTTAGATAACACTGAACTCAGCACCTCTGGCTCAAAGTGCTGAATTGTCTTCTCTCTTCGTTCCCCTCTCCTTCCAAGTACATTTTCCTCCTTTAATAGCTTCATGTTTCCCTTTGCTTAGCTGTCACAGCTCACGTCCCCTCCAAAGACTCTGCTTTGAAACACAACATTATTTATTGAACAGGCAATTTGGCAGCGATGGGAGGAAAGGAACAGAGAGAGAGGCGTCCCTGCCTGGGTTAGCACCCCTCAACCCCACACACATAACTCCAGCTTCCCTTCAGTTTGCCTGGACCTGCAATCCTGACCCATTGCTGTCACCCTCTGTCAAACTGTGACAGCAACAAGCCCTTTCCCTGATCTGTTTTGTTTCTGATTCCTCTGTCTTTTTTGTGCTTGGCAGTACCTGATTGTCATGAGCACTCTAATTAGAAGATCCCAATCTGGTTGGAGAGACAGCACAGTATAGTGGTTAGACTGTCACTCTGGCAGACTCGGGTTTGAATCTAGGTTCATCTGATCTAAGTCCAACATGTTAACCATGACACCACACTCAGTGTATATTGAGTGACACCACACTCACTTATTTGTATAAAGAAAGCAAATGTGGGTTCTTAAACAGTGTGATATCATCAATATATCTAATTATCAATGTGGCACCATTTGTCAATACTTAAACCAGGAGATTGGGACCATGAATAGACAGGACAGATCTTTCTACAAACCTGAGAAAAGACCCAAGTTTTTAGGAAAATGTTTTTTTTTAAAAAAAGCCCAAATGATAGAAGCAGAGCCTGTAGCTTGAAGACATTGCTAGGCAACCACAACAGAACTGCTAATCTTCTTGCCTTAGTTTCTGTCAGTAAAAGGTGGAGGAAGGGAAGAAGGCTATTTCCAGGGCTGTTTGAACCTTTAAGGGAAAACTTATTAGGGTCAGGCCCGGCAGCAATCACCTGGTGACTTGATACCATGTAGCTTGCTTGATTTACCCAGGCCTGGTTGCTTGCTATTGTTCTACATCAGCCAGTCCATAAAAGCCAGAGTTGTGTAGTGGTTAGAGTTTCGGAATAGGATCTCTGGGAGACCCAGGTTCAAATCCCCACTCTGCCATGAAAGTTCATTAGGTGACTTTGGGTTAGGGTTGCCAGCCTCCAGGTAGTGGCTGGAGATCTTCCGGAATTACTACTGGTCTCCAGGCCACAGAGATCAGTGCACCTGGAGAAAATGGCTACTTTGGGGGGTGGACTGTATGGAATTATGCCATGCCAAGGTCTTTTCCCTCCCCAAACCCCACTTCCTCCTGGTTTCTCCAGGTTTCACCCCCCAGATCTCCAGGAAATTCCCAACTTGGAGCTGGCAACCCTACTTTGGGTCTGTCATGCTGTCTCAGCCTAACCTATTTCTCAGGGTTGTGAGGATAAAATGGAGGATAGCAGAATAATGTAAACTGCTTTGGTTCCCCATTTTAGTGAAATGTGGAGTATAAATGAAGTAAATAGATATCAATATAGCCAATGATGGGGGGATAAAAGGTAGATTGGTTCATTGATAGGAAGAAGAGAAAGAAGCAGGGAAAGGTGAGAATATGGGAATGGCCAGGAGGAGGGAAGAGGAAACAGTGGGGGAGGTTGATACAGAGGAAAGTGAGGTGTTTCCTACAAGTTGTTGCAGGTTGCCTACCATGCAGCTGGGCCCAGCTGCCACCACTATACAACTGGGCCACAGTTTTCCCAGGTAAAGGCTGCCAAGGAAGGGAAGGAGGGAAAGCTGAAGATAGGGAGGCACACAAATGTAGGTTGGCTGGTGGGTGGGAAGAAGAGAAGGAAGCCGGAAAAGGGGAGGGGAAGGGAAGAGAAAGAGGAAATATTGGGGTAGGGGGAGATGCCCTTTGCAAGTCCTTGTGGGTCTCCTGCTTGTATTTTTCTACTCAAAAGGGAGAAAAAATGGTATTCATCTTCATTTTCGGTGTCCTTGTATCTAATTTTTCCCTGTATTATTTTATTTGCAACAAACAATCCCGCTCCTAATGAAGTTCCAGGTTCCCAGTGGCACAAAATTTAGGCCGTTTCACACTGCTTACCGGCCATGGAACATTGCACCAAGCTCCCGGAACGACAGCGTCTTTCTGGCGCAATTTCACATGAGAACAGCAGTTCTCATGTGAAATCGTGCTAGAATAACGCTGTCGTTCCGGGAGCTTGGTGCAATGTTCCATGGCCGGTAAGCAGGGTGAAAACGGCCTTAGTTTCCACCAAACACCCCCACCACTATTTGCACCCAATGTGTCCCATGGTATGTTGCACTTGATTCAGTACAACCCAAAGGGCCTTCTGACCTGGCCTCTAGGTTGTTTTACACAACTCTTGTTAATCCCATTCTTTGTCCTTTATTGTTTCTTTTCCCCTTCCATACCTCTCACCCACCTCAGCTCGCCTGGCTGCATCCCTGGGACTCATTTTGTATGTGCTGTGTGCTCTTAGACAAGACTGAGTGGATCTTGCATCCTTGCCTAGACTTAGAACACTGTTCTCTATGCTCTCTATGGTGATGACTCACAACCCATGGCTGATTAACTTACTTTTGGGAAATGCCTCTGGGGCAGACATGTTGGCAGGGTATTGTAGATTTCTGCTGATCATAGGGACAGGTAATGGTGGTATCAGTGAATCTCTTTGTGGGGGAAATCTAGCGAGGTTGCTGCATGGCCGGAAGAATTGCGCACACATTCTTTATATTGCAACTCATGACCCAAAGAGCCTGTCAACAGCAGTGATACTGTACGCAGATATGAAGAAAAGAGGCACCCTTGCCCTGAATTTAAAAAGGGAGAGCATATTGATAAATCTTTCCCTATCTAGATATCCCACTTTAATCCTTGTCTTCCAAGGAGCTTAAGGCTGCATATAAAGTTCTTCCCCCTCATGACAGCCTTGTAAAGTAGGTTAGGCTGACATCACAGCCAAGAGTATGTAGATTAGAACTTGGGTCTCCCCTGTTCTTGTCTGGCCACATCTGGTCTCCCAGTTTGGAATCTGTGCTTCACTGGGCCACCCCTACCTATCTATACCTCTTCTGCCTCTCATTGTTGGGGACATGATCCTGTCCTATAAAAGAGTGCCTACTCACATTTACTTAATTCAGATTGATTTCCCTTGAGATGGCACTCACATACTTACAAAATCATGGCAATTATAGAATGGCAAAAGGCTCTACATCTTTTCTCACGCATGCTAATGGCTAGAAGGGGATTTTAATCCATGCTAATGGAATTGTGGGTGAATCTAGGGGTGGGGGTGACAGTGCAGATAAGATAGCATGAAGTGGGTGACTGTCACCTTTTTGTGCAGTAGCACAAAAACGTGTTCAGTGTTGGCTTTTAGATCATGCCAACAGTCCTCCTTTGCCACCTGGTGGCTGCATAGCTTAACTGCGTTTAGAGGGAATGAATGCTTAGATCCATACAGTTGCTACCTAGGAACATGCTAAGTTCAGAGCTCAAGTTCAAAGATACAACATTTGAAGAATAGTAAGGCTGGTTTGGAAACACCCTAGCTGAGTTCAATATGTTTTCCTCTCCAGTGTCAAGTCGCAATGTTAGCTAGGAAGCTGAGTTTTAAAAGAGATCAGAAGGCTTTGCCACTTTCCCCTCTCTACAGAGCCAGGGAGATGCTGCTCAGAGGGTTTGTTAATTTCCTCTTTGCGTAAACATACACCTGGCACTTTCAAAAATAAAAAATAGGCAGCTTATCTGAAGCAGAGCTTGCCTGCAGCATTTTGACCTGTTAGAATGTCTGTCTGTCATGCAGACTATAGTGTGCATTATGTTTTTCACTTAAAAGTTCAGTTGTTTCACAGGAATGCAGTTGGCACAACTTGTCCTCAGATCTCTTTACTACTGACAAATCTCCACCAGATAGAGCAGAAATGGCTGAGTACACAAGAATATGAGCTCACAGTGCTAAATGCCATTCTATTTCTACAAATTTAGTTTGTATGCCCCTGTTCTTATGTGCACCGATAATGCTCACTGCTGGGATGGGGCCATGGCTCATGGGTAAGCACGTGCTTTGAACCCAAGGACCATCCTCAGCACATCCAGTTAAAAAGATTCCAAGTAGTATTCGGAAAGGCTTTTTTCTGACTGAGAACTGCTGCCAGTGAGAGCAAGTAATAATGATCATCTACTCTAGTTTTTATTTTTAAATGGAAAAAAAGCCTAAACACCCTGTCATCCCTGAGTGTTTTGCAAATTTACAAAGCATGAGTACATATTCAGAAGGACCTCTTAACAGCGGGCGTAATGTATGTCAAGTGTTCCTGAATGTACACACTCTTGTTTAAGAGCATAAGAATTCCAGCAGCCAGGAACTGGCCTACCAGGGGACTGCAGTCCTCCTTCTGCTTCTTTTAATATTTAAATTTTGCCTTTCCCCTGAAGGGAGCAAGTAATTTTTTTTAAAAAATTATGTTGCGACTAAATACCAGTAGAAAACCTGATCGGCCCAGCTGAAAAGTTTTTCCTTATAAAAAAAATGGCCTTACAAACAAAAATGTCTGCTTTTTGACACCCCAAGCATATGAGCACAGAGCACATGGTATCATTTATACCGCAGGAAACAAAGGCTTACTTCAACAGTGCTAGAGAATGAAGTAGCAAAAGCAGTAAAGTGTGCCACCTGAGATTACTACAGGCAACATATCCCATCTTAGAATGTTGTTTACCTTGCTTGTGTGCATGCACACACACAAAACTTTCCTGCAAACAGAAAACTAGCACAGCAGGGCATCCTGTCTTTGCTTGCTGTGCTGCCAGGCAGTTGGGGGAGCAGCCCAAAGGTGATTTTGTGTAATCTTCTTCTTGCAGTCGACAGTAGAGCAGTCTGGCCTATCACCACCCCAGGACTGTCACTGATTAATGCCGTCTCATGGCCTATAGGTAGGATCTACACTCCACAAGACAGCCAGTCACAGGAATGGCTGTTTTATTTGAGCCAAAATGAAATTAGGAGGCAAACCTGCTCCTCAGTTAAATTGGTTTGCTAATAATGAACTAGATACCCCCAAATCTGAATTTGTTCCAAAATTCCCAGCTGTGGAGTCAGTTGGCTTTATTTATCTATCTACTCCATTTATACCCCGCCTTTCTCTGCAATAGGAAACCAAAGTGCCTTACATAGTTCTCCTCTCCTCCATTTTATCTCACAACAACCTTGTGAAGTACGTTAGGCTGAGAGTGTATGACTGGCCCAAGGTCACCCAGCAAGCTTCCAGGACAGAGTAGGGATTTGAACCCAGGTCTACCTGATTCTAGTATGATGCAAAGAAACTTAAGTATTGAACATTATTGCCTGAAAACTTCTAAGTGAGTTTGAAGGCTTATTTATTGTTGTTTTTGAAAGTATCCTTCAAATTATATATTATTATCAAAATGGTGAAAATGCAGATAGAAGCTCAGGGGAATGTTCCTTAATTTAGAAGTAAGGCCAAATTTCATTTTTATCTATGGCTGAATCCTAATAATAATAATGATAATGATAATGATAATGATAATGATAATGATAATGATAATGATAATGATAATGATAATGATAATAATAATTTACATTTCTAACTCGCCCTTCCCGCAAGCAGGCTCAGGGCGAGGTACAGCAGTTATAAAAATATAATACAAATATTAAAACAATTAATAAAACAACAGTTCATCATAAAATCAACAACAGATAATAACTGTCCCAAGATGGGGTCAATTCCAGATTCCTTCCCGTCAACATACAGGGGGAGGGAAGCGGACAGATAATGTACTGCAACCCATACGTGGGTCAGCAAACAAACAGGCACTACATAGCCCCGTGCTGTACCCATATGTTGGGCAGCCGGCTGGTGGACACTGTATAACCCCATACTTATACGCCTGGTGGAACACCTCCATCTTACAGGCCCACCGAAATGATAGAAGATCCTGACGGGCCCAGGTGTCCTCAGACGGGCCAGGACGAAAAAGGCCCTGGCACTGGTTGAGGCCAACCGAGCCTCCCTGGGGCCAGGGAACACCAGCAGATGTTTTCCAGCTGATCGGAGCATTCTCTGAGGCACATACGGGGAGAGGCTGGTCTCATGGCTGACCATATCAAATGCTGCTGAAAGGTCTAACAAAATCAGCAGCGCTGACCCGCCACGATCTAGGTGCCTACGGAGGTTGTCCATGAGGGCAACCAACACTGTCTCCGTCCCATGGCCCGGACGGAAACCGGACTGGTATGGGTCCAGGACAGAGGTCTCTTTCAGGAAAACCTGCAGCTGTTCCACCACTGCCCGCTCAATCACCTTTCCCAAAAACGGGAGGTTCGATACTGGGCGGTAACTGGACGGGTCAGTGGGGTCCAAGGATGGTTTTTTTCAAAAAAAGTCTCACTACGGCTTCCTTCAACGCACTGGGGAAAACTCTGGAACTCAATGATGATGTCACGCTGGAGGGCGCCCCCTGGCGGCAGCGGTGACGGCGGGTCGGAGCGGGACGCCCCCGGCGGGTCTGTGCTGGGTTCCTGGCGATCGAGTGGCTGGCCTGGTGGGCAGGGCGGGGCCGGCCAGTGAGGAGCGTACCCCCTTGAGGCCTCAGAAAGGCAGCCACTGTCTGGTCTGGCGTGGCCCGCCAGCAATTGGCTCCACCTGGCCAGCCGTCCCTTCAACGTCAGGGGCGGCGGGCACTGTCTCAAACAACACTCCTCCTCGGCCAGGGGGTTGAGCTCTTCTAAATACTCTCCCTCATCAGGGCCACCCCACCCCTCCTTTCCGGTCCCCGCCCCCAATGCCATCCCCACCACCTGGGCCAGGCGTGGCCACATCCGTTGACCCCACCTGCCCTTGCCCCGTTGGCCCTTCTGCCCCTGTTCCCGCCCCTCTCCCTCCTTGCCCCTCTCCTCTACAATGGCCTGTCCCGGGAGGTGGCCGTGTGGGCTGCCCGCAGGCCCGCTGCGCCCGCCCCCTCCCTTGGCCTCCTGGGAGCTGTAGGCCCGGCCAGCCCTCTGCGCCGGCACGGGCATCGTGTCACGGCTCGGCCCTCCGGGCGGCCCCTCCCCGCCCCTCCCGCAGCTCCAGCGCTCTTCCCGCTGGCACCCTTGCCGCCGGGGCCGAGGACCCGCCCCTGCCGACGGCCTCCTCCTCCTTTGGCTGCGAGCCGCCCGGCGTCAGGCCTCCGGCAGCGGCGGGCCAGCGGCCGCAGCCGTCAGCTCCGGTTGGCGAGCGTGCCTTCTTGCTGGGCTGGGCGGCGAGCCCTCGGCGCTGCCAGCGTCCCTCCCGTCAAGGCTCCCAGCCGGCTCCCGGAGCTGCAGGTGGGTGTTGGCTGGGCTGGGGGTGGGGGTGGGGTGGGGGTGGCCCAGTCCAAGGGTGCGGCGCCACCGCCCCTTGGACAGATGAATTCATAATATCCTCCGATTGGGCCCCCAATGCGTCGCCACTGGCTTTCGCCAGCCACGACGGGCAGGGGTCTAGGGAGCACATAGTGGGCCTGACCAGCCGCAGGATCCTGTCCACTTCCTCCTGGGTGACCAGGCTGAAGTGATCCAAAGTTGGACCGGAAGATGGCCAAGGGGTCTCCAGTTCCCTTACTGTATCAATCGTGGCAGGCAGGTCGCGGCGGAGAGACAAGATTTTGTCTGCAAAAAAGCTCCCAAAAGCCTCATAGCTGATGGCTGAATTTCTAATTTTGCAGTCCCCCTGTGAAAGGAAGACCAAGGAGCAAACTACATGAAACAATTTTGCCGGGCGTGAGCTTGCAGATGCTATGGAGGCGGCAAAGTACTCCTTCGTAGCCTTCACAGCCACCTCATAGGCCTTCATGAACGTTCTATAAGATGTTCTTCGTCTCTTCGCCCAATTCTGCCACCACACTCGCTCTAGCTGTCTCAGTTCCCGCTTCATCTGACGTGGCTCCTCTGTGTACCAGGGAGCCAGTCTGACATGGGGATGGAGAGGGCAACGGGGAGCGATTTCATCGATGGCTTCTGAGAGTCAGCCATGCCAATCCCCCACCAGCTCAACCCCCACCAGCTCATCTAATGAACCGCCAGGGGGCATCAGTTCCCACAGAGCATTCTGGAAACCAATTGGATCCATAAGTCTCCGCGGATGAGCATAAATTAGCTCGCCGCCTATGCAGGAAGGGGGTGGCATACCCAGGTGAGCCCTCAGGACACGGCGGTCTGAACACGGCACTGCTTTAACAGCATCCAGGTTCACCTGAATCCCCGCCCCAAAGATCAGATCCAGCGTGTGGCCCGCTTGATGCGTAGGAGCTGAAAAAAATTGGGAGAGTCCCAGTGCTGCCATGGAAGACACCAGGTCCGCAGCCTGGGAAGAGGTGGCATCATCGACATGGACATTGAAATCACCCAAGACCATTACCGCACAATAGTACAATACCATCTTGTATGTACTTCTGTATGCATGAAGAAATCTAGAAGGGTCTTTAGAGGAAGGGAGTAAGCTTGGAAAAAAGAGGGTAGACCTCTGGGATCGGGATCGCTTAGCAGGTAGCAAGGTCACTTGCAACATACTTCTTTCAGTACAACACATAAGCACTCCTATTTTTAAATTCTGTATATAGATGTACAGTGAAATTAAAACAATTGACCCAGAGAACACATGCTGGATATTTACTGCTGAATGAGGAATGTAGTTTCCCAACTGCAAGTCACATTTGTTATGTGCTTTCTTTGATTTCAGGTGTTCAGGTGTAGCACTTACCTGGGGAAATGAAATAATGGAGACAAAATTGTGAGCATATAACATGCTGAAGAGTTGACCCCTGCAGGCAGTTAACTAGGGACATTATTGAGGGGTTGCCACCTTGTGGTAAAGCAACTGCTCTGTGTGCTGAAAGTCCCAGCCTGAATCCCTGGCCTATCCAGTTAAAAGGGTCAGGGAACAGGTGATGAGAAAGACCAAAACCCTGGACAGCCACTGCCAGTCAGAGTAGACAAGACTGACCATAATAGAAAAGTGGTCTGATTCAGTATAAGACAGTGTCACGTGCTCATGGAACGAGTCATAAGCATGTCACCAATGTCGCCACTACATGACAGGACATCAGCAAATAACTAACAAGGCGCACAAAGAGTGTAAATCATGACCTGCATTTGCGTGAATTGTTGTTAGAAGCACACGCCGAAGAAGACAGTGCCGACAGAACAGCACGGACTTTTTGCAACAGGCTCGCAAACACCACCTTGCAATCTGATCACAGCTCACAACGTGTCATGCGCTCAGAGGCTGAGTCTGATAGAGGCGCATGTTGAAGACTGTACACCCGAATGTGGGCTCAGAGGTCTACCTACTTCTTCAGAGACCAAGTGTACCCTTGAACGAGTGACGTGCGGGATACAGATTGTGTGTTTCTCGCCGACCTACATTACCACACAAACCCTCTGCTCAAGAGCTTATTACCAGCCGCTGAAGAAACACAATCTGAGCAGTCAAGGCCAGCTTCCCATAATAAAGTACTATTGTCTTATCTTGAAGCAGGGGAAAATAGAACCATTAAGCAGGTGAAGAATTCACCTACGCTGACTTTTGAGTTACAGCCGAGAAGCTACTGTCACTCTGCACTACTGGAAATAGAGTGATTAATTCGTTCTTGATATGGGACTTTGGAAGTGAGATAAGGTTCTGAGCGCCAAATGGCTGCTTGAGATAGTTTGAGTATTATGGCCGGATATTCAGAAATGTCTTGGTTTAAGAAGGATGCACTCAGTGGTTCTGACTAACAGTGGACTATAATCCCTTCCTTGTGGCTGAATTTATTGAAAGCACCAAGGAATAAAAGCAATGGCTTTTCCCACCATCATTTGAAAGCTGGTAAAGCTGATTTACAGTGTCGCATTCCTCCCATTCAAGGTAGATAGGCTTCATTCCAAGATGTGGTTGCCTTTGACTCTTGTGGTTACATTTCTTTATTGCCACATGGTGGTAATCCAATAAACTGTAATGGGTAAATCCGTTCTCAATTCAATTTGGAGTTAGGCTTAACAAACCAAGCTGTCCACCCCAAAACAGTTGGCAAATAGTTTCTTATTTTCTAAGCCTGGGGCCAGAAATCTCCAAAGTGCCACGGGGTTTCCAAAAACTGCTTTCATGTGACTGCAACATCCCCTCCTGCGCTTACTTGGGTGTTGCAAGTGGGCAAGCAATGGTGCCAAGATCTTCCCCACCTCCTCTCTCTCACCTTGCTGTCTTGGATGCTGTTTTGGCAATCCCTGATATCAGGTGATTTGCATACTGTGTTTCCCCAGACTCCTTTTATGGTGCTGAAACAACAGCCCATAGTATTGGGGGGGGGGGTGGCAGGAGGAGATGGAGGGAGGAAGATTCTTCCTTGCATCAATCACCCACTCACCTACCAGAGCTGTAACGGCAACATTCATATCCAGGAGGCTGAGAGAAGGAAGGAGGAAGAAGAGGGTCCCAAGCACTGGCTCTCATATTGAAGGTAAACAGGGCTTTTTTCTGGGAAAAGAGGTGGTGGAACTCAGTGGGTTGCCCTCGGTGAAAATGGTCACATGGCTGGTGGCCCTGCCCCCTGATCTCCAGACAGAGGGGAGTTTAGATTGCCCTCCATGCCGCTCCAGCAGAGCAGAGGGCAATCTAAACTCCCCTCTGTCTGGAGATCAGGGGGCGGGGCCACCAGTCATGTGACCATTTTCAAGAGGTTCCAGAACTCCGTTCCACCATGTTCCTGCTGAAAAAAAGCCCTGATGGTAAACATCAAGAGCTGCCCAAGTTCATATTTCAAGCCTAGAGAACAAAGTTCTTGATTACATCTCTATCAGGAAGTATCATACTTGCACAAACAGTTTGGGTGATCGTGTAAACGGAAAGCAAACATGCAGTCCACATCCTACACGTCACTCATTTGATGGACACATTTGGTAGCCCCCAGAAGCCAATGGTATTGAGGTATACGATGTTCACTATGCACTCCATCAGATTCAGCCTTGGAGAATGTGACATACATGGAGTTGCAAACCAACTTCAGGTTGTTATTACACACAAGGTGATATTTGCGAATGCGCTTGAACAAGTACAAGATATTCTGCCTGGGTTGTCTTCCATCCAGTCTGTACTGTTAATAACAATCCATGCTAATTCCATACATGAATTCTATACTTGCCAGTCTCGTTTGTCATTTTGGTGACTGTATTTTGTCTTGTCACGTGACAAGACTCACAAGTGACTTGGTTATCTACACAGTGACCAAGATTTGTCAAAGTTTTTTTCTTACAAGAAAGACCTTGAAATGAATAAAAACCTGCCCTCAAGCCATAGTTGACTTATGATGATCCCTGGTGGGGTTTTCATGGCAAGAGACTAACAGAGGTGGCTTGCCATTGCCTGCCTCTGCAACCCTAGTCTTTGTTGGAGCTCTCCCATCCAATTATTAACCAAGGCTGACCCTGCTTAGCTTCTGAGATCTGACGATATCCTAGGCTATCTGGGTCAGGGTAAGAAAAACCTTAGTTGGTATCTGTATGGACACTGAGATGCGGAAGGATGGTACTCATCTCAGAACATAGGGTGTTCAGTCACACACACACCAGCTTCTGGTGTGCTCACTAGTTGTGATCAGCAGACCTGAACAATCAACAGACCTGTTTCCCTGTCTTTAAACAGGTTGTATTTTTGTGTGTTCCCCCAGCTTACAAACCAACTGCCCTCTTATGTGCTTCTTGCCACATTCTTTTAAGTGCACAAAACATTAACCCTTCGCAGTTAGTGACTTTTAGTTGTGGGGTCTCTCTCCATGTCCCTGATTAAGAGATGATTAATGGCAAAGGCAAATGGACTGCCTGGATCAGCTGGCACATTCTTGCAGTGCTTCATGGGAGTTGTAGTTTTAAACCCCTGCTGTTTTGTATGTGCCAAACTTTTTAAAACTGGGTTGACTTTTTTTAAAAAGTGTCTCAGGGCTTCATAGCTTGTCTGTCTCACTGTATTGTTGGCTCGTCCTGTCCACATTATCTGGTGATTATGATTATTAATAATAATAATAGAAGCAAGTGAACTATTCAAATTGGAAACAAATTGCACATGCCTATTCTCACACTGCCTTATGTGAGTAGTAGTTCTTTTTTGGTGGGAGGCCTGTTATTCTCCAAGCACCCAAATGACTTTCATCTTTCATCATGAGAAAGAACTGCCCTAGCTGGCTTCTTTTATGTGCTCAGGAAAGTCCCTAGAAGTAGCTACGTACCAACACAGGCTCAAAGCTCTGCCGACACAGTATTTGATTCAAACTTCAAACAAAAACATCCATGCTATCCAGGGTGGGGAATCAACTTGCGTAAACAAACCAGTTGATCAGAACAGGTTCATTGATGGTGTTTGTTTTGTTTTCAGCATCATTTACCCAAAATGGAACCTGGCTATGAGGGCCCAGCATTCCCCTCTGATAATGCTCTTGCCCTTAAACCCACACACAGAGAGCTTCCTTTTGTCTTGGCTGGAGGGGGAAATTGAAGAAACAAACTCCATTGTGACATCTACTTTAAAGACCTATGTCCTCTCAGCCTACGCTACATTGCAGCATAGTTGTGTTGAACTAAGCGATGGGGAAACGGTGTATGCCGCATGGCACTCGTAGGAAGGGTGGGAGAAAATGCTACAGGAGGAGCAGGACTTAGCTTTATTGCTAATTTTATTTCTTTTTAAAAACACACTCATAAAGAGAAATATTGGAGAAAGGCTCGTTTTAAAAATGGTCTATAGAGAAGGAGGAGGAAAGTTATGAGAGGGAAATGTTATGTATTTAAAAGCACCCATCCCAAATAAAACAGAAAACATAGAAATATGAACATTACAATGTATTTAGCTAGTCCTGGAAAATTTGTGGCCCAGCAATAAAAGCTGTATAAAAAGCAAGTGTTTCCTTGCAGTGAAGTATACCCAACTATAAGTGGTGTTTTCCCCTTTTGCAATGCTCATGTTCTCCAGGAGGGGGCAGCATTGCTCATCTGCCAGTCTCTCTCTTTCTGCAAAGGAACTCTTCTCTCCCTTAAGTAACCAGAAGGATTGGTGTAACCCTCAACTGCTCAGAATCCTTCCTCCACCATTATTTTCTACATGCAGCATTAATGCATGGCCAGGGACTTTGGACCTCGGGCATCCAAACTCTCTCCCTGGGTTAATAATAATATCTAGCCTTTCGGTAACTCTTTCAAGTGTCCACAGCACTTCCACATACATTGTGTTGTTGCAGTCCTTACAACAGTCCTAAAGGGGAGATGATTTTATTTCTTTTTAATAAAGAAATAAATTGGGAGGGAGGAGAGAGAATGGAGGCAGGGGGGCTTGCCTAAATCCAGTAAGTGCATAGCAGGAGCAAGATTCAAACCAGTAGCATCCTGATTTGTGGTACAACATGGATTTATTGCATTTTAATCCTACCGTTCTGTTAAGGAGTTTAGGGCAGTTTGGACGTTTTCCCCTTCCTGTGACAAAGGTCACTGGGTGATCAGGGAAGAACAACGGTGTAAGTTGTTTGGGTCCCCATTAGGGAGAAAAGAGGGTATAATAAATAGATACATTTACGGTGCAATCCTAAACAGAGTTACTCCAGTCTAAGCCCATTGATTTCACTGGGCTTAGACTGGAGTAACTCTGTTTAGGATTGCACTGCTATTCCCACAAAAATCTTGTGAGGCAGGTTAGGCTTGAGAGTGCATGACTGGCCCACAGCCACTTAGCCAGTTTCTGGGCTAGGAAGGGATTAGAACTCAGATCTCCCTCATCTTTACTAACATGCTTATCATCACATCCAGGGCTTTTATTCTGGGAAAAGAGGTGGTAGAACTCAGTGGGTTTCCCTCAGAGAAAATGGTCACATGGCTAGTGGCCCCGCCCCTGATCTCCAGACAGAGGGGAGTTTAGATGGCCCTCGGTGCCACTCAGCAGCAATCTCAACTCCCCTCTGTCTGGAGATCAGGGGGCAGGGCCATCAGCCATGTGACCATTTTCAAGAGGTTCTGGAACTCCGTTCCCCTGCGTTCCCCCTGAAAAAAAGCCCTGATCACATCACATGACCCTCAGCGGCTTGTTTACATCCCTGCAGCCATGTATCTGACTGGAAAAGGGACAGGGCCGAGCCTGTTCAGAAGTCACCTGGTGTCAGATGGAAACTCTGCTACACTTTCCCAGACGCATAGGACTGGGTGATTGTTTCCTATCACAAAGTGGAAACACTCTGCACATGCCCAGTTGAAGCCTTAGATATTAGATACATGCTCAGAAGAAGTCTTAGACTTTAAATATTCCTGAAGCCCGAAATGCAGCTTTGGGGATTGACTTCACGGGGTGTTTGCCATCTGAGTCTTCCCTCAGATAATTCCTTAGCCGGAAGAACAATTGATGACCCTGATGTCTAAAGCAAGAAGTGCAGGGCCTCAAACATATCTGGAATGTTTATTTTATTTTACTTCCTTTATACCCCACTTTCCCCCCCAATAGGAATCCAAAGCAGCTTGTACTGTTTCCCCCCATTTTATCATCACAACAACCCTGTGAGGTAGGCTAGGCTGGGTGTGAGTGATGGCCCATGCACCCTCCCCCAGACTTCCATGGCAGAGTGGAGATTTAAACCAGCTTCTTCTCCTAGATGCAAACCATTGTTTATGGTTCCACCACAGCAAAGGCATTCTGTTCATGCTCAGAGGCACCTTGTCATTGTACATCATTTCCAGAGGATCTCTAGAACAGAAAAAGCTTTTGAGGGGCAAAGGCCCCCACTCAGATCACATCCTTAAAATGAGCAAGGGGGTGGGGGAGCTCAGTGGCCACACACAGCACTCCGTTCCTCCCTCCTCTCCCTCCTCCTTGGCCACACTCTCCCGGGAGCCCCGGGGAGGCGGCCTGTGTGTGGTTATTGCTGCTTAGCATTCCATCAGGCACTCGCTTCCCCCTAATCACTGCTAGGAAACCGGTGCCTTTACCGGCAACTTCAGACCTGCCAGGAACAGCTAACAGCCCTGACTGCGCATGATTAGCTCATAAACGCCACCCAGGCCAGGAAAAGGAGCGAGCACCATGCCAGAGTGCCCGTGTTCCCGAGCCAGAGGGCCGAAAGAAGTGAGCGGATGGTGAGGCTGGGCTTGGAAGCCAGAGATCTGTGGAAGGGGGAGTGAGGATTCCTGGGTGGGTCTGTGATCCTCCTTGGATAAAGTGCCTCACTCGGTGGGGCTGGGAGGACTGAATAGTTTTAAATTGCAGAGAGAGACACTCCCCAAATTCTCCACCTTTCCCCTGAATTCATATCATATGCTCTAGCTTCACTGTTCCCAGTTGCACACTCTCTCACACAGGTCATGCACAAACATGGCCAGGCACACAAGGTAAACCCAGACGTTACATGCATAAACATCACCTATCTCACACAGTGAAACTATGCACACATACACCACCTCCGCTTGACACAGACATTGTGCGCCACTTTGAACAGTACATGTAACAAGGCAGGATAAAAAATATTTAAATAAATGAAATGTACACATCGGTTGAGCTCACACTTCAGGGGACTGCTATAAGCTGAAGCAAGATTGCAAATCACCTCAAAGATGCTTTGTAAATGATTTATGATCATTTGTTGCAGACGTGCAATGTAGTTGTATTGCACTTTTGTATGTCCAGACATGTACATCTTTGTGCACACTTAATGTTACATGTCCCAGCACCAGGTGCACTATAAAGCACTCATCTGCATACCATCTTTCCATATGCTCATTCCAGAAGGAAGTATGTAAACAATGTACACTGCCAACAAATGTATACCGACACCACACTGACTCAGCAAGCATGTGATATTTGTGCATTCTTTTCATGGTTCAATTATGTGCAGTACATGAATATACAAAATAAGGTATATGCAAACATGAGACTGTTTAGGCACGAGCACACACCAAGTGCACACACATGTAACCCATTACATGCGCTAAACTATGTATGCATACATGTGCAGCATGTAGATTCAAGGACAAGTGTCACAGAGATAAAGTGGAAGCACATAGATCAATAAATGCATGGATCATTATAATTCACATACTTCTGGTTAGTGCACATGCCAAAGGCTGCATGCATGCACATTCCTACACATATAACGTATGCAGATATATAAAGCTGCATGCATGAACTCACATTATCTGCTCTTCATGTTGGTTCTGAATTGATTATTATATCAATGTAAATTTGTATGGCATTTTGAATTGCTGTTTGGTCACTTGGTGTGAATTCTGAGTTGGGTGAAAAGGACGAGAAATTTGGTAAAAATTGAAAAATAAAATAAAGATAGGTTGCCATTTTCTGCGTACAAAGCCCTCACACACATGCTGTGCACATGAAATTTGGTGCATACAATGCATGTCCTTACACTTGTTAGTATTTATCATATTTCCCTTCCCCTATAGGGATCAGGGCACTTCATATGTGGAGGGAGGGGGGCCTCCCTAATTTTAGCCTCATGCACAACAACCCTGCAAAGAAAGTCAGACTGGGAAAGTGTCACTTGCCCAAAGTCATGGCGTGAGCCTCGTGGTTAGGCAAGGATTTCAGTGCTGCTCTTCTCTACCAAAGGCACACAATGGATCCTCTACTCCACACTCTGCATGTAGTTTGTAGACCTCACAACACTGCAAGTACACAAGGGGTATGTCAGTGCGAAGGCAGGGCAGTGCGGCCGGCCTCAGATGGCAACTGTAGTAGTTTAACATTAATTGTTCCTTGTTGTTCTGTCTGTTGCTCCCATGGGGACACCATTTGAATTTTCCACTTCCGGCACCTAAATGCGTAGGGCTGCATCTGGTACAGAAACATGCACATTTTATATTTGCCTTTTAAATACCTATGTAGAAAAATACATAGACCACATGCACATTGGTTTCATTTTTCACCTGTTCTCCCCAAAGACTTTTAAGTTACCAATACCTCTAATCCCCAAAAAAGTCCTAAAGCATGTCTGTGTGGGTATGTACCCATGAACCACACATGCATTGCACAGAGATGCCTAAACGACATGCACACTAATTCATGTCATTCTGCAACAAACACTGCCTTAGAGACACACAAATCTACACTCATGCACATTGCCTTTGGTGTACATGTGCAAGCACAAAGAGGGAAGGGGGAGGGGAGTTTACCCATTGGCCCGCTTGGAAATATCTTTTTTTTTTTCCTTCTCATTTTTGGCTTGGTCTCCTGGGACGCTCCTTTCTGGCCAGGCTACGAGAGGGTTAATGTATGTTGCAAGCTTTAGAATAGAGGGATCTCCCTGCGAGCCCTGGATCACCTTACCCAACCTCTCTCTTCCCTCTTCTGCGGCAGAGATAGGCGGGGACCGGCTCCTTTCCCCTCCCTCTTACCAACAGTCCCCTCCACACTTCCAGGAATCACCCAGAAAAAAGCAGGGGAGGGAGAGTGGGAGGGGGCCTGTTGGGGTTTACACAGCCACTTCCTGCCAATCAGAGGCCTGCCAGCCACCCCCCAGCGGCCAATGAAAGTTGTGACCATTCATAAAAATAAATACTCTGCCACACTCCACCCCAGCCACACACAGGCACGGCGAAGTCCAGCCTTCTCGCAGCGTGTCAGTTTCACCCTGAAATATACAAGCTCTTTTCTGATCCGAAGCACTTCAAGTCTTACAAACCAATCCCGCCCCCCCAGCCTCGGCACCCACCACCACGCCACCAGCAAGACCCTGAAACTGTATTCCTACTGATTGGTTTTTTCCTTGGTGATTACTGTGCTAACGGGAAAGTGGGTGTTTGCTTTGAAGCGCGCACGCACATTCACACGCACTTCCAGGAAACCAGAGAGAAGCTGCGATTCTTTTGCGAAAGGAAACACCACACCCCTCCCGGCTCCTCTCCTCTCCCCCGCCAAGCAACTTCCACCTTTTTTTGCTCTTTGAGTCCTAATCCGGGAGGTCTCCGGGAAAACAGAATAAACCAAAAACAAGGGAGTGAAATTCATTGGCACAAAGGTGCCCTCGGGGACGTTCCCGCTGCGCGGTGCGTTTGCAGAGGTTCCCCCGGATCCGCGGCTTTTGAGGCATGGGAAAGAGATGCGATCGGGCTGGGAGCTCTTTCGGCAGCGGATCCATTGAAGAGGAACTCGTTTTTTAATCCTGATATCTGTATCTCCCCCGCTCGTGGAGAATACAGGCATCTCTGCTTCCATTGACACCAAAGGTAAGTGTGTGTGTGTACTAATTACTTTGTGTTTTTTTAGTTCAGAGTAGGCGAGAGATTTTAAAAACTGGTAAACTGGGGAAGCCTGTGCGTGTGCGAGGGAGCCTTAAAAGTCCAGTTAGTTTGCTTCTCCCCCCGCCCCCCCCCTCACTCTCATCGCCAGTACAACTCTAGCTAAGTAGCACAGCAGCAGCACTCCTGAGTTGGGTATACTGTTGAGTTTAGCCTCTGAGAGACCAAGGTTCGAATCCTTGGTTGGCTATGACGGGTCAGCCTATTGCAATTCCGTCTCTCTCTCAGCCCACAAAAGGTGGGAAGGGGGAGGAATGGAATGCGATCATAGACTCGTAGGAATGAGAACACAAAAGCCAGTTCTTGGGTGCTTAAATTTTTTATTTTTGAATTTATACAAACTTGAAATCGGGCACAATTTGAGAGCTCAGTTGCAGGTTTCTGAATTTCCTTCAGGCTTTTGAAACTTCTGAGGTTTACCAAAACCTGACTGGGAGGTTTAATACCAACTTTTCCTGACTTCCATATTAAACAATTTTACATAGGCACCCCCTCCCCACCCCGCAACAACCTTCATCCAATGAGGTCCACAGTTGGGAGTGCTGGGGGGGGGGGATGTTTAAAAAAAAAAGATTTTTAATTCATCCAACCTGGTAGAAAATTCCTTCCATACTTCAAATTAGAACCAGAGCAAAATTCTCTTGCTGAACACCCAAGATATTTCTCCCACCCTGTGGACACGGATAATGTTTCTTTGCTCTTTAATCGAATATCAAATTGTTGTTTCTTTAAAAAAAAACAGAAACATACTCAAGACAATGAACAGGCCGCTAAAAATATTAAATATCTATTCAACAACTGCAAATGGAAAAATAGGATCCCACTGATTGAGATAAGAAAGCGAAGTGCTTGTTTAAAGCCTCTCTCAGTTAAATCAGCGGGGCTTAACACTGTTCTCCTCGGGCTGCATCCTGTGGTTCCATCAGAATCACAAGTTTGCCCTGAGCAGAAACATTCTGACGAGCTGCTGTAGAACGAAGTAACTTGGCAGGCCTCCTATGAGAGGAGGGTGGGGCACTGCTACTGGGAAGGTCCCCCCAAACCAAACCACCAAGTCAAAGGATGAGCAGAGCACCAGGCAAGCTCTTAGGCAGGCAGTTGTTATATAGCCATTACAGACGAGTAGTCTCATACAGATAATTCAGCTTCAGGGGGCGGGGTGTGTGTGAAGTGGTTTCTGGAATGAATGATACAATCACATTTGATACAGAGATGAGGAAGAATTCACTTAACCCCAGTTGAGGTGGATTGAAAGGAGGCATGCGAGAGCAGAGACTCATACAGAGATGCAGTGGGGAGTTTCCTTTTTGTGAATGGGCATTTTCTGTTCACTGCCCATAGCTTGAGACACAGAGTTGAAATGACTGCCCCAAGTATTATTTGGAAACAGCTCCCTGTTTGCATTACAAAAGTCAGGCCTTGGGTTTTTTGTTTTGCATTTGCACCCATTTCAGATGTAACACTTTTCAGCTGAAGACTTTTCAGGAACAATCCTATTGGAGAAATATAGAAACACTACCTGGATTCTTCAGAAGGGGTATGGGAACAGGATTCTAGAATCCTGTTGGAGCCAAAGTCCAGTATTTGAACCTATCTAGTGCACTAATATATACATTAATCCTAAAATATTACTTACAAATCACTTTGGGGGGAAAAACCTACTTATATTTTTTCTTCCCCTCACTTTTTTCTTTTCTGTGTTTCTTTTAAGCAATGTCCTTTGCATGTATTCTTCCATAAGAAAGAGTCTCAAAAGCCTTCTGTAGAAGAAAACAAAATTGCATGGGCAAAGGCCAGCTTTTCTTTTTTTACTGTCCCAAGTAACAAAAGAAAATGTTTAATAATACTATTTTTATAAAGAGATTTCAAAGCTAGGTGGTGTACAATGAGTATGTTAAAAAGAACAAACCCTGACTGCGGGTTTATATTCTTAAAAATAGTGAGATTATAAGGAAAATGAGAAGAAGAAAATGGGGAAATGAGATAAGACTCAGGAGAAGGGAGCATTTTGTGGATGTGGTTTAAACATTTGATTGAAGGAGTCTGTCAGGGGGCACAGTGAGATCTAGAGAAAGGGGTAAAAGACAGAAAGTAACCTGAGGCTTAGCCAAAAGGAAAGATGAGAAGGTAAACCAAAGAAAACAGATAAGAATGGGTCAGAGAGGAAAGAAACTGATAAAACTAGTAATTTATGTTGGATCTGATAGGGAAATGGAAACGAGTGAAGGGAGTGTTAACTGAAGAGAAATGTGAGCAGAACGAGATGCAGGAAAAAACCAAATGAGCAGCCGTATTAAGGAGTCAAAGTGAAGTGAAGCAAGAGGCAAAGCAGAAAGAACAATAGAAGTCAAGCCAGGAACGAACAAAAGCTAAACAGTCTAAGCCCGACTGGAGTAACTCTGTTTAGGATTTTACTGCAAATCAGTATATTTAAAGAATGAACTGTGTCCAGTTTTTAAATATGTTTGGAGAGGCTTGAAGAAGTGCTAGATTTTTACACACGGAATTTTGATGAGTGAGAAATTTATTTATCTTTTTAACTTCCTTTATACCCTACCTCTCTCACCAAGTGGGCCCCCAAAGTGGCTTACATCATTCTCCTCTCTTCTACTTTCCCCCTCACAACAACCTTGTGAAGTAGATCAGGCTGAGAATATGTAACTGGCCCATGATCACCCAGCAAGTTTCCATGGCCGAGTGGGGATTTGAACCTGGGCCTCCCAGATCCTAGTCTGTTACTCTAGTCACTACACCACACTGGCTTTTCAGACAGAAATGTCAAATATACCACTCCTGACTTGTGGCCTACAGTAGAACAACCTTGGAGGTTGTCTGCTCTAGGTCACCGTACCCCCTCCCATTTGGTCTCCTCTCAAAGCCCACCTTTTTGGCCCTCCCAAGCGGATGTGATGGCACTCGTCAGAGTAAAGACACAGAGGAGTTAGCCGTGTTAGTCTGTAGTAGCAAAATCAAAAAGAGTCCAGTAGCACCTTTAAGACTAACCAACTTTACTATAGCACAAGCTTTTGAGAATCACAGTTCTCTTCGTCCGATCCAGGATGCATGCATCTGACGAAGAGAACTGTGATTCTCGAAAGCTTATGCTACAATAAAGTTGGTTAGTCTTAAAGGTGCTACTGGACTCTTTTTGATTTTGTCAGAGTAAAGGTGGCGGTTTCTACACCAAAAACCATTTTGTTCATAGAACAATAGTGTGTCAGGGGGAGATTTCTAGCTTCTCCTTGACAAGCACACATTCGATATGCAGAGAGTTTCTGATGCTATTGGGAGGAGGGAGAACTTTCAAATAAACAGGGCCCAAATCTGCCCTTTGAAACAGGCAGCTGCCTGGAATGCTTAACTCTTTAGTGCTTAGCAGAAAGTTGGGGTTGATGCTGTTTTCGAGTGGGTTTTTTTTTTGCTAGCAGGAAGTTATTCCACAGGTGAAGGTGTCCTATAATCATAACTCCCAGTCCAGAAATGGCATCTCCTGTCATATGGCTGCTAAGGGCGTAGAAGGCCTGACAGAAAGAAGATGGGAACTCTAATCTGAGGCCAGGCCTCCCTGGAGTCTTGTATCCTCATGATACAAGAATACATAGCAGTGCAGCCAATCTTTTGCTATTGGAAAAGGTTGGGTAGTATAGGGTGGGAGGGGTGCATATATTGCCACGGGATTGGGAAAAGCCTGCTATTTTTAAAAATGTCATTGACAAACCTAGGGAACCAAAAATAAAATAAAATTTCCAAGCACTGCAATGGATAGTTTTCCTGTCTAAAGTTAAATATGATGCTCACCCCACTCCCAGTACACTGTTACAAAAAGGGCTTCGCTTCCCCACGCTGTAGAAACTCTCAGGAGTGTCCTTTTACAGGCTCTGTTTCCTTGTAATGATAGGGCACTAAAGAGACTCACAATTGGCTGTGTAGCCTTTGTTTACTTTCACATATACAAGGAGAGCATGGGGGGGGGGGAAGCAGTAACCCCAGCAGCCCACTACCAAGTTTGCATCTGATCCTGGCAGCTAACGGTCTTCCTTCCTCCCCAGCTCTGATGGGTGTAACATTCCAATAGTTGGAAAGATACCTCCATTAAAGACCCAAATCTTTTTGATCTGTCACCAGAGGCCAGTTTATGCAAAACTGTTCTCAATGATCCAGAAAGCCATACATGTCAGGTCAGGCCCTTTACGAAATGTCTGCCTGGGCAAGCAGGTGTGGAGGGGTGCTGATTCCCTGCTCCCACTGCAGACCTCCAGTTCCCCCCAAAGCTATTCCTAAGGCCCCCCCCCCCCCAATCTGCCAGGAGCAGCATTTCAGGGGACATTTTATATTGCCCTTCATCCAAGGAGCTCAGTGCAGCATTGATAGTTCTTCTTCCCCCGCCGTATCCTTATAACAATCCTAGGAGGTAAGTTATGTTGAGAAACTGCTGTAATTGGACTAAGATTGCCTGGGCCGAATCCACACTTCCCTACCTTCCAGTTTTCCTGCGCATTTATTGCGCTGGATTCTATCCCACAATGTCCCAGGCTGTGTTCACATTCCCTTTCTTACCGAGTCAGCGTTGTGTTGTGTTTCGTTCACATCCCTGGGAGAAAAGCAAGATAAGGGGCAGGTCTAGATCCGCCGTCACCGATGACGACATGACTTTTAAAAAAATTTAATTGGAGATTTCTGCTATATCGATTTTCTCTTGTATTGCAAATGCGTTTGATTCATAGACAACTGAGACTGAAGTAGCATTTTCTGTTGGTCAGAGAGCCCCAGGAGAGCACAATGGGTCACTGAAAAAGTTTGCGGACATTGCGGACATTTGATGCCTCCACGGGCTTTTTACAATGCCACTTCTCAAACTGGTTGGGAATCAAAATGGGATTGCACAATAGCGCTAGGAAAGCACCCTTAAAAAATAATAATGAACTGCGGGCATGCCTGGGACAGAGTTGGGACCATAAGAATTGCTTGGCAAAGAGGGAAAGGCAAGAAACAAGAAAGTTGGGGTGGTTAAGAAGGGGTGGTCTCTTTGTGAACTGCTTCTACTTGTTCACATCCATGGTGAGAACTGCGCAAGAGAAGCGTTGGAAAGCATGACAAACTTGTCTGAGGCGCAGCGCAACAGATGCGAAAGAATGGCGGGATTGAGGTGAGAGTATGTGAACAGCCCTCTGAGAAGCGCATAAATGGCGGGAAAATAGCGGCAAACTTGAGCCGTGTGGATTCGGCCCTGGACTGCTTTAAGGCAAGCATGTGGATTCGAACCCAAGTTTTCCAGATCCCAGCTTGACACTCTAACCATTCCACCAGACTGACTCTTGGAGTATGTAGAGTGCCATATGGTAGAAAGGCAGCGAATAAACATTTTAAAGAAAATAATAACAACGAATGGATTACCTTTCTGCCAGTACCAAGTCACCACTACCCACAGGCATTCGGGACGTTGAAAAGAGGGTTCTGCATAAAAGGGTATAAGCTTTCTTGCAAACAGGAGGCAAATTAAAACATGGTCTTGTCCAGTCACAAGCGGATGGAAGATGTTTGCGGTCCTTTGGTGGATGACTTGAAGCCCAAAGTAGCCCAGGAAAAAAAGGGGGGATATATTCCCCCCCCCACCTCTCTGTCTTGTCATGGAAGACTGACTGGGCACGCTTTGCCTTTGAAGGTTTCAGAAAAAAACAAAACTTTTTTTTGTTCCTGTCCCTGATCAGTCACAGCCCCTATTTCACCTTTGCTGGAGACATTGGAACTGTCCTTTTTTTTCCTTTCTTAATATGCACAATACCAAAGTTCTCCAACCAGAAGGCGAAAGATGGGGCTGGGGGGGGGCTGTCTCTGGTTCCTACCTAGATATTTAAAACCGTGGAATGTGCTTGGGTTGCAGGCACTGGAAGTCAGCTCACAACGAAGACCAGGGGTGCTATGCAGAGGGAGGCAATGGCAAACCACCTCTGTTAGTCTTTTGACTTGAAAACACCAGCAGGGAGTTGCTGTAAGTCATCTATGACTTGAGGGCACTTTCCACCACCCCAATAGCTCATCTGATCCTCTACATTATAGGAAGTAGGTTGGATCCTACCAGCCTGTTTCTGTTTTGACCACCAGGGTAATGCCTGCGTGGACAAGAGTCACGTGGGATGGGACTGGGTGGCCAACTGCCAGGTGGGGCCTGTTGCTCTCCTGGAATTTGAACTGATAGCCTGACTACAGAGATCAGCCCCCCTGGTATATCATATGTTCTACATGAAATCCTTCCCAGGCTCTCCTCACCACAGGGACCCCCCCCCCCCCAAATCTCCAGAAATTTCCCAGGCTGGAGGTGGGAATCCTAGATGGAGGCTATAATGAAGAGAGGAACTGCATAAGATAGAGCAGAAATGCTGATCGGATCCAGCCCAATATAAATTCTGAACCACTTAAGAGCTTCTTGCAAAGCTGGGCTTCAGAGATCTCCAGAGCGGGTACACAGTAGGAAGGAAGCAGGTCTTCACTGGGAATTCCCCAGCGGAGGTGTGAATCTTTCTAGAGAGACAGGAGCTGTGGGTAGAGAAGTTCCTTCTTGATGCTGCTACCCTCCTAAACCTTCATTACATAATACCCTTTCTGGACCAGGATACGTAAAAAGGAGCTGCTGCCTCCTTCCCCTCTCCTTATTTAGTCATTACAACTATGAATATTCTTTGTAATTGTATTTGCGCAAACACACCATTTCCTATCAGAGACTGAAATCCGCATCCTGAGAATGACCTCTTCCTTGTTTACATTTATGATCCTTATGGAAGCGTGGGCATAGCCAAAATCAAAGGAGGGATGGATGGCGCGGGCCTTGAATGGCAGACTTACAATTCTAGGGCTTATTTCCTTCCTTCTTTGAACTCTCTGATTGTTCCAACTTTGGCTTTGTTTTGGTGGCTTTTGCCTTCCTTAGAGTTCCTTCCACATCTTTACTGGCACAGCTCTGCAAAGAGCTGACCTAGCTAAAAGCAAAGCAAAATATTGCACAATATTACTCAGGCCCTTTGCATGGAGCGGGAGGGACTTTTCTTTCCTTGACAAGGTCAGAGGAGCTAGAAGACAATAAAACGTACAGTATCTGTGTGGATCATTCAAATAAGGACTCTTCTACGGAGCAACTTTTCAAACAAACATTGCTGAATATGAGCTGTTGAGACATATGCTTTTGCAACCAGATCATCCAAGAGATGCTGAAGTTTAGGACAACATGGAGCATTTTATATATTTGGGGTTTTAGATAAAATATCTGCAGATGTGCAAATATTAAAACATACAGAATTTTCTTGGCTCAGGAGGGGGTAGGGTACTCTGAACGTCAGGGCTGGGTTATCCATAAGGCTGAAGCCCAGGGGCCCCGCAGGGACTAAGGGCCTGTCAATCTTTTTTTTTGCTGAGGTACTGTTACCTGCATCCTAGAGCTCCAATGGTTAAAGGCATTTTGCACTCTGCACTGTAGCAATATGTTTACATATATATTTATCCATATATACTCTCGTAAGTATACTATATATATATTTATATACATTAATGCCATATTGCTTACCGGTTCCTTTTTTGTCCCAATCTCTATTCCAATATTCAGGCTAAATAAAAGGCAGAAGCATGTGCTCGAATGTTCCCACAGGCTGTTCGGACCAGCCCAAACCCTTGACTATAGGGCTCTGTACTGTGGTCTAGAACTTACCGTACTGGAGTCAGGCTGTCAGCTGTAGTGTGATGAGAGATGGAAGTGCCGGAGGGGGCCTGAAATACCTGAAAGACTAGGGGCCCAGCCATGGGTTAATATGGCCCTGCTGAATGTGGGGGAGAAACTTACATCTCCCTTCTGGAATTCACAAGCTAGTAAGGATGGGTGGTGCCCCTGGGCACATCTGTGTTTGTGTGAACTGTCTCTGGTTTTCTTCTTAGATGCCCCTGCGGTAATTGATCGAGATTCCTTTCAGCCAGCTGGAGGCGCAATGGTCCCCCTGTGCTGGTGCTGCCCGACGGCACCTGCACCAGCCGCAGCAGCCATGAGTGGCACGGCCGCACCATCCTACCACTTCAAGAGTTTCTGCGGAGAGTTTGAACGGGTGGAAAGTGCCCTGGAACGCCTTGAGGCCAGCGGGTTCTACTGGGGTAGCCTGTCAGGGACTGAAGCTAAGCGCCTGTTGACCTCCCAGCCGCCTGGCGTCTTTCTGGTGCGAGATTCCTCCGACCACCACCACCTGTTCACCCTCAGCGTCCGCACCACCACGGGCATTACCAACCTGCGCATCCAGCAGCAGGGCTCAGCTTTCCACCTCGAGGCTCTGCCAGGTGCAGGTCATCCCCCAGCTTTTAGGTGCGTGGTTCAGTTAGTTGAGCATTACCTGTGCCTGGGGAGAGTAGAAGGGGGCCCCTGCTATATGGAGAGGGAGGGGCAGCCTCCCGTGCCCTTGGCGCTCACACATCCGCTCCGCTGCAAGGTGCCCACTTTGCAAGAGCTGTGCCGCCGGGCAGTGCGAGGCAGCGTGCGGGGCAGAGGGGACACCAGGGCTCAGCTGCAGGGCCTGCCAGTGCCTCAGGGACTATTGAATTCGTTGTGCAGTTAAGAGACAGGAGGACAGCCATTCTTTCAACACCTGAAACAAGCACCAGGTGTTTTCTTTCAAACATTCCTTGTACAGTACGTGAACGGGACTGGCTGCAAGTGAGCAGGGTTGCACAGGGGGTGCCCGTCATTATCTTCATGGAATAAACCGACTGGCATGAAGCCAGCCATTTATTATCCTAAAAAATTAGCCCTTATCTCATTCCAGTATCACTATAGAGCCTGAACACCAGAAGGGGAGGCAGTTAAAAGGATCTGAAGAGGGGGGAATTTCATCTGCCTAAAGTCCGGTCCTTTTTCTTCGGCACACCCAGGTTAAACCAACCAGGGCCCTCATCAGAAAAGGACTGGCAGAAAGTAAAGAACAAGCGTTTGCAACCCAGGGTACATCTCCTTTTTAATTACTCAATTCATGACATGCATGTACAAAATACACCCTCTCTGCTCAAACGTGAGATGTGGAGGTCTCGAGTCACAGTCAAAGTCCGAGTGGTGTACATGCACGTATTGATCCTTGTTAGTTTTAATTTTTAAAACCAACTGGGCTCAAGCCTAGCTGGAAGCCACACTTTCCACTTCGGAAGCCAAGTACTGAAAGGCCGGCCAGAACAGCAATCAGTCTGCAAGCATGCAGAAGAGGGCCAGTCCAGCACAGCTGCACCCCAAACATGCTTTCCAGTACTGAGCCAAACTGCAGTTGCATCTTTATTTTTGGATACCTCCGTTTTTTTCTTTTCCCTTCCAGTTACTGGCCTCAACGGAGGTCATTTGTTTAAGTTGACAGGGGCCAAGACTGCTGACTCAGGAAGCCAGCTATGAGGGGGGCGGTGGGAGAAGATCTTTGAGGCAAAACCCCTGCAGACTCAGCTAGTTTGTGCTGCATCCGACTTTTTTTTTTTGCATT